>NC_071344.1:3287857-3630000 GCF_027744825.2 Synchiropus splendidus
GCTTTAAGGAAAACCTTGGTTGCAGTGACCACCGGGTGACGCATGCAAATGAGCCGGGTCCAGGCCTGGCACATGTGAGTCGACATGAGGAGACAACAACGTGCACCTCTGATTTGCATCCATTCGTTTTTATGGGGCTTTTGCCGCTAAAATATGGAGATGAGAACAGCGTTCTGACACGGACTCCTTCATCCACCTCTAACAAGGTAGTGACTGATTTCATTTGTGCCGTTTTCCTTTTTACTACGGTCAGTTGAAACACGGTGCGTCCGAAAGATTCAGTTCAAACAAAAAATAAATATTTTTTTGGTGGTAAAAATCATTGAAATACCAGTATCCGCTCATTATTTGTCAGAAGTTGTCATTTGTGGTAATAAACATTTTTAGAGGCAGTGTATGTATAATTTAGAGTACAGTTAATGATTATTTACATATTCATACAATGAATTATTAATATTCAAAATGTTGCATTGGGTGACATCATTTTGATGCATGAAAATATAGTCGAGAAAAATTGCAATTTCATTTTATTTGCAATTATGCTCTATGGAAATGCATATACATACCGGACATATCTGGTAAAAAGGAAAAAAAAAAAAAGAAAAAACATCATTTAACATTGAAAGGCTTCTTTTCTTCATAAATATACTTTTTTCCCGAATGTACAAATATAGGGACAACAAAATTAATTAATAAATTAATAATGAATAAAGAAAAAAAATGAAAACATCACAATTTAAAAGACTATTTTGTTTAACTATCTGTTTAAATTAAAAATGTCAGAACTATTTTGACAAAAATATTTTTCTGATACACAAATGTATATCAGAAAAAAATAACAGTGTGACTTGTAAAATATCTCAACTGAACACCAAACATTTGTCTGAGCGTCATCTCCTTGCCGGTACCACGAGGGCCGCATCAATATACACAGAGAGCCATGCGTGGCCCCCAGGCTGCATGTTCCACTGTCTCAAACACAGCGCTCTCATTTCCAACTTTACTGACTTGAGCTTGCTGCCAACTGAGTCTGACATCAGCAGAGGTTAGATAAGAATCCTTTCTTATTTCAAGAGTTGGATACGGATGTGTGCGTTATTATTCATTCTTCTTGGAGGATTTGAATACGTTTCACCTTTGCTGACAAAGACTTTTGCAGTAAGGTGAAATACAGTTGAGATCAGCCCAGATGCCTTCCCAAATCCGTTAGGTCCAGTTGGGGAAATTGCATGACCAGAAACAAAGCCGGTCACAGTGAAAAGGAGATCAAGTCAAGAGTGATGTTATGAACATGATGACATATTTGTGTATTGCTAGCTGTGCGATATGATGACATACAGGGTGAGAGCAGCTCTCACGCATCGAGCGGCTTCTCGCTGCCCCACAAGAGCAGCAACACTATAATCCCATCAAAGGTCTGGATATACTTCTTTGTCAATGAGATTTGTTGTCCACATTAAAGACGATGGCTCTATTAGTCACAGGCGGATGCCCTCTGGCAACTATGAGCCAATCGTCTTTTGATTTCAAACTTCCCTTTTCATTGTTTCATTGCAATCCGAACTGACTCTCTGCTTCCAAAGAGGTTTCACTGCCAGATTCCCCTTCGTTTTCTTCTCAAATCAACTCATGTACGGAGAATATTATACACAGTACAAAGACAACAAAATTGCTGATTAAAAATTAAACAGCCTTATCTCTCTGTGACTTATCTGCGTCCCCAGAGAGAGGATGCTATTTTGCAGGCTGGTGGGTGTCTTTTGTTCCCAATTTAGAAGCTTGTTGCTGCGTATTGTTCATTTGTGATGCTGGATTTGATATTCTGCTCACTGTTCTTCTGACATGAAGAGAGGAAGTCTCTATCAAAGTGTCAGACGGAGGTTTCGCGTATTCAGCATGGTGTGCTACCAGTGTTCTATACATTATTGAGGGAAGGGTCCGCGTCATGCATTCATTTGATCTTGTGGGATTATTATGTCCTGCCAGGTTGAGAGTTCAAAGCTTCATCCCGTTGCATGTACGCGCACTTTGACAAACAACATCAGAACACATTCCCGAGCAGCATCAGTTGCATCAGGTTCTGGCTTCACCACACGCTCGTCCTTGAACCCAGTCGGAACCTATCCTCCAACACTCAGTCAAGAGGACGGGATATTAATTACGCACTTGGGAATTAAACATTTTAAATGAATATCGTCTGCATTTCCTGTGTCTTTCTTTTTATGTATTTATACATATTTCTTTTTTCTTTTTGCAATACAAGCATTTTAAGATGTGTTTTCCTTCAATATTTTTGGAGAGAATATTACGTTCTCTAACTCTAAAATATAAAATATTTCTATTTTTTCGGTTGTCTTTTTAGGGCAAATGTTCATGAATTATTATTATTGTTAACATTATGACAATTTTTTATTTTTACTGACTTTTACTGCAGAAGGTTTGCATTCTTCAATAGCACACTACATATAATAGGACACTAGCTGCGGAAGTCCAGTATAGCAGCTCCAGCCTCCAAGCTGATGGTGCTCACCAATGTGCTGGCTGCCAAACATACAAATGTTTAGCGACTCAATTCGCACTGAAGGTCGCCAATCAATAAAGCCAGCATAATCCCATTATTTGCAAAGAGCATTGACACATTTGCCTCGCTGATACACAAGTGTACACTGTGTCATGCTCAATAAACATCAGAGGTCATCCAAAATCCCAATTGAACAATTGGGATTTTTGGGCAGCGCATGACTCAGGATCAGGTTCCACTAACCGGCTCCATGTATGTGTTTGGATGTTGGTGGTTTGCAAGTGTTCACGCCACCGGCTGAAGTGACTTTTGGTTTGTCCTTGCAGGATGCCTGCCAGCTTGGAAAGATAACTTCTGTGAGCGTAAGTCAACTCTCCACACACTCTGTCTGCGACTGTCATTCGTCTCAATATTTATATTCAAAGTCCCTTTTGAATCACTTTGACGTTAGATGTTTACCCCCCAATTACTGCCTTCTGCAGACGTATCATTTCAATTAAAGAAAATGATAGTCTGCGTTTGCGGAGGACAAATTCACAGGAAGAAACTGGAAGTATGAGGAAAAGCCACTGTAGCCATTTCTCACTGCAGTAATTCCAGGATCAACCAAGGTGGCACCGTTTGATATCTGCACATCTGTCCTTGGGCAACATCTCTCATTTGTCTGTCGTTGTTAACAGCCTGTAAACCGTAAAGCCATTTGCGTTCGTCGCTGAATGTGGCGGGTCACTGGTGCCTGGATATGTGCAGGTTAATGAGAGAGCAAGCAAACGTGCAGGTATACGATGCGGTATTACTTAGAGGTCCATCAGTGTGTTGACAGTGTTTGGATGGTGGTTCAAGATAAGGGATGAGCTGTTCAGCGTTCATGTGTATATTCACCAAATTTGAAGCTAAGATTTGGCTCTGTAGTATATCAACTGGACGCTTCCATCCAGCTTCACACATCAAACCAGAAGGCATCTCGGCGTCTACCTGCGCCACCTTAAAAGCCATTCACTAGCAGTTCTACGATGAGACTCTCTGTGATGCCTTAGCTCCTCCCCCTATCTCCAGGTGAAGGTCACGCCTTCTGTTTGTCTCTTTGTCACAACCCAATGCTAATGACTAGTGATGGGTACATGAGGTATCATGAAACAGTATCACAGTGTCTTAATTCTCAGAGGTCACTAAATGGCACTCCTGGTTTTGAAATAAAGTTTTCTATTGAATTATTATCCAGACATTATACAGCGGACAGTGCCATCAACAAGCAGAACACTGTTTCATGAAACCTCAACCCTTCAGTTCTGTGTCATGAAGCTTCATTCACCCATCACTACTCATGACCATTTGAGGGAGGATCTCGTATCAAACCAGGACCAAATACTCCACCCTTTTTCAGACAAAGAACCAGGCTGTGGTCTGAGCCGACGCTCCCGCCTCATGCACCCAAAGCACATTTGAGATCGCAGCTGTAAGACCTTCCCGCGAAGTCTCCTTAACTTCCTTTATACAATCTGGACTTTAAACCGAAGCGCACTACTTTGTTTGTTCCGATATGAATAATGTCGACAGCATTTCATCAAATATTTAAATCTGTTTTGATCTGAGCTCAAAGTGGAATGTTGCGCTGTCACAACCGGGCAACATTACATATTAGTTCATTTTCCACCGAGAGGAACGAGGCTGAAGCCTCTAAAAAATGTATTGGAGTTGTTCAAAAAAACTCGTCCCACTTGCTGAAACACCTCCCCCTGTCCATGTTCCGGATAAACCGGCTGCATATTTTTGTATTGCACGTATAATAGGCTCGGCTGGAACAGCATGTACAGAAAGGGAATCCGAAAAATATAATATCAAACACGGTGATTCCAATGGGTCGCTACACTTTGTGCGAGAAGTACTTTGCCGCTGATGTTTTTCTTTTGTCGCTGGACGCAGGACATGTACAACACGACAAATCTCCGTCTCCTCGCAGCAGATTTATGCAGGTCTCGGTGTGCCTGCGAGCTGATCCTTATCTGAAATGGCAGAGCCGGTCTCTCCCTTGATTCACTCCTAAGTGGTCCCTGTTTATCACTCAAAGTAGCGTATGCGTCGTCGGCCAAGGCCTTTAGAAAAGTGTGCTGCTGCTTCTCTGCACTTTTCCGAGTGCAGTGTTTGAGAAAGTGGACGGGAGCATGGAAACTCTAAAAGAGTCACGTCCAGCTAAAGGACACTTGGCCTCCTCTCAAACTTCATCTAAATATAACAGGCTTTAATCCTCAAACCCATGAATTCAGACGGCGTATTGTCCAGGCAGTAACCAGAGGGATGCTTTTGGATTGGCTGGCTGGCTCTATGGTAGAACTTGGCATGGATGCTCTCCTGCTCATTTTATCTCTGTGTACATACTTCTCAAGGCAGTGTTTTATCTGGCTGAACAGGCTTTGTTTGGTCTTGATATCTCTTACTGCAGCTTGTCTTTGGTTTATGGATTTCCAGCATT
This sequence comes from Synchiropus splendidus, assembly GCF_027744825.2. Lineage (NCBI taxonomy): Eukaryota > Metazoa > Chordata > Actinopteri > Syngnathiformes > Callionymidae > Synchiropus > Synchiropus splendidus. Next base: position 3,292,849 of record NC_071344.1, read on the forward strand.
TCCTTTCAATAAGTTCAGCAGTACGCTCACCTTGACTAGCAAATATGTTTGTCACCTCAATTGTTAATAAACACACATATGTAATTACACAGCTGCCATCATTTGCTTGTAGTTGTAATTAACATTTGCTCAAAATTCTTTTTTTTTTTCCTTTGGACAACATCTGGCACGGACGTAAATGGACTTGTAGACAAAGCGCTTTGAAGACGAAGCAGTTCCCTCATGCGAAATGATGAAATCTTAATTGTCAAGGACAGCTGTTTATTCTAATAGATTTTGGACGCCATTGTTGGAGTAACTTCCCGATAATTAGCGCAGTGAGGAGAGAAATAAGGCGTCCTGTAAAGCCGCCAAGCTCCAGTGAGTGGCTACCTTCCTTCTGCTGGAAGCTCAGCCTTTGTCAACGTCCTGAGGTGATTTGAGAAGGAGCTGCCAAGGATTTCATCACTCACACAGTCAGCCTTCTTGAAAATGGTGGACATGGCAAGGAAATGTATGGTGAGGCTGCAGAAAAGTACTAATTTAATCCTCACATCACACAGAAGCTACTACCTACTGTTTTCATTTTAAATAGATACTGTAAATTCCGGACGACAGGGGGCAGTGGAATATTCGCCACACCCACCAAATTTCAGAAGGAAAATAGAGCTTGTTCATGCATAAGCCACACCGGTCTATAAGCCGCGGGTGCAGTGGTGCTGTCTGCACCGTAGAAAGTGGTGCGCCGGGCTTAAAAATGCATGAGGATCACTTATAAATCAGTTTTGAAAATGGGGTTCAACATCGAGACTGAGTCATGAAACAAACTCGGCAACGTTCTGAACTTGAATCATGAACTCTTCACATCTTTCATTTACATTAAAGCCCTCAAAAGGTGCTGGTTTCGCCCGTGAGTCCAAAGTTCCGACACAGCTCACCTCAATATTTTGACAGTATGACGCTCTTTAGCCTGTATAAATAAATATACAGTATTTGCTCCGTCATTGTATAAACTGCAGAGTTCAGACCGCTGGGAAAAGGTAGCGGTTTATAATCTGGAAATTATGGTACATTTACGCTTTCTAGTCATTACAGGAAATGCAAATAAATAACGTTTTAAGAAGTACATGAAAATGTGTAATTGATTGAGAGATGCAAAAAAATATACTGGAGGAATCCAAAGTGAAACAGAGATAGTATTTCTTGGACACTATGAGGTTACAGCAAGATTAAATGGGTGAGCAGGAATATTTAAGTCACGTGGCAAATGCATGGCTGTGGGCCATGTTAGTACTATTTTAAAACCAGATCACTTCCACCAATATTCTCACCTTTGCCGAGTACATTATCCTTCAAAATACCTTCTTATTAACTTAGTGTTAAACATGAATCTACTTTCTGTTCAGCCAAAGTCATGGATGTATTTCAAATTTTGCCACCGTGAGTTTTCAGGATGCGCACCATCGCATCCTCTCATGCATATTTCATATTGTAGCAAGACAATGAAGTAAATCCCAGTATATGTTACTGTATGCTTTATTAATGCTGCACTTGAGAAACGCCTCATGATGCGGAAGTGCTTTCAACTCACCTCCGTTCATCCGCAGCTTCACCATGAGCTGCACCAGTTTCAGCTTCATGTGTCACAGCAAGGTTTTGTTTAGATTTTCGAAAGGAATCAAGGCACGGTGGCGGATTCCCTTAAAGATGCCCGCGGCCCTGTGATCCATGGGATTTTAAATTGTATCCGTCTAAAATGGGCAAGAGGGATAATCTAGGACATGGTTCAACTTGTTAATGCTTATCCCATTTATTATCAGGACAGGACGTCTTAATTAGGCCTCCAGTTTATTATCTGGGCGGCAAGTTGCTCCGCTGCGACCTGACGCCGTTCATTGGGTTATGAGGTCGCCCTCTCAATTCATCTCTTTTGGTTCATGTTGCCAATTTGGGTGCGCTTCTCCTCCAGAAGTTAATGAAAGTCATGAGTGCCATGCAGAGACTGGGAAATAATTAACGCCCCGATGGATTTATTTACCGAGTCGAGGATCGTAACGGACTCCTTTAACTCATGAGTCGGATGAATACGTCGAAATGATGAACTTACTTTTGATTTGAACTGAGTTGGCAAATCTGTATTTACAGATGGCCGAAGCAAAATAGCCTTCGACTTTTGAGTTTCATTCGTGGATGAAAACAGTAAAAAAGTAGAGTATTTGAATGAATGGTATTTTGTGGAGAACAAGCACAAATAGAATATATTGTGTGTTCTGTTCATTTTCAAAGCTTTAAATGGTCTTGCCCCTTTGACCCGCTGTGTTCCTCCACGGCCTTTGAGGTCAGCTGACCAGCTGCTCTTGGAGGTGTCTAAAACTAAGAGGAAGGTGAGAACGGTCCGGCCTTTCTCAGTGGGCGGCCCCCGGCAATGGACTGCCCTCCCTCCCCCATGTTAGACAGGCACCATCACTGTCCACTTTTAAAACACTTCTTCAATTATAGAAAAAAATATTGTTTTAATGTCTGTTTTATCCTGATTTTACAGCACTTAGTGACAATCTTGTATTGCTTTTTAAGTGCTTTATAAATAAATATGGTATGGTATGGTGAGCACGCAACAATAATGGCCGACTTGTATGATGCTTTTATCCATGCTTCTTCTGAAAATCAACTTTTATTCGCTTGATGTTTGTGGATCTGATGAAGCAGCACTGGTCCAATTGCATTAATGCATGGTGAGTGCTATTTTCAAAGGAGCTCCCAGTGTATTGTGTTCGTGCATCAGTCACACCTTATATATATTGGCATGCAGTGTAATATATATTATACAAATATGGCATTTAAATGTTGACACAATGTCAAGTTCCATATATAACAATCATGATTCAGTCATGCAATACATGCAGTCAGGTTTGCATGTTGCCAAAAAATATGAATTATTCACAAAGACATGAAACTATTGTACAACAATAGATATTTACTTGCAAGATTGCAAGGGATGCTGCGTCACAAAAATCACATCAACCGTCTGAATCGCACACGGAGGCAGAAATCTTGTCGCCGTGAGTGGAAATGGAGAACTGAGAAAGACGACTGCGTTCGCCCCGCAACACAACAATGCTCCTTGATGCAGCACCATGTCTCTCTTCAGACCCCTTCAGCAACTCCCTTCCCTACTTGAATGCGTACCCTATTTTGGGGAGAAAACTGTCTATTTTAAGAAGTGCCCTCTGGAGTTATTTATGACATCACCAACAATGCTACAGCTGATGTTTAGACACCAAGACGTTTCAGGTTTTAATCCGCAGCTGGAGTGAGTAATGGATTTCTCTCCCAAAATAATGCAGACCCAGCGCCGTGTAACGTTCCATCTTCCGGATGGATCCCAGGAGAGTTGCAGTGACAGTGGACTGGGAGATCCGGAGCTGAGCAGCACAGCCAGCACCACCCAGCCGCTTCCCCTGAGCTTCCCCCAGGAGGAGTACTACGAGCAAACATCACCCAACAGCCGCACCGAGGGAGATGGAAATTCAGACCCGGAATCCAGTGAGTCCTGCATTTTTCTGAGCTCTCAGAGCACTTTTCAGCGGGAGCTCTTCGTCTGTGTAATAATAGGGATGTAAACTCATGACTGAAAATCAGAGTGGGTATCACTTCATTATTAATTTCTGTTAAACCCAGTCGTGCAGATCAAGAACCGGTTTCCTGCCAATACAATTTTCACTGCTCAAAATATTTGGTATTCTGGTGCAAAATAGATGGAGGTCAGAGCACTGAAGAGGGACACTAGGGGTGTGCCTGCTCATATTTCAGGAGTCTATGAGGATATAAGGGAAACCACAGTGTCAGAATCACTTAAACTTGTGGTTTCCAGGATTTAATTTACACGCAGAATACACATTCTAAGTAGCTATTTATCAGCATGGCGGTCTTGACAGTGCTTTGCACTTCAGTTCCAAGGATATTTTCTGATGTAAACGCTCTTCAGGAAGAGAGATTTCTTGCCTTGCTATCCCAACATGCTTTTACTATACACCACTTTGCTAAAAAAGTCCCCTCGCATGCAACATGGCAGTGTTTTTAATACGTTCCTGAGCGGCATGATGGTGTGCTCTGGCAGAATGGCGCAGCTCTCCTTGGCGGAGATGCGCGTCGGCATTAATAATTGGTTTGATAATTGCTTTCATTAGCCAGAGGAGAAGTTGCAGACTCCTACGTGAGGCTCGGCCGTGGTGTCATGGCTCTCGCTGAGACAACAGTCCTTGATGCCGCTGCCTTGCTAACAGCTGCGCTGACAGGGCCAGTACATGGTGTCCGTGAGAGTGTGATGGTGAATACATTGATTCAGACGAGAGGGATGACAACGTGCGACTGGACTCTTTTTTTTTTTTTTTTTTTTTAATTCCAGGCTATTTCCATCCAAGTCATTTCCCAGACTTGCTCTGATAAAACCCATCTCTGATTCCAGCTTTATGCTAAAACTATCATCGCAAGAACATGTGTATTTATGAAGACAGCGTCGTATTGTTCATGCAACCGTCAAACCACGCCATCGCAGCTGTTCACCGTAATGTATTCACAGCTATGACAGCACAGATTCATAAAGGTGATTCATTCATATACCACCGTAATTGATCGTCTTCCTATTGATATTCACCGACACAAACAACTCATGTATCATAAACCTGCTTCGACTTTTTCCACATGCCGTCGACCAGTTGTTAAAATCCATTAAGTCAACGCAGGTGTTCCGCTGACTTCTTGTCTGTCTGCATGAGAGAAATGACGGGATATTGTTTGTCATTATCGCTGGGATATAAAGCGACAACCAAGTGAAAAAGAGAGGAAAAAAAAAAGACTGTGTAGAAAAATGGCAAGATAAACGGTTGGTCTTTCCTCAAAGTCAGTCACAAAGGGGCCAAAAGTTAACACAAACCAAGCAGAAAACAGAGCACAGCTTTTCATTCAGCGGATTTTCTGCATCTACCGTCGAAATGGCTCACAGAAATCAAAGACCTGTTTGCGCTCTTTCAGTGATGATCTTCTTTCTGAATGTGTGTTAGTCTTCATGAGTATTTTACTGAAGGATTCTGCCTGAAGTTTGATACTTGTTGTTCCAGTAAACATCACATTCGCTCTTTTTTTAATGCTAATTTTCAAGTGATGATGCTAATTCTGATAAACTGAAACCTGAAGAAGAAATGGTTTCAAAGTAAGGCGTTGTTTACATTGACACGGAAACATTAGAATTTGCCTCTTTTCAGAGTCGGATGCAGCGTTTGTTGACACGGCAACATCATCCAACAGCCGTATAACTTGTCAGCGTTTGCACATCATGCATTTTAACACTGTCACTGTCGGAGAAGTTTGATCGGAAGCTTCAACCTGCGATACAAATTCTGAGACAGAAGGAAGTAAAAAGTGATATACATGAGCACACAAACAAGAACATGACAGTATGTCAGGCTCAAAGTCTCCTTTAATGAATCATTTCCACAAAGGAAATCCAAAGTCTGACAAGAGGAAGAGTGAAAGACTGAAGCGAGTGCTCACCAGGCTGAAGTTCCATCATCAAAAGCAGCATTGTTTCATAAAAGGTGCCTCAGCTCGGACCGTAATGTCAACTGGTGGTGAATAATTGTCCCTGCCAAAGGCGAAGCATGTGGCCTTCTTATGCCGATGGATTTCTCAACCCTTTAAAGCTGCATCTTTATTAGACCACCCACTCCTGAAATAAAGCTCATCTGACATTTTATATTTCTTGTATTATTTATGAGTTAGGTGGCTGCTGGTTTTATAGGCTCCGGCGTTCGCCACCCCAGGCTGACTTCACCACAAGGCCATCCGTCTTTTGCGCTCACCTGTTTTGTCACACATTCTTTCGGAGGCTTCCACTCCGTCTCCCGCCGTGACCAAAGTACAAAAGCTGCAAATTCACATCTGTAGTTCGAACGGTTTTGGCTCCGTCCTTTTGATAAGTAATGGCACGCTCCTTCGGGACAAACGGAAATATCAGAGTAACAACGGCATTGGCTCGCACTGGCTTTTGATGTATTTTGTTATCATCCAAAAAGTATCGATCTGGATGATCAACGTGCAAGGGACAGATATGAAGGGAGCTATGTTAAGATTACTGTTTTTCCCAATTTATTTATTGATATTTTAAAGCAAAACTGGTTTTATTTCTAGTATTTTCAGTCAAAATAAATCAGTTTAAAACCAACACAGCTAACATTTTATCTAGGAGCAGTGCAACTATTGCTATAAATACGCCCCAATGATCTGCTTTTTACGATGGGTTGTTATTTATTTATTTATTTAAATCCATTGATTCCCATTGCCTTTGCTTATTTCTTTGAGCATGTAGTGTATGAATGACTGGAGTCCCAGAAGTCAGCCGAGTGTGTTGGAACTTCATGTGAAGTGAACTTTGAGCGATGATATGGAATATACAGGACTAAACTGGCGTCAATGTGAAGGACAGCGGTTGGGTTTGATCTTGTCTTCTGCAATGTCAATGCAGTTGCCAGTCATTGAGTATAAACGACTAAATTCGCTGCCGACAACTTCATGCGTCGATGAGTTGTGACGTCTTTGCTTTCTATTCTGTATATACAAGAGGAGAAATGGCGGCTCGACCATTGCAGTGAGATTTGCCAAACATACTCCTGAAAGCACTTTTTTGGCAATTCAAATTTTACAATTTTTAAAAGTGCACTACACAAAATAGTCATGCATATGTTGTTGCCACAGCTGTAGTTGGAACAACATGTGTTCCCAGCATTTCCGTTGTTGCAGGCAAGCTAATCTTTCAAGAGAGAAATAAATATACTTCCGATCAATGGACAGGTTTCAGGGCATATCTTTGCCAGACAGCAGCTCCTATAAAAGAGTGACCCCCCTAAAAGATAAAGAAAGAAAAAAATAAAAATACCATAGAGCGTGGCTTTCACTGGTGATGTTGCTGTGTCAGCATGGCCTTGTTCAACGTCCTGCATTTGAACTGTAAATCAGAGAACCTTTGGCATGATCAGATGCTGTGACCTTCAGGTGTCATTCAAGAAGTTTGGCCAGCAGCAGAAGTAGTTGCCTCCATCCATAACCCCCTGTGTCCACCAAAAAATATAAAATAAAAGTAAAAAATTAACCAGAAAACAGCTGTATTGCAATTGAAAATGCCAGGCAACAATGACGTACTATTTAACAGGGAATTGTTTACATTTATGCTTTCACCACTCTTTGAATAGCAAGAGATGCAGATCTCTGTTTCCAGGGCATCGAACAGTCATCTTAAAAGAATATAAGTTGTAATTGAATCGCTCGACTCGCGTACATAATGGTTTCTGTGTCACGCAAGTCGTGTTTGGTGAATGTGTTCTGAAATGACGGCCTCCCAACAGGCGCTTCCTGAATGACAGGACTCATTTTGTTGCAGAACCGGGCTCTCGGACAAATCCCCTGCAGCCAGATCCCGTACATTCTTCCACCAATACTCCAAATTGTTCTCCCAGTGATTTCTTCACAGACTTATTCCAACCTCCGATTGACAGAGTTGAGGGATTCCAGCCCTCCTGCGAGCACCTCGCTGTTCAGGGGAGTGCCGCGCTTTAATCTGTGGCATATGGCTTTCAAATGACCGGCTTACACCTTGTCTGTCTAAGATCTAAATCTGCTATTAAAATAAGCCAATCCTTTTTAAACACTGAAATCTCAATGAGATTAGAGCTTTAAACGTGCTTTGTCATAGCGTGTAGATCCCCGTGCTTTCCGAGAACAAAGTAACTTCATGATAAATGGGAGTTTTCTTATATATGATTTTACCCAAGAATATTCCATAATTGTGACAAGTGACAAGTCCGGATTGTACTCTTTAATGGAAACAAACAGGACTGTTTCCACTTCATCGCTTCCTTTCCACCACTTTACCTGTCTGGGAAAACACAGTGAATTGACTCTCTGGTGCACAAAACCCATTGGTACCACTTTTTTTTTCTGTGCTTCTCAAAATTCCAGGTTTTCCCCAACATGTTTAGATCTCAGCGCTAAGCTGGAATTTAGCAGTCTAGACACAACCAGGCCTCGACGAGAGGTCTCGACATTAAAAAAGGGATTATGAGCCGAGCAAAGAGACCGAGTGTTGTGTGACACTTGGCAGTTTACAGCAACACTTGTGTTTAGCCATTGAACTCAAAAACCAGCCTATTATGCTTCCATCATCTCTTAATATTACTTCAGACTAATAGACAGTAATTACATGTAATTACTGCGTCAATATCAAGAGGTGAAAAACCAAACAGCCGCATGAGCATATTATGTCAAAAAGTCATTTAGGAAACTAAGCACATGCATGATTGTGTCGTATAATCTGTTTAGATTAGGGAGCAAATGTTTATTAAGCGAATTATATGATTATTTACTGTTGAGAATCAGTAATTATGGTGTTTAGAGTGAACTTTCTGTGACAATTCCTGGGTAAAATCTAGTCAGGCACATAATCAGTACTTTATAATGAATAAGTATTTTCTGTGGTAACAAATGCTCCCTGAACTAAAGGCTGACCAAACAATAATTATTATTATTATTCAAAATGAAGGAATGGTGTGTGACGTTGCTCTGTTCCTCTTTCTGTGAACTTAAAAAAAGAAGATAGATTTATAGTGTCATACAAGTGTCAAAACAGAACTTCATTCAGTCAGTCATTCATCTGCCTCAGCAATTCATGTGTTAGCATTTTAGCTCAAGTGTAATATTGCTATTTAAATGCTACATTTCCTTGTTTTCAATTTTCTTCACTATTAATATTAATACAAAAAGGAAAAGGAATGTGTCAGTTCAGATTCCTAGTGCATATCACAATATTAATTATAAGATAAATGTTTTCACCTTTCTCATCAAAATAGGATTCAAGTTGTTTTGAAGGTGTTTTTCAAAACTGTAAAAAAAAACAAACAAACAAACAAAGCAGTGTGGAATAGCGGAACTGTATCGAGTCGTCAAAGAAGCCCTTTTTCTTCTGGCGCTGGTGTGTTGGAAATGACAGCCAGTAAAAACATGAGAAAATAGAAAACGTGTTTCCTCCGCCTCTGCTGGGTCAAAGCTGCGGGAAAATAAATCATGCATTCCTTTAGGATGAATTACGTAGTGGTTGTCGAAAGGTGGGAGGACGCACATCTCATTCATTTCACGACGTGACCTTACATTTAATCCTGTTGTCAGGGATGTGGTGCGACGGTGTGTATATTTAATTAATGTGGCACATTAAATGGTAATGCAGCGTTTCCACCTCGCAGCTATTCCACAATCGACTTGATAACGTCTTTGCTTTCTTTCCATATAATCGCGTACTTTTTTCCCTGCCATATTAATAAATAAAAGCTCCGGCGCCTTCAGGCTCCCAGAACTTTTTGCGGCTGCCCCAGTGGGCCTGCAACCCAGCTAAATGAAGCAACAGCCAGTATTAACCTACATAGATCGGACCTTTCCTTTTAAGATGATTTTTTTTCTTTTCTGTTTTAAACTAGCGACCGCTATCTTTTTTTGACCACCGGGGGTTTGGAGCTGAGTCAGTGGGGATTTAGATGGACTCATCTGTATCCCTGTGAACCGACTGGGCTTTTGTGGAAGTGCTCAGCGCTCAGAGGTGAGATGGAGGGGAACCCTTGTTTTATCTGGTTCAAATGCCACTCAGTTGTCTCGGAGAGAGAGACAAGCTATTGATTCGGAGGAGTCAACTCAGCTCTCACAAAACTCACTCGAGCCTCCTTCAAACCACTGGGAAGTGTCATGTTAAGAATCTTCTTCTGCAGGGTGTTATTACTGATTACCCGACAGTAGAGTCTCAAAGGTCGCAGTGACATGCAGCTTTTGGAAGAAGAATGAAATACGGAAAGGATTAACATCAGGAAAAGAGAAATATGGAAGCAAATCGGCAAGATTTAACCCAAAAAAATACTGCATTGGCATTGAAGCAAACTAATAAAAACAGCAGTAGTCGTCCCAAAAGGCTCATAAATATCAGATCAGATTTATAGAATCGCCAAAGCAGCTGCAATTCTCCTGCGAAGTTGCATTGCATTATGGGACTTTTAATGTTGTATGGGCTACACTTTACACGTGACTTTTTCTTTCTGTCATCTGGAATAAGATAAATTTGTTGTAGTGTAGAGTGTTGTAACAAGCTTTTTTCACATTATTATTATTATTATTATTATTATTATTATTGTGCCGACAGTGTCCCCAGTTGCGGTCAGTAAAAAACAAAGCGAGTGAGCTGAGCTACCACACAAGTTTGACGTTAGCATGCCACAGAGAAGGTCGTCTGCTTCAAAGCCCTCCAAGGCTTCATCCAATAGGAAGGCACCTTAGGGCCTACGAGGGTGACATGAGGATAACAGATAATAGTTCAAACGTTCACTTTCAGAAAAAAAAAACTGCAAAATAAGTCATCTGCGTGTGTTTGCCTGAAGATGGCAAGTGTCCCTAAAATGGTTTCCTTGACTTTATTTTATACCCGCCATGGAAAAATAAAGGCTTTTTAGCACCTCACCCCCCTGAGTGGTTCAGCGTCCCTCAGACAACTGTCACAGAAGATAGCAGAACGGAAGCACTCCGAGGGGACGCCATTTCCAGACAGGAACACAACCAAGAATCATTTTTCTCCAGAAAATAACTTGTTTTTCTTTGATGAACACATTCCACACCAGTTTTCCCATCAGAGTCTCATGTTCACGTCACAATCAAAGTCAACTGGCATCTTTAACTCACCAGATTTTATTGTTGTGTTTTGCAGTCTCACTTTTGTGCTGTGAGTTAGTGCAGTATTTGGGCTAAAAGATATAAAGAAATGCAGAGGGAAACTGAGTTAATGCAATTAAACATCGATGTTAAGTTCACCAAGTGACCTTCAAACTCAGCTCTGGAGAAAAATAAAAAAAAGTCCTTTGATTGTAGCTCTGAAAGTAGAAGCTTTTTCGAAGATCCAGACAATTAAAATACTCTCAACTTGTTAATATGTTCAGCAAGAGGCTGGTTCGTGAAAGAATCGATAGTTGCCAAGTTTGACGTCGACTCTCGACAGCAGTCAGGGAGAGACTTCAAACAAGAGTGAGGACATGGAGTCGACTCGTGCTCAACTCCCCTCCGTTGTTCTTACTTCAGCGTTCATTTCATGTTTCGTCTGTGTAGCGTTTACTCATGTTCACATTAGATTTAACGTGATGGATTTTCTTGGACTACGGAACGCTACGATGCCGCATGACTGCATGAACTCTTGAACTTGAAAGATCCAGGACCGAAACATTTCTCAAGGATACTGCGATCATGTCCGTGTGGCAAGTTGAACTTCCACCTGTCTGAGATCAAAACTTACTCGAGCTGCAGAGCAGGAGCAAAACATGACAGGGTATCGAACATCCATGTGTTCATGCTCTATTTATTCCACAGCACATTTAGGGTGTTGAAAAACGGAACGATTTTTTTGCACAAAGTCACAGTTCCACATGAAAGCATGTACTATATAGAATTTTTTTTTCATCATAAAGCTTGAGAAAACTCACGTCAAATATGTAATATATCTCAACATCAATTTGGGATACAATAAAGGTTTTATTTATTTAGAATTTATGCATGTTCCATTTTGGTCCAAAGCCTCTGAGACTTGTTATAATATGTATTGTCAAGTGTAATGTTTGCATTCAAACACATATCCGTTGTTACCGGAGAAAAACCTTGAATTTCTTTTTTCTCTTTGTTCTCTTATTCTGACCCTTCTCTTTGACTGAAAAAGATTGAAACGTGAACAGCCCTCATACTTTTATGGTTCCTTTCTCAATGATTTTCATGAAATATTCCACTCTCTCACCTTTATTTTTAAACTTGCCCGAGAATGTTAGGGATACGGAGCGTGAGATGGACCGATCGATTTCACCGACGTCATGAGGAGTCGGGGTAAAGAAAGAGCTGAGCCAAAACAAGAAGCTCTCAGCTTACTGGTCAGTATACACGGCCACTCTTGCTCTTGTATGGCCGTGAAGCAAAAGAACTTGGTCGAGGATTGAAGCAGACAAAACTTTGTATTGTTATAGGGCACAGTCATCTGGGTAGAAGAGTAGAATACTGCACTGTCCTGCACATTGAGAGTTAGTCGTGGAGGGACCAGAACTATGTAGGAAACAAAAACTAGATTCCTAAGATTGGAGTGAATCCCGGCATGTTCACCTTGGACAACCACTTGGTGAACAGTGTTCCGAAATGTGCTTTACTAGCATGAATGGGAGGAAGCCCTGTGGGAGCCCTTTTTTCTTTGGTTTTTCCTTTTCATTCATTTATTTCTCATATTATATTTTGGAAAAAAAATATCAGTTTCATTCAAAAGTGTCTTCCTTTCATGCTTTTTTCTGCACTTGGCTTGTTGCTATTTATCCTTTGTTAAACATCTGGCTGGTTTACTTTGGGTTGTTTATTTATTTTTTACCTTAACCCAAAAGTGTCTTTTTTGGCATATGCAGCACGGCACTGACACATTGATCACGTTAAATATGAAACCTTTAAATGACCTAAATAATGATATTATCAACTTTTTTTTTCATCAAAACCATTGTACAATGTTGACATTATTTTCTTACCCTATAAAAAACGTGTATTCTGTAATTGTACATATGACTATAGCTCATGAACATGAATATTGTTGCGGCGGGACTGTTGACTCTACCTCCCATCGACAACCCCCCACTTTTTCATTCACATAGACTGACATGTCTCCCAGCAGCAACATAATGTGTAGCGTGTTTTTCATTTCCACGGTGCTCACTAGATTGAAAAATGTCATCAGATATTTCAACAAGTGTGTTAACACACGAATCTGTCTGTCTGGGATTTGTGAACAAACGCCGTCATGAGGTCAGAGGTCCGCCGGCTGTGTGTTTCAATAAATCCATTATGTCGTCTGTGGGCTGCGTTGTATTTCAGCGCCGATGGTTTATTGTTTACAACTGCATGAGTGCGGCTGAGATGGGGTGACTGGGAGTGCATGTCTTCTCTCCCCCCAGTTTGGGTTCTTTCCCGCCGCAGCTCCGCTCATAGACAGATTAAAATGCATGGTCTCATCCCGTTCACATTTTTCACATGCAGTCTTCTCAAGGATAAGGATGGCCTCAGCTCAGAAGGACTTATTGACCAAAATAACTGCGCATCAATATGTCTCCTGAAGGCTGAGCCGAGCCGGGCGACAGAGAGCTTGTGATTTTCACCGACTGGCTCAGCCGCTAATGTTATTGACCTGGCTTTACCTGATATTCAGCAGAGCAGCATGGCAGGCTAGAAAAGTACAGGACATTCATCTCAGCGCCTGAAAAACTCATTGATAGCTTGAGGAAAAAAGGAAATGCTGCAAACATCCTGTCTGGGTCTGACGGTGAAAAAAAAAAAAAAAGCGTAATTTGATTTGCTGTGACTAATGCAATATTCGCCTGCTTTTGTTTGAGGATTCCTGCCGTACGGGAAGCTGGCAAAACGTGTGAGGCGAAGCAATTAACTTTGTCATTTCTGCGCTGAATGCGGGGATATAATACCTGATGACATAAATGTCTGTTGTCATGTGGCACAATTCATCCCGATCTGAGGTTTAAAGGGCTTTACATGAAACGTCGCCCGCAGACATCTTGCTGCTTGCACAGTGAATTGAAAGGCATTTAGCAAGCTACCCAGCCTTCGCCTCGAAAAACAACTGTTGGACTGTGTAATAACACTGTATCAGAGATCAATGTAAAATCTATGAAAGGACGGGGATGACACCTAGTGTTGGGTCGATGAGGTTTCATGAAACAGTGTCCTGAATTTTAGAGGCCACCAGATGGCACTGTTTGCTGTAAAATGTTGAACATTTGAACGACTGATGCGATGAAACCTCACATACTTTCTAAACCAAGAGCACCATCTAGTGGCCTCTGAAAGTGTCATCAACCCTGCAATACTGTATCATGATACCTTCATCTACCTGTCAGTAATGACACCTTACTATTGCAGGATTTACTCTCCAAATATGATGTGCTGTGTGACCATATGGTTGGGAATATGAAGAGCTGCATTCAGTACAGGGACTTTCATACCAGATCAGTTTTAAAATAAAGAGTCACACAGTTGCTTTTTGAAACTGTTGTTTGCATAAAGGCATGTGTTAAAATCCAAAATGAGGACATTTATTGTAAACTATTTTTTTTCAGCAAATTCAACAGCATTTTTTTTCTTTTTAAATTATTTGATATGTGGGAGAAAGAGAAAATAGTGGCTTTAAAATGTTAGAATTATGACAAAAGGCTCAAAAGGCGCAACATGATAGACAAAAATCAATGTTTTATTTTATTCATTTATAAATATAAATTAAATTCTAAAAAGAATGGCACCTATCATGAAAGAAGAAAGAAAGCAGATTTAGTTTCAATTTTGATTCATTATTTATGGATTTATTTTGTCATTTTGAAATAGCCAAAAAGGTAGATGAGGTTTCATTGAAATCCCATGAAGCATTTGGGGGAAAAGGGAAAAAATAAAAATAAAAACACTGAGGATGTTTAAAAATGACAGCGCTTGACATTGTCCAAAAACACAACCATGCATTTAGACGCGTCCAGCTCCACCGTTTCATACGGGGGAGGCTGGTAGAGAAGTGAAGAAAAGGGCAGCGTACTGCGCTTATCCAAGGTCTCGCTGGTGTTGAACCTGAACCGCCACAACAAGATTAAACATGAGCTACATAACGGATCAAAATAAATGTTCAAGTGAAGCGGGATAAGAAGATGACGCTGTGGAAAGTCGTGTGTGTGTGTGTGTGTGTGTGTGTGTGTGTGTGTGTGTGTGTGTGTGTGTGTGTGTGTGTGTGTGTGTGTGGAATAGAAAGGCTGAACTGAAGCATGTTCTCGGTAGAGACATCAAAATGAAGCCCTAACCCGAAGGCTCCCTCGGTGGCTGGAGCAGATGTGCAGAAAGCTGCACAAACGCCAAGCGGCATTATCTCTGTCCGTGATCCTCTTCTGCATCCACGTGCCTTTCAGTAATTGAATTTGTCTGATGATCCATTTGGGAGGAACCAGGAAGCAGCAGCCCAAAAGTCACTCAAGATGAACTGAAGTCGCAGTGGAAAATAATTCACAGTGAAAGCTCCAAGATTGCAGCAAGGATATTGGTGATAAGATGACAGACGGTGCTACGAAGCCATCTGTCCGTGTTTTGCAAATTACCATATTTTAGCTTGTGTCATTCATGAGAAATGCAATCATTTGCTGTGAATTCATTAATTTGACAATCATGCCGTACTTGCGCTGTAAATAACAGCCTCAACACACGCAACCCCGGACCGAGTCCCGGGCACTTTCATGTTTCTCGCATGGTCGTAAAGCTTTCAGGTTACGACACGTGGTAAATCTGCGTCCTCAAAGGAGCCAGATTTAATCCGGGGCCTTCGTGAGTGGGATGACTCCATACGGTTTTTTGGGATGGTATCAATATATATGCGCTGTGAACTTGATGAATGGCGGTGCACGCGCTGGCAGATCACTTTGGAAACCACTCAAAGGCTGACGAATAGACTGACAGCGAGTGAACGGCGCTAAATGGCTTCATAAAGGAAGAGAAGTGAAGATGTTAAGGGAGTGCAGTTGGAGGTTCGCCCCACAGGACACGTTTTGCCCAAGGTGGATTTTGAGGAGCTTAGCGCTAACCACATAGTCCTTGCTGTTTTGTCCCCTTATCAGCAAGCAAAATGAGGCATTTATCACATTTACTGCGGTTGGGAGGCAACTTCTGCCTTGGCGCTTTGTGAGGCATCTGTGGGAACCTCAAGGCGATGTTGCACTTGTGAGGTCAGTCAGCTGTCTGCCACTCCATGCATGCAAAAGCAGACCTGCTTAAGCACTGCCGGAAGCCTCGGCAGAGCAGGCAGACAGACTCTGTCCCTTTGTCCCAATTTCCCCCAGACACCTGCATGATTGCATTGATTTGTCCTGATTTTATTCAGCTCCAGGGTCCCGCTGGATTTCCAGTGTCAAACATCTGTCATACATCAGCTCCCGCGTCCTGACTAATGCATTACGCCAGAATCTTCAGGAAAAGAAAGTCGCTGGGGCTTTGAAGGGAACTCATTATGTTGCTAACATGGAGCGAACTGAGAAGGCTTGTGTTTTCACAGATCGCGAGCAAGACTTTGGATCCGTTCCGGCTTGGTTGTTTGATTTGAATTGTCATGCGCCGCTTATATTTGTCTCCAACTCAAGGCCTGGTGGCGTGATTGAGGCCATTTAATGTGACCTACAGGGTCTCAAAAATCCATCCAGTCTTACGGCACTTTGTAAATGCCACAAATTCATATGAAAGGTGGGATTGATGTAGTTTCATGAAGAGACTGCCGCATTGTGCTCCCAGTGTTTTAGGGTTTTATGACACATTTTTTTTCTGGTTTCACTTTGGATTGGAGGACACAGATTAGCCATTGGCCGAAGACTGACATCACCGCTACATACAGCAAACTTAGTGAGTGAGGAGGCAGCAGTTACTGAAGTCTGCAATATGTTATACACTGTATATAGATAGATCACAGGTAGACAGACAGGCAGACAGACAGACAGACAGATAGATAGATAGATAAACAGACAGACAGACAGACAGACAGAGAGATAGATAGATAGATAGACAGACAGACAGACAGACAGACAGACAGACAGACAGACAGAGAGATAGATAGATAGATAGACAGACAGACAGACAGACAGAGAGATAGATAGATAGATAGACAGACAGACAGACAGACAGACAGACAGACAGAGAGATAGATAGATAGATAAACAGACAGACAGACAGACAAATAGATAGACAGACAGACAGACAGACAGACAGATAGACAGACAGACAGACAGAGAGATAGATAGATAGATAGATAGACAGACAGACAGACAGACAGACAGACAGAGAGATAGATAGATAGATAAACAGACAGACAGACAGACAAATAGATAGACAGACAGACAGACAGACAGACAGACAGACAGACAGACAGAGAGATAGATAGATAGATAGACAGACAGACAGACAGACAGACAGACAGACAGACAGAGAGATAGATAGATAAACAGACAGACAGACAGACAAACAGATAGATAGCCTGCCTATATATAGATAGATGTTGTGCTTTTTTATTGTTATTTTAATGAATTTCTTTCATAAGAAACCTGCTGACTTTGCACTTTAGCCACTGAAATTCTATGTGGTCGTATGCATCCCTTATAGTACCAGTAAAAATGTACCGAACCGAAACTTAAACAGTGAGAACTTGTACCAAACCAAAGTCTTTGTGGCCCGGTTCACCCCCAGTCATTGGAATTGTTTGGAGGATTCAAATCTTCCAGGCAGCTTCATTAGCCAAAGGAGCCATCTAATGGCTGCATTCACATTTGAGTTAAGCTTTATGGCTATAAATGTTAGAAGGCTCTGTATTTCTTTACCGCCCGATTCCCTTGCTGTTGAAAGCAATTTGAAGGCAGCCTTTTTTCTATAAGCATAACCTATTATTTTTGTTTGAGATGGGCTGAAGAGAACAAACTCAAAAGTAAAACACAGACGGATAGAAAGTTCAAAGCGCTGGCGGAAAATAAACCGATGTCTCCTGAAGCCAGTGACAAGCAGCGGCAGCACATTCTTTGTTATGATAAAATCTGGGACCTCTGTGAGCTTGCCCTTGATCCTGCTGTTGGCTTAACTCAGCAGGTCACCAAGGGGAGGCAGATGTTGTCTCGAGGCATGTCCCACTGCTTCCACAAGGGCTCCGTCTGGTGTCGCTGAGCTTATTGGTGCAGAGGGGATGGTGGTGGGGCATTTGGAGGTGCTCTGAGCTGCCATTCAAGCGCAGAAGACCGGCAGTGGAGACGGTGGAATGAGCAGACACGCTCATTTTGATCCACTGAGGTATAATAATTGATGATCAACCCGGCTGTTGCATGTGTGACTCACTGGTGCGTGTTATATTACACCCTGAAAGCTGTGCCACAGGGTCTCATGCTGGCTTTTATTTTATACGAAGTGAACAGAATTATCGCCCAGCTACATGTCCGACAGACTCTCAAGGCGCTCGCCTGCTTCACATTCACATACCTCTGGATTAGCTCATGCATTATTTGCCGCCGCTTCTTACACGGTTTTACTGCAACGTAATTGCCGCTATCGCATTCTTTAGACACTCTAAACATACGTTTTAGGGATATCAGGGCAAACAATGCAAAGGTTGTTCTTTCACTGCAAATGACTTTTAATCGAGCAACAATAAAAAGAGACAAGTGCCTCTGAGACGCTCGTGCCATCGTGCTATGCCACTTCCAGAGTCCGACTCTCCGGTATGGTTAAGGAAGCCTCAGAGCTTCCTGGACATGTTGAATGCGGTACAGCGGACCTCGGTTTACGACGGTGCCACAAACAGAGGCAGTTTATGTAAACAAGCCACTGGGGAATCTAACTGTGTTCTTTGTCTTTGGGCATTTCCCAAAACATTCAGCCTCCTAGGTGGTCTCCCTCCATTTTTATATTCCGCATCCAACATGACAATAACGTCCAAATCATCTCACCTCTCCACTCATTTTGGATTTTCCAGTGGGCATCTTCAACATGCCCCAAATCAGAAAATAAAAATACCCGGGTGGGCTATTGATACCACAGATGTAAATAATTCATTTGAGTGCCATGCTATTGTCTGTGAACTAAATAGCGAAATAAAAAAAAAGTAGCCATAAAAGAGGAACAATGGATCTTTGTCAAAAAAGTGTGGGAGTGTGTTTCACTGATGGAGTGTCAATGTCTGACAAAATGAACTCTCCTTGCATCAACAAAGTGCCACCCAGACGGGCCTCACGGAGCTCGACTTTGACATGTTTGTGGCCAAAAATTCCAAACACAAAGTTCAAATCCAAAAGAACGAATAACTTAATACTGCATTTACTTCACTTCAAAAGCATAGAGAGTTGCCTCCGACTCATTTTCAGAGTTATTAGATGATTGAATACCCAGTTGGAGGGTCAGTGAACGCACCATTGGTGATCTGTGTTATGCCTCCTGACAAAGCCGCCAGCTTTGCACCTGCAGAAATGGACTTTTAATAAATCCGACTGGTTTTTTGCTCGGCTCCATGTTTTGGATTTCAACACCAGCTGATCAGATTCCTGCCAGCAGTTGAGCTAAAGTTGAGAAAAAAAAATCCAAAGAAATTATTCAATTCTAATGGATAGGTTTCATATCAGCAGCACACTTATGTCATGATCTTTGAGAACAACAAACCTCCCACAGGTCAGGACCAACGTGAAAACAGGGCAACATGAAACATTGACAGCACAAGGATCTTTTGAAATCCTCCTCTTTCTGATCCATCCGCATCTTGCTCACTTGCTACCTGGGATCAAAGAGGAAAAACCTGTTAGACATCTGAACCTTCCAAAGATAACATGTTGTCTTTTCCAACCAGTGGCTTCTTTCACGTCACACACGTAGAAGCCTTTTGGAAAATCAATGGACTGCAATCGTAGCAGCCGTGCCGAACGCATAAGCCACTGAGGTCCTTTGTGCGCTCGAAAATAGCAGCTGAGTTCACTGTTTGTTGTCATTGTCGGTCGCCGGTGATCCAACCAAATTTAGATTGCACCATTTAGTCTCATTGATTTCAGTTTATCACATATTGTGCTTTTTTTTCACCATCAATTACTTCGAAAATGAGGCCACGGTATTGTTCCGCGTTGGCAAAGATGGAGCTTCAGGCTTCCGCAAAAGCAATCAGAATTACAGGCATGGCGTCCAAGACCAGGGCTTTTCAGGTTCGCTCATGAAAACATCTTGAACCTTGAAACAGAACTTAGAACTGCCTTTATTCACCTTGCACTTCAATCTCAATTGAACAATTCACTCAGTACTTTGTTGATGATCATTGTTTTCTTATGGATTACATACAATGATCCACTGAGCAGGTCTGCTTCAAGGGTTTAAAGAAGGCTTTGTTGAAGGGTTGATTTCCCATTTTTAAGAATCCTATTCATGACCTTGGAAAGTTCAGACCCGGAGTCGGCAACCCGCGGCTCCGGAGCCGTGTGAGGCTCCTCAGCCTCCGTGCTGTGGCTCCCTTCAGCATGGACTAGTGAAGGGTCAGTCGCAAGCACTAAAGTGAATACAATCCAGCTTTACCTGAGACACCCTTGAGCCACAGTACATGAATATACACACAGTTAAGGCTTGGTTGAATCAGGCAGCCAGCCGGAGCAGTTTTTTTTTTTTGTGTCCCAGTACAGAAGGGAAGTTTTTGGGGCTTGCACACCACACCAGTAGCACCAGCACCCTACCGGGATCTCACTCAGTCGCGCCAGCTACGGCAACTCCGGAGGGTCAAAACTGGTATATCAGTCCACTATTATGATAATTTAAAGGGAACAATAAACCCACAAAAGGCCACATATGTATCTTTCTCCGTTCAAGGAGTCGAGTGTGATAAGATTGTCAGATGGGTTTCACACAAACACTGGAAGGAATTTGCTGTGCACTTATTACAGTACAGTATTTATTACAATATAAAGCTGACCTGCGTAAGTACTTCTGTTTGTTCTAACATGTATAATTTAAGAAATAAAGCAATAATAATAATAATAATTTTAAAAACATTTTTTTAAGTTTCGATGTTGCATTGTTTTGTTTTGTAAGGTTTGGACAGTGTAACAGTCATTTCACATTATCGAAAATGTTTATAATATTTTTTTTTTTTGCAATTAATTCTGAAATAAACTGCCCTCACTTTTTTTATTTATTAATTTATTGACGTCTTAATGTACGTGTTGTATACTACTATCACTGAGCATTGTACCTGGTCCCTGCTTGCTGTATATTGTGCCTGTCATGGTTTTCAATGACGCATTGAAATCCGTAATTGATATTATTATTACAATCATGTACAGTTGTTTGATATTTTTTTGCACAGTCAAACGTGCATTGTTTAAACGGACCGCAGTTCGACCCATCTGCTTCACCTTGGCAGCATCTGCCACTGCTTTCAGGCCAGTCCACCCCTCAAGTTCCGGGGACCAGGGGACATCTGTCCTGGCAGATAGGAAATCAGAATAGGCGCATCCATTGTGTTAACGCTCCAACGGACTCTGTGTTATGTTCACTATAATTTGCTTTTGGTTCCCGCTGCATCCCGGAATATTGCTGAGCTGCAGCTCAGACAAAGTCTGCTGGTTGTAATGTGTCCCTTTTCGGCCATTCTGCAAACAGATAATTTGATCAAACTCCAGACTTAATGGCTGTGTTGCATCCTGATAAATACGGGTAATATGACAGGGGACGGAGGATTTCCCTAACAATTTGTGAAGAGACATTTGGCCATTAGGGTGATTTCATTTTTCCCCCCCAGTTATTGTCCAAAAGACAGTTTGCCTGTCATGAATATGCCCATGAATGGCTCTTGACTTTTCTCGACTTGGTTTGACACTGGATCTTCAACTACATTATTTCCTCTTTTGTCTCCAAGGAGGAGGTTGCGCCCATGTCCTGACCCAAAGAGCCCTCTCGACCTTGCCCCCTCTTTCCGTCCCCTCTGCTCCTCCCTCTATCTTTTAAGGGTAAATGCGTCAGCTGTTCCTTACATGGTAAAATATGCAATCTATGTCTGCCAGTCTATGGGCGACTTTTGGGTTAATCCTCATGAATACATGACTTTGTCTGCATGAATAAATAAAAGCCAGCTCGCTGGGTAATTGAGGTGCCGTGCCACTAACAAACCAGGACACCACTTGTAAATGGGCTTTCTCTCCTGGCAAGCAGGGCCATCGTCTGGAATATTCTGTGGCACTAACGCACTCAGGGATATAATATTGACCAGATCAAGATTTTCCAACGGCTGATGGGACTTTCCTGCCTTGCTGTTTGCTTCAAGGGACAGAAGCTTCGATGGCAAACACATTAGCACGCTGTGATGCTATGTCTTGTGACTTGTGCTAGAAAATAGGTGACTAAGCCGTGATTCAAACAAACCTTCTGCTTGACTGTAAGTAGGACACTGAGGGGTCTTTTGACTTTGGTCTCCGGATTTGTTTGAAAATAGACCTATATAAGGGTGAATATGATAGGAGGTCTTTAAGGCAAGTCAGCAAAAGAGTGAGTGCCGAGAGGAAAGGAAGGCGGATGAAATAGAGGTCAGACATTTGCTCTGTCTGCTTGCTGTTTAAAGATTGCTCCATTTCTAAACTAAAGTGGCCAATTACCAACCATCTTGTCTTGCCTTTAGAAGGGCTTCCAGATGTTGATACCTCTCCAGAAACAAAAAGTTGTCTGTCTCCAAAGAGTCCTCTGATGGGGCACTTTGCAATTTCCCAAATAATTTGGCCAAAGTGCTGGAATGATTCGGCGTGTCACTTACATGCTAAGTGTCCGCAGTGCTGGACCATCATGATCAATGTCTATTAGACGTAATGACCACTTTGTACTCAAATCTTTCACCGCAGAACAAGTGGTTGTGGTCTACATATGTGTCCGTATAAAGGCACTCTGTATGGCTAGCCAGGTTTTTAAGTGTCTAAGCTTTGTTTGCGCTTTTCTTCTCTACGTTTTGTCATAAATGAGACACTTGGCATTTCATATTTTATTTGTAATTCGTTTTTCAGTCGTAAATATAAGCACATTTCAAGACGCTATAGTGGCTATTATATCACAACAGAAAGGCTTTATTGCCAATACGGATCCCACCAACTAGGAAAGTGTTGAAAAAAAAAATCAGGAAAAAAATAAAAAATCATAAAAAAAGAAATATCTATATATATGCAGGGTGACATCAATAGGTTTCAACAATGTTTACTCTTATAGGTCCATTATGAATCTTTTAGCTCTTTTAACTGCATGTATCCCCTCGGCGCAGAGTTATATGTTCCAGGAAGAAAAAAAAAAAACATCTGCTAATATCCACCAGATGTATCATCCAAGTCGGAATCTTAAAAGAGATGCAGAGGCAGGATGACAAAACTGCAGATGTGTATCAGCATGAAACACACTCCCTCAGTCAGTGAAAGCAAATGTTAGAAGATGGCAGAAGAACTCTAATGAGGTCCCTGTTCCAACTCTAACCTTCACTTAATGTGCTGGGGAGAATAGAAACCCTGCAGTGCTGGGGGAAAAAAATAAAATAAAAAAATAAGGCCAGACACCCGGGCAGGGATTACGGCGAGCGGGTGAGAAAACAGAGCGTGGTGAGGGAAATGCCAGGAGATTGGTGAGAGGATGAGAAAAGTGAATTTGAAAGTGGAGA
This sequence comes from Synchiropus splendidus, assembly GCF_027744825.2. NCBI lineage: Eukaryota > Metazoa > Chordata > Actinopteri > Syngnathiformes > Callionymidae > Synchiropus > Synchiropus splendidus. Next base: position 3,316,133 of record NC_071344.1, read on the forward strand.
AGGGGATGATGAGACTGGGTGAAGGAGGAGAAAGTGGTGAAAGAAATGACATTTGGGATAAGAAATGGCATGTAAGAATATCTGCAGAAGGCAGGTGAAGGCGACGGGGGGGATGAGGGGTGAGTTAAAGAGCAAAGTGGCTTGGATGTGTGAGGAGCAGATGGAAGTGGAGGATGGGCGAGCCGGCACTTAATGAGATTTGTAAAGATAGATATGAACAACCCATGTGCATATCTGAATGTTTTTATGACACGCAGCTACCCGAAGAAGCTAGCGCCACCATTTTTATTGATCATTTAAAAGTTGGACCTGGAGGGTCTCCACAGATTCTGCTGCAGACAGACCTATTTTCATTTCCAGCCTGCAAACATCAGCTTGCATCCTTGGCACTTTCTTTTTATGAAAAATTGTTTGCTGCCGATATTAAATGTTTTAAATTGTTCTTTTGTCACATTTCATCAGACAGACTGAAGAGTGGAAAAAAAAAAAATCTATCTGGCATTTGTTATATGGTTGAAGATTTCACAAGGTAGCGTGGAAAAAATATCATTTTATTTGTGATAATACTTTCAATTTAACATCAGCATTAGATGTCCAAAAAATGTCAAAATATGATCATTAAAATCTGCATTGCTTTTCTCTGTGTATATGAATCATTTCGCTGCTGGTGTTTGATGCAGTCAATGAAAACATGAAGTACCGGTTGAGTCCAACTCACTGTTAGGATACCAAGCGTGGCACTCACCTGACCCACTGTGGTGGGAGATAATTATTTTTGGCAGGGTTATTATGCAGAGGGAAAACACCTCCAGCCTTCAGCCCACCATCCACTAACACGCTCGACTTTTCCAGTGTTCGATATTCCACCAAAGCGAGCTCAGAGGAGTGCATTGATTTCAGAGGGGTCCTCTTCAGCAGCCTTGCCCCTCACGCCTCCTGCTTGACCCACTTATTTTCTCATCTTTCCCTGTTTTCCCCTGAGAGTGATGCTTGCACGCTGCTTTCCCCATTACAGTGTGAATGGATGCATGCCAAGTATGATTGCATAGCATAGTCTGTCTCCCCGCCGCTCTCTCTCTCTGTGACTTGCCGGTGAGTTCAGTGATACCAGCTTGCGAAACTAAGGTATAATTTGAGGGACAAATTGACATTTAAGCCAGAGCAGAGCGCATCTACTTCAGCGGCACGTCAATTATCAGGTTGTTTATTTCAACAGCTGCTGTGATTATATATGAAATACGACATGCTACAACAGACCGAGATGAAAATTCACCCCCCACTCCGAGGACGATGGTACTATATGTGAGGATTTGATCCAATATTAGGTGCTGCTTTTGTCTGTCTGGTGTCCTGCCTCAGGGCAGACAGACTGGGAGGCGAAACTTTAACAACATTATGTTCACTGAATTCACAAAGAATTTTTGTCTTAGCTAAAATAGTCTGAGTCACTGGCTTTCAAAGTGAGATGCGTTCGAATGATCATCCTCACAGATCTGTGAACGCTTGGTTCATGTCAGACAATCCAAATTGAAGGGATTTTCTTCCCATTTTCACTGAGCAGCGTCAGTTAAGATTGAATCAATTTGACCCAAAACCGAAGTGTATTGTCTGTTTAATGTGTGACAGATTGCGTGTCACTCCCTCATGACATGTTCTTCTTTGGCAGAAAAACATCCAGCCAGCGAGATCTGTCATTTGAATAATACACAGAGCTTCATTTGTTATGGGTTCATTTTCATTAATGATGAGAGAATGGCAGTCATGTCTTTCGCATGAACGCAAGCGCACACGCACACACACACACACTTTTTTTTTTTTTCCATGTCAACTACTGCTTGAGGAAATCCATTTGGGGGTATGTTGAAGATTTCCTTTTGGAGAATGGTGTCAAAAGTTCCCTCCACTGAATTCACAGCAAATAACAGCGCTCCCAAACCATATTGTTTTATGCAGATGACATCTTTTGAGCATCACCATGCCCGACAACTGGAGCAAACGCTAGTTTATAAGAAATGTGTGGCGTGGTTCCACTTTCCTTTTTGTTGCAAAAATCCTATACATGATTCAAAACACAAAATATTTCATTAGCGCTGCCCACAAGTTCACACCTTATGGTTCTGCGCGACGCAACTGTAGCACAAGATGGCGATGGAATTGTGGCGATTTCATATGAACATCCAGGGCACTCCCAACCAATTCTTTTTAATGAATTACTTTTAAAGCAAGAGCGCCACCTACTGAGCTGTGAAATGAGGACACTGTTTCATGAAACCCCATCACAGTAGGTCACACGTGCTCCTACAACAGACTCTGTTTTGTGTTCCTCAGCCATGAAATTGTGTCAGGAGAGCAATACATCTACTGCACATAATGTAGAACTTTTATTCTCCTTTCAGTCATAACGAAGAGTTGATAAGGTTTCATGAAACAGTGTCCTCATTTTCAGTGGGCACCAGATGGCACTGTCTGCTGTATAATCCTTAGCCAAGCTACCAAAGGCACCAACTGAACTTAACAGGCTTTTAGCTAGGAGGGCGTCTGGGCGTCTGCAAAGCATTAAAAAATGGTCGCCCAATTCTCAACCGTGTCTTGGCCACCTGATGCCGCTATATACCAGCGTAATCTGACTGCCAATTTTTTATGCTTTGCAGACGCCCAGACGCCCAGACGCCCTCCTAGCTAAAAGCCTGACTGAGGACAGTGGAAACACAACCTTTCACTCTTAAATAACAAACATTTTAAAGGATGTCAGTTGACCATTATTGTTATTATTAGTAGTGTTAGTAGTGTATGACTATTTTTTCATCTATTGAACGTTTTGATTGTGGGTAAAAACCACTATGTTTCTCTCACCATCATGCACAGTGATGAAACATGCATTTATTGGATGGTTCTCTCTCATCATAATGCGGAGAGGAAATGCATGTTGTATGTTGGACGTGGAATATTCAGAATGGAGGAAGGCAACCACTGAGGTTCCTGGGTGCGATGAAGGAGGTGTGAGTGAGGAGCATGTACAAGACAGGTTTAGGCAGAGGAGGCTGACGCTCTGTGTTAACAGGAAACGCTGAAAGACAAAGACGAAGAAATGACAGATTTGAAAACTACACTCTTCATGGAGCGCCGATAGTCCGTGTTACAAGTTGAATCGGTGGAGAAAAGAGTCGTTTCAAACGCTGATCATCATCAGTTCTCTGTTGAAAGTCGAACTATTAATAATATATCAAGAGAAGTGCCAGCATTTTTAGCTATGGCCAAAACTCTGCGGAGTTATTCTGATCTGTTTTTGGAAATCTGAACCTCTCCAGGTGCCATTTTGAGATTGCGCTCTCCCAGCGATGGCATTTACATTTTTCAACAGAGGCTGGATTTGAGTAAAGAGTGTGATTGCTCTCTTTGCCAGCTAAATGTTTAAATAAGACATGCAATTTGAATTGCTGCAGAGCTCATCAATATGAAATTGGACTAGTGAAGAGAAACCAAATGCTGGGAGGCAGCGTCGCACTTAGTATGCCAAATTCCCGCACCATTTCCTGTCACAGGTTTGACAGAGATGGCGTTTACTGCAGAGAAAGAAAGCCGAGGCGCGTGCACCGTCTGAGGTTTCCACCTGATCAACACGTTCAAAACATATCGGTGAATCTGCAGCGAGGAAAGTCAACATGGGCAACCGAGATGATATTGTTCAATGTTCATAAATACTGCAACAGTCCAAAGGAATGGCTATCGACTAGAATGTGAGAAGTATTTTGAAGTAATTATTGACTGGGCATTTTAATCACGTCCACAATCGATCATATTTTCAGCTAGAAAGCTACGGAGAAAAACATTTGATAGAGAGGAAAAAAAAGTGTTGGCTTGAGGCGTACACATCTGGGAGCGTCTCCCACTCGGGGATTGTTGTCTGTCAATCAAAGGATGGTCCGGTTGCTCTTTGAATGGTGCGACTGCGCACCTGTTTATTTATCCACTGCTCCTGGGTGAGGACAGGGGCGGTGTTTGCCGCCGTCACGCGGGAGAATACAGGCAGAGTGAGATGTTAAGACACCATCATCATTCCGATTCATCGCTGCCGCAAAAGTGTTAAGAGACACGGGAGGTTTACATTGTAATGAAAAGCATGTGAACACACTCGTCCAGGGAACCTGTGCATTGTTCAGCGGCATTTTTAAAAAAGTCATAATAATAATAATGCGACAACTATCTCAAAGAACAAGACCAGCCGCATTAGCTTGTATCCATTTGTGAATCTATCATCGTAATAATCGCTTCTGGTCTTACACAAACGTCCAGTGGAAGGGAATCATTTGTGTGAGGAAACAGTCAGAGTTCAATAGACTTTCTGTCATCCACTCCTGCAGGTGATAAAACACAGGATGTGGCGGGGTGAAAGGGAGCCATTTGCCGAGTTGACGGATTCCATCATGGATGACTTTAGCATACCTGAGCGCTGCGCTTTCCCCGCCTGGATGTGCCCTCTGTGAGCACGAGTGGTGATGAATCAGCTTTTATTGGCCTTGAGAATACTGGCGAGGCCAATCTGTGCATACGGCATTTAAAATCCAGCATTACTCCTCCTGGCTTTTTTCTCTTTTTTTGACTCCGGTGTACTCTCCCGGATCAGCTTCTTTCTAGAGAACCCGCGCACAGCTGTTGCTATAGGTTGTGATGTAATGCGTTCCTCAGCAGAATGGGGCTCCTGATCTATCTCCGGTTGTTACCTGACCTGAAAGAACAATCACAAAGCATCCCATTAAAATTCCTCCTCCGTGCCAAAATGGAAATGTTATGACTTTTTTTTACATTTGGTATGCAAGGTGCTATCTGTGCGCTGTTTGGATTTTATAAGCAAAGACCTTGACTCGCGCAGAGTCACAGGATATAACTTTGGAAGGCCATGTCGGAGTGAGTTCAACATATTAAAAAAATGCATATCAATTTACTTTAATGAATAACACCTGTCAGACTTGTTTATCACTGAATTCATTTATTCATTTGCAACAGTGCCACACACCTGGTCCCCATTAAGTTTGCTGTTTGCACCGAAGAGACATAGTCAAACCCGAAAAAGAGTGAGTTAGTGTTAGCTGTATATTATAACAGAAATACATTTTCACAGCCCCAAAATGCATTTGCGCATTCATAATACTCATCATATTGCGTTGCATATTCTCTCATTCTTATGGGTCAATTTATCATGAAACAGAATTACAATAATATATTTCTATTTCTTTTTTTTAATTCTGTTATTATAACCCAGAAATAGATTTTTTGCACCATGCATTTTTGTTCACTTCCATCCAAAATTACAGGCTTTATTTCTCCAGATACTGGACTAAGTTCGCCTCCTAATGTAGTGGTCTTTACATGAATGACTTGTTGCCAAGCAAACGTTGCATTCGTTTAATTCATGAATGTTGTCATTTGACCTCATTCAACCTTCACCTTTTGAAGCTACTTGAAAATAAATAAATAAATAAATGAAAAACCTCTTTGCTCTTCAATTGTTTTTCCATGAAAATGGAGTTGGCCGCGCGGCGGAGTGAGAAACACAGATGCTAGGTCATTCAAAAGGGCAAAGTAATACAAAGCAACATGACCTGAACCTGTGTATGTTGCAGTTGCTAAACACATATCCCTCTGAGAAATTGTGTTGAGGTTAGGAAGTTCACGCGAGTGTGAGGAATGTGGTGTTTGTCAGTGTGCGTTTTTAAGGTGTCCAGCAATGATAGAAAATAAGAAAAAAAAATATGATTGCACGCGGCGCTTGGAAAAAAATGTTTTCCCATTTGAACACAATAACAGCCCCAAGCATCTCCCACAAAGCCGGATTTTGCCCCACTTATGGCAGGCAGAGGACATTAACAAAATGTATTTGTGTGAAGAAAGAAAGAAAAGACTGTAATATTGAATATTAAAAAGATTAATTCATGTTTTGTGGCCCAAAGGAAGTCCAGGTCATGGCAGTCAACTGTGTGTATGTGTTAGGTACTGTGAAGGTATTGTAGGAACATCACATTTATTATATATTTATTTCAAATTCTTAATATTAATTTAGAACAATAATAATCGAAGAGACTCATTTTCAACATTCAAAGTATAATTTGTCAGCTGGAGTCAAATTCAAATGTCTCAATGTGACAGCGATTTCCATTTAATGATAATATATTTTAATCTTAAAATTTAAAAGCCATTTTTACTGCACATGTGACATTATATCCACAAAAACATTAACCTCGGGACTAAATGTGTCTTTGGAAATATGACTGGGCCGTCGCTTGTTGATGATGTCGCAGTGCGCAGTTCTGTCTGGGATTTCCTCGAGTTTTTTGTTATCGAATGAAATGTGAATGAAACTTCCGATTCGCATTTTGCAAGCAAATCCTGCTACGCAGGGAACATTGATAAGAGACTATACAGAGGGAACACCACCCGATTGGCTGAATATTCTGTCATATACTGAATGGCGGGGGGAGAAAAATAAAAAATACAATACATTAATTGGAAGTGTCATTTTAAAATGAAAAATAGATCAATAAAACCATGCAAACTACGTGGAAGTGAGTGACGTCATCCGCATGCGTCAGCGCTGTGACAGTTTTCTGACCAGTTCCAGGTGAAATAAAAGCCTCTCTGAAACAGAGCATCATGTTGTGCCGTGGCAGCCTGACGAGCAGAAAAACAACCCACTGGGAATCATATAATATTAGTCACATGATCAACATGTCTTTTATTATGCATAGGATTTCAAGGCAGCAAGAACATTCCGCTGTTGGACTGAATGAACGTTGGACCTTGAAGTAGAAACACAATAAAAAGACGGCAACTATTCTACACTAATGTGCGTTTTTTTTCTTTTTTTTTTTTTTTTTTTTTCCACGGACTTGTCAAGTGGGTTTATCTATAGATTTCACCTGAAGCATTGCAGATGTGACATTTTTTTTTTCTTGAAATGTCACTGTCAGGTTTTGACATGTAAACTTAAGCTAGCGGTATCCAACCTGTCATAGTGTGTTTGTAAACGGCTTACGCTTGCTTCCAACAGCTTCCAGGAGAAGAGGTAAAGCCTGTCAGCAGACAAGGGGTTTTTAACAAACATCCCCACATGCATACATAACGCCCCATTTCAAAAATGAGGTAGTTTGCCGCTCCATTTAATATGCTGCTTTCCTGCGAGCGCCCAGAGGATACCTTCTGTCCGCAGCTTCTTCTCTATACTTAGCAAGCCTGGATCTGGCTGTATGGCAACAGAGGGCCCCTCGATCTTCTGCATCAGGGGAATGAGTGATTTAGTATAATGAGAATATGTCTCCTGAGGTCCCCACGTGCCTACGTTTCCTCAAATAATCCATCTCATGATGAACGATCTCCACTTTTTCCGCGATGAACTTCGGCTCATCGGACAAACTTTGTAAGTAATCAGCATTGGCTTCCTCAGCTGCCGCCCGCTGCGCCGGTGTTTATATTGACTGAAGACGCTGACGAGTACAATTGCCCGTCCCAGACAGCAGCGGACAAAGCCAATAGAAATCCGCTGGATTTCTGTGGCTCAGGCAGGTTTAACTCATCAGCAATATAGAAATCTCTGCTCCCCCGAGAGCCAGAGTGGGATACATCAAGGGCAGGGGTGTGAAGACAGGTGACCCCGCAACCTTTGCCTCCCGCTGTCTGATCTTGAGACACCACTTCTGTCTCCAAGCTCAGGCTTAAATCTTTCTGGCTAAATCGATTGATGTATTGAGGGGCGGCACGATAAGAGCTCAATAGAAGAAGAGGACATGGATACGAGCTGTTAGCTTTGCGAGAAGCGTCACAGAAAATGAAACCGGTGACAATAGGAAAACGATTCCAGTCACTGTAGCGCCCAAATTTATTTTCTTTTTCTGTTAAATAAAAAATTAAATAAGGAATTGTTTACTTTGGTGGGGCTTATTAACATCAATTTTATTAAAAAGATACATAGAACTAATAAATGATGATTAATCTCATTTCAATATATGACACCAGAACGATCAAATTAAAGTCGAATATGTGCAATATATATACACACTGGAAACTTTTCCCTGTGAAAAACAATTTTCATCTCTCTGGAATATATGCATATATATATATATATATATATATATATATATATATATATATATATATATATATATATATATATACACACACATATAGAGGTTGGACAAAATAATGGAAACACCTTAAAGCTTTTTTAACCTGTATATATATATATATATATATATATATATATATATATATATATATATATATATATATATATATATATATATATATATATATATATTATTCATGGGTTCACAATGTTGACATGTGACACCTTTTGAGCCTCACTGAAGGCGATACAGGATTTTGACAGCTTTTCTTTAAGGGTGTATATATTTAGAACTTCACACCCTGGCATTGCGAACACATTCATTTAAGTCAACTCCGGCCAAGCTATAGTGACTTGGCACTCTAGGTTTGTTCACGCCTCTCATGTGCAATCGCTTGAAAGTCACACCCAAATTTCACTTGTTGGCGCCTGGCTCATTTGTCTCTGCAGTTTTCTAACTCTCCATTATCATCTGCGATGGAAAATGTTCAACCTTCACAAACTGATTTTTGAACTTTGTAATCCCGCAGTTCAAAAGCGTAACGCTCAATAGATTGTTGCCATGCGTCGACTCGTACCCATCAACAAAGACTCCCGTGAGCCCGACATTCGTGCCTCAGTAACCTTCACATTCACCGTCGATAACAGACATTTTCCTTTCCACCGGACAAACATTTACTTTCACAAATGTGTTAAAGCACAGGAGAAATATGTATTTCTCTTGAAAGCCATGCAAGACTAATCTGTATTGAAAGAAATGTTAACAGGAGGTGTTAAGAATCTGCCTCGCAGGAATATGAACCTGATCAAGTCGCTTAAATTAAGGTTTTAAATTGGAAATACTTTCTCATGCTACTGCTCTGTGATGCTGAATTCTGCAGAGTATTTCCGTCCACCTGGTGGAGGCTTGAAATGTCTCACCTTTGGAAGGAGTGAATGCTAACAGATGGTCGGCCTGTAGGGTCCAAAGCACATTGTGGACAATGAATTACAGACTAGAGGGGAATGGGATGGCTGCAAACCTCCATCCTATGCTTCCATCTGCTGAATCCTAAGCAGAAGCAGCACATGCACGCCATCCAAGACCTCTCACACTTCAATGCAAGCGATTGCAGTCAACACTGGCAGCTGTGCTTTATGATTCACATGACATTCCTCAATGAAACATGTTCATAAATATGGTCTGCTGTACTCTAGCATGAGCTTCTATTCTGCTCATTTCTGGCTCTTTTAAGATCATATCAGATGTCAGTGAACATTATGGGAAGTTTGCTTTAGTGAAATACTGAAAGCCCACGCTGAATTTGTTGAGAAAGATTGACTTAAAAAGTACTATTGATCAATAAATCCTATGAAAAAGAAGCAGTAGTCCAGAGCCAGAGTGACAGTGACATTTATCTAGCAGGGTTGCATTTTCATCCTTCGCTTTCAGCCTTCATTAAAGAAAAACTTGAATCTGTCAATAGTCTGATTCAGTCCTTGAACTACCTTAAATATACAGCAAAAAAAAAGATCTTATATGATTGATTTTGAATGCTAAATAGTACAGTGGTATTTCTCAGTCGCAGTACCCAGAGGAGTCAACGTAAAAATGTGCTTCAGCGTCAGTATCAGTGGAGAACTGAAGAAGCAAGTTCTTGACCAATCCCTCACATCTCCCTCCACATCAGTGCTCTCACCTGTGCTTGTTTTCAGCGTTTGCTCTGCTGGTTATGTCATCATTACCATGTAATTAATGGTCATACATGAATGCTACATGTTGCACAGAAGGGGAACACACTATTTCTTTCTTTCTAATGATGTCTTGGTTGAACTGACCCTTAATACCAAGACACAGTCTCTGAAATCAACATATTCTCACTTCTTTGGTGTCAAACAGTGACTATTTTCAAGTGAACTTTTGCATCCTCTCGTGACTCTGAGGTCAGATTTCTGCGTTGACACGTAGGTGTTTCAATGGAGTTACGCAGATATTCCAGAGGGAAGCGCTCATCATTTCTCCAGTCTTTATGTTGCTCTGTCACTTAGTGACAGTGCCAGGGAGCCACTGTGACTAAAGCACATGCACATTAAAGGTGCAATATATCCACAAAGTGACACAATTATGACTTCAGAGAAAAAGGAGTGGTACCTCATGGCTAAGCCTGACCCCAAACTCCGCTGCCCACGGCGTCACGGCAGGCGCATCATGTGCCTCAATTGAAAGCGTAATGTGCTAGAATTTAGAATTTTTATTTCAGAATTTAATTTAATTTATTGCCATGGTCCACTTTCAAATAATAGCTATTTAAAGTGCAGACAGTGAGAATGTGTTGCAGAAACTACAACAATGCTTGACGTCACTAATTTTTGAGAAGTTTTGAACACCCTGCTGTTCCCAAGTGCTCAGAGAAGCTTAAGAATAAATACAAAAATGGGATGGCGTTGGATCGTGTACAGCAGAATACGAGACCAATATTTTTAGCAAGTCAGAAAAGTTAGAGCCACTTCTGTGTCGACTTGAAGTGTGACTCCATCCTGCATACATAGGACAGAAACAGCTATTTTCAAATACGTTTTTAGGAGGTATTTGGCTGAGGAGCACTTACACGTGTACTGTAAACACATGAAAGCTCTGGTCCGTCGGGAACAAAAATATTTCTGAACATCCACGAGGTTTGGAAATGATGCTTTCATCACAACAGAGCATTTCAATCCTATTGTGGCGAAGCGCTGCAACGTTCCTCGAATCAAGCAGACAGCGACTATTGTCCCCATATTCTCAAAGTGAGTTTAATCTTGATCCATTCATGCCCGTGCTGATTACAACCAACAAGTCTGTGCTGCAGAGTCTCTGCCAAATACAATTGAGTGTAGTATAATGACACAACAGGCCTTGGCAGAAACCTCCGAAGCCATCAATATCACCTACTTAGAAGCATTTACATGTTTCAATTGATGCCCTGGTGTTTGAAAACTGCCAGGAAGAATAGAGAATGAGACACGTATCCACCACCGAGTTCAGTTGAATCACCTCCTGCTGTCAGAGAACGGGGTAGCACGAGCATTTTCGTACCAGGGGCGGCCTCTCGAAGAAGCCGGTACTGTATAAAATCAAAAGCCGACACAACAGCTGTTTCTACTTATGTAATAGCTTCAGGATGCCTGTTCATATCGTGGCTCATTGAAGCTGTCACAAGTCATTAAATCGTGGTCCAGACTGTGGGGCCGTGCTGTCAACTTTCTTCTGGACATCTGCGGTGAGACTGAGCCAGGACACATCACTTAAGCAGCGGCATCACGAAAACTACCATTCCCTTTGTCATGTCACATGAGCCCTCACTCAATTGTTGGACCTCACTGTTGGTGCGACGCTGACAAACGTTTGGTTTCATTCGAGTAATGCTTTCTATCAGCACTCGACTCTTCTGAGAGAACAGCACAGCACCACCAAAAGGACATGATGAGGACTAAATAATGCCATTTCAGAAGTCTGGAGAGCAATACTACGAGCGTCTTTTCCCATGTGTTGGGAGGTGCGGTGAATGAGGGACAGACGGCCTGTAGCCGACACTGCGAGGAGCTGTTTAGGGAATCATTTCCGCTGCTGCTTTTGTGATACCTTGTGTACCTAAAATACTGTACTTTTATTATTACGCCGACAAAAAGGGTGAGAGAACACATGATCAGATCAAGACAGGGAGCATATTGATTTTCTTGTAAGCATAAGTGTAATAGAAGTTGTGTTGTGAATGTGTTGTTGATTTATTTATTTTAGGGATTCAGTCATTGGTAAAATCAAATAAATCACTAAATACATGATTAAATGAAATAATAAAATACGTATATTTATACAGGGAAAAGAAGAGGTGGACAAAGTCAGTGTTCGTGTCTTGACTTTTGTAGTATTGTCCTATAGATGAGTGTTTCATTATTGCTTCATAAGGGGACCTGTCGCGCAGTACTCGACAACACCAAACCCGAGTCGAGACGGAGACCAGATCATACAGAGACCAAGAGTTTGAGGGCCCGGGCCCTGGTCAAGATGGCGCTCGCTGAGACTGAGACCAAAATGAATACAAAAGTATAAGGCTATCAGTCATTTAGAAAGAAAAAAAATATTTTTAGATATAACTCAAGAACTACAATGCTTTCATTGCGTATTCAGTGTGGTCTCGATCTTGGTCTCTTGGTTTTGATCTTGGGCCCTCAAAACACCCTGCATCTGTTTCAACAAGCCACAAAATGGACTTTCAACCTTTTAGTTGGAAATTCAGCCAAACTCTTTCTTCCCTCACTGTTGCTGCTGACCACTGCAACCCCAACAAAAGATGGACCTCTACTACGGATGCACCATGTAACTATATCACCACTTTAATTTGTCAAACTAAATCCACATCTCTCGGTTGAATGAAAGAGCCGCTATCATGTGCCATGTCCGTTTTGGAGCAACTATTATTTTCACATTGAAAAAAACAAAAAACAGATAAGATTTGAATTGAATTGCAGATTTTTTTATTTTTTCTTTTCCACTGCTGGCATTTTATCTGAGTCCAAACAAGTGAATATGAGCAGCACTGAACCAGTAAAGTGAGACATACAGTTGGCCGGGCTCATAATTGCTTTTTCAAAGACTGGCCTTGAAAGTAATTAGAGGTTGGAGTAAAAACACACTAACCATTCAGATAATCAGCCGGCCATTAACACCTCTGGGGCCGCGTGCGCTTATCAATTTGTCCAAACTCGGAGGAATGGCTCTCCTCGGCGGCGGCTGCGCAGACTCTACTCTTCAGGCATAACCTGCCGGCGGATTGATCACGGGAAAGGTGATTATGTAACACTGCCCTCTCTGTTTGTGGCCCAGCTTTTCATTGACTTCAGAACAAATGAGGCTTCTCTCAGCAGCGATGCTGCTCTGCTGCCTGGTGGGGTGAACAAAGCCATCCACTTGGTTGTGTGTGCGTGCAGAAACAATCATGCTCTTGTTTATTATCTGACCTTCTAAGCCGGCTGTTGACAAAGTCCGGATTGGACGGAGACTTGATGCGACCAGAAAACAAATCTTTATTGATCATCCGATTAGGTGGGCAGGATTGTTCTCTTGCTTTGTTTGCCTCATTAGTTAGCCGCCAAATTCAAATCAATGGGAATGATATCATCATTTGGTTAAAGACGGAGTGACTGACGTCACATAACTACGAACAGCAGAGGCAGCACCTTTAAAAACGTTGGCTAGCAAGTGCCAACAGTGGCATGTGAGAGATTTTACTGTGTTGTTGAAAGGAGCCACATCCTACAAACATGCTGAACGCCTGAACAGCTGGTCAGTATAGTGCTTAAAACACATCCCTGTGTGTCACAAGGTTGCTGGTTCACGTCCGGCGTATGTCTCTAGTGCACGTATTTTTTAATTCATACATTTTACTGTCGTCCTCCTCGAAATATCAAGCAGTGCAGATAGAAATGTGTGTGCCATTTATTTTACCGACCCAGCTTATGCCAGCAATAACGTGGTCTGTGTGTGTGAGCGACGCTGCAGACTGGCGCGTCCCATCTTCACTCTAGTGAATTAAACGGAGTACACAATGATCAACAATGAAACAGAGGTGAAACACATGCCATACCTTTAGGTTAGGGAATGACAAAGTGAAGCGTGGAACTAAGTCATGTAAAGCGTGTTGGTCGAGGTGATCTGATGACGGTCCAAGTCTTAGAACGGCAACTCACATCTGCATTGAACGTTAGCCATTTTTGTCAAGAAACACTCAAAAAGGTATTCAAAAGTTCATTGGTGTCATGTGATTTCATTAGATTTTAGTCATTGGCATTTTCCGTTGACAAAATACATTTGTCTTCTCCTATGCAACTACAGAATTCCGCGAGACATTTTTGCGTCTGCCTGTCTGCGTGACCGACAAAGTCTCTTCGTCGTATTTACTCCTGCTGCTCGTACTAAACACAGTTTCCTTCAGTCCTAAGGATTGTATCTCAGCAAAAGACTCACAGTTTCTAGCACAAAAGATGACATCACTTCATCAATCACGCTCCAACAAGACACAGTGCTCGGCTCTTCTCCATTGGACCCCAAGTGTGTGGACTGACCTGTGTCTGAACCAACACTTGCTGTTGACAAAGCACATGTCGGCTGTGAAAAAATTCTGGAGTGTTATTGGAAGATAGATATAAATATATTCCTTGCGGTTTAGACGGGCCAGTGAGTATTGATGAGCGAGCCCTGTGCCGCCGCCTTTGTAGCCATTGTGAAAATGAATTGCTCCTACCTGTGTTTCCCTCACAAAAAAGGAAGGTTGTTGCTATAGTGACACAAAAATAGTGGCAGCAATCCATCTGGTCATTGGCAACCAGTGCTGAATTACTGAAAAAAGAATATTTCGCTATATGTATCTATATATTTTATATATATATATATGTGCAATTTTGTCCTGTGGATCAGTGAAAAACAGGGTAAAAGCAGATGCTTACACATGTTCCCGCCTCTAATCTCGGTGCAGTCTCAGGACCTTGGACGACCCCGCAGAGTTCTACCTCTTGGATCAGGAATATCACAGAAGCCTCGCAGGCGGTGCGCTTTGTTTGCCCTTACTTTCAGCCTAAATAATTGATGCACCAACCACGATTTCCCCCGTCCCGCGTTGAGGAAAGACAGCGTCCTTTTTATTTGTATTTATTTATTTCTCCGTCCAATTAAAAACTGTGGGAAAACATCAAAGGCGGAATTATTTCATTAACAACGTGGAGAGCGTGTACATTCATCTGCATTTTGCAAATGACTCTTTCCTGAGAATATGAGACTTATCAGGCCCATACAGGCGTCGCTGCGCGCCTCAAAAGAAGTTGTGTTGACACAACCAAGGAGCAAAAACATGTCTTTCCCCTGACAGAATTATCCACTTCACAGGTATTTTCACTTTACAGTTTGGAGGTTGAAAAATTAATATCCTTTCTTCTCCTGCCAAAAGACTTTGCAATTCTTTGTCGGTGGCTATGTGAAGTGTGCTGGAGCAGGAGAAGCAGGAGCAGCAGGAAGTGCCGGCGTCAGATGTATTTATGAATTTTATCTTCTTGGCAATGCAGTTTTGCCTACTCAAAAGTGTGTCTGGGAAACTATCTTCAATGTCACCCCCCCTGCGATTAGCAAGCTGCAACTGATTTATATGTTTATTCAAATTCCCCTAACAATCTTTGAATAGAAATGAAGCAAACGGACCAATCTAATTGATTAACTCGGAGTTCCTCTGGCACACGTCCTCCTTCCTGTTGTGCTCCACATCTCAATGTTGTCTTAAGGTGAGCGTGCCTGTCGAATTATATTAACATCATGATTTATGATTGCAAATTACTGGGGTTCACGTTCTTGAAAATTAGTAGATTAGTTTATTCTCCTTGTCAGAGAGATGAATGATGAGCCGCCCGTCTGCGCCGCCTGAGCGCCACTGTAAATAACAGCGGAAGCAGATCATGAAAGCGCAGCGACAAACCAAACAGCAGCACTGGGACTTGGACTTGATCACTGACCTGTTTCTGACGCTACAAATGACTCCAAAGTGGAAGTGTTTTGGGGCGAAATTCGAGCGATTTTGATGAGGCAGCATCATCCATACGGTCAACTAAAACAATGTCAAATATATCGGACGGAACCATCAAAAAAAGTGCAGCAGATCCTCGTAACCAAAGCAGGTAGTAGTCCAGAAAGGCTTCGATTTAAATTCCCAATAATTGCAAACCTATTTCTTTTTTTTTTTATGGGGTAAACATAGAACTTCATCTCATGTGCATGTGCGGCATGCGTATTCCTCCCGTTGCTTACAAGCACTTGTTAAATATTCAATAGTCATTGTGAAATATGAATGCTGCTGATGCACTGAGATGATCCTCAGCAGACGAGGAAAGGTGTTAGAAAGGATAAGAGCCAGGAAGAAAGGGAAACGCAAGGTTGAGGGTTTAATTGTATTTCCCATCAATCTGCGACACTTGTAGCCAATTTATTAGGTGTGTTACTCTCCGACTTCCTGACGTGTCTTGTTTACCAAGTGCCCCATCAACCTCTGCGGTTTCCATCACAGTCAAATATTTCCATATTGAGGAGCATTCTAATATTCCAGTCAAGAGCCTGGGAGAGAAGATTGAGGCAGGAAATTTATTATGTATTTAAATTCCATTTAAGTACCAGGATGTCAAGAAATGGAACTGTGGGTGAAGGGAATTCACTTTTTTTATTTACATATAACCACATGGGATTGTCATCATCACAGTCATGAAATTATTCCGTTTAAAATAAGAAAATGACAGACTGAAAACTAGAGAACAATTGGAGAAGAAGAGATTTTTGGCGCAATAAAAACAGGGCAGAGAACCATAAGAAAGACGAATAAGCATAGCAATGTGATACATTTTGCTTCGTCTTACATCCATTTTCTGGGTTCTCCGGTTCTCCGGCGCCTATTCTCGGCCTCCACAGTCAACATTTATTGGAGTTGAAAGATATTGTAGAGGAGCGGATGAACGTCATTAATCAGCATTAACCATCAGCAATAAGCCATTGACTGATGATGCACCGTGGCAAAATCCCCTCTGACGCTAAAATGAAAGGCAGCAGCCGCGGCAGCGACGTGAGACAGAGACGGCGGGTTGATTGGCACCTCATTGAGTCTGGCAGGGGAGACTCTTTGATTGCACTGTCAATATCCAGACTCTTTTTTCGTGCCCACAACCGCGGAGCCACAATTTCACTTGCCGGTAAAGAATGTCGAGT
The DNA here is from genome assembly GCF_027744825.2 of Synchiropus splendidus. Lineage (NCBI taxonomy): Eukaryota > Metazoa > Chordata > Actinopteri > Syngnathiformes > Callionymidae > Synchiropus > Synchiropus splendidus. The sequence goes on from NC_071344.1 coordinate 3,333,001, forward strand.
GAATTACGCTTTTGTTTTCAATGCGCTTCACATCTATAATTCTGCATGAAACAATTCAACGCAGCTTGTTTAAAACGCTTGGATGAAATTGTAATTCAATAGGAGCCCTCCTACATTATCTGGCCAGCGACGGCCGACTGGAAACTTTTCTATTACTCCGACAAGATGGCTCTCTGAGTACTGGAAGGGAGCGCACCTCTGTTCAGAAGCAAATTAGGTTTGAATATGTTTTTGAACGGCGCTCGTGAGGGCTGGAGGAAGTGTTCAGACCGCGGAGAGCAGCGAGCCCAAGGTCAGTGGCGGAGGCACCGTGTCATTGAAATGCGCCATCTTCCTCTGGTAGTTTGGAATAATTAGCAATCTCCGCGCTCAAAAAGGACAGAGTCAGATTTTCACGGAGAATATTTTGACAAGCAGGAAGCCATCAGCTTGTGGGGAATTGAAAGTCAAGATGATTGACTTGGACGTGTCGTGTCAGAGACACTCAAAACTGACAGATAAAGTTTCCGTCTTTTGCTCAGTTGAGATGGGTTTTTTTTTCTTCTAAAGATACGACACAGACAAAATAAAAAAGAAAAGTTAAGTGCTAAAAGCTAATGACGCTGCAAGGTGCGTTTCAATGAAACGGATGGAAGCAGACGCATCCATTTGAGCTTGACTTCCATTTGGGGATGGGCTGTAATGGGCCAGACATGTTGTCAGAGACGCAGCTCCCGCACTCAAAACCACCTCTGATGTTTGGCCTCAGCCTTGAAAGTCACTTTTCCCAAAAACCCTACATTCCGCATCAGTTAATAAAAGAGGAAATGAATTGTATCAGTGTGCCGGGAGTGAATCGGAAATTATCATAGAGATTGATATTGGTTCCTTCACACACTGAATTACATACTGAGCTACTGTCTTTTTTTCTGTCTTTCTCCATCACATATTCTCTCACACGCAGGTGCCCAGACACACACACGCACACATGAATACAGTTGGTAATAAGCAGCAGGGTGAAGCAGGCGAGAGTGATGTCATCATTTGTATCTGACAGGATGCACTGCAATAAGCCCTCACATTTCTAAGAACACCAGGACACGTAATGAGGGCTTTAGGCCTCTCAGTAGCCAGCCTCTCCTCTCCCCACGTGCGCCCTGTTGAGATATGTCAACATTAAAGCCCAGACCAGATCCCCGCCAGAGCAAACATGACAAACCCTTTGTGCCCTTTTTCCGCCTTCGCCGTGATGAGGGAGGACGGAGCAAGTGACATGATATGGGTGGAGCCTCGGGAGAAACAATATCTGCAAGTGTCCTCCGGCCTTGACAGGCAAACAAAATCAAAGACACGGAGTGTTAATATCTGATGGTTTTCACTCGGGGCAAAACAGCATGAAAGACATCCAGGTCAATGGGTTGCTGAATTTCTCTGGAGCATAGTGCCATTACTGCATGCCCAATTTCCGCCATGTTCTTCGTACAGCAGGCTCTTTTTCCATCCTTCGCACAGAAGTGCCCTCAGAATTTTGCATTCGTCTCTTGCATTTAGCCACTATTATTAAATTATTTTTAAAAAATACTTAAAAATGGGAAGGATTCCTTGTATGAAAAAAAGAACTTGTACATGGAAATGTTAATATAAACACCAAGCCAAAGTAACATATGCGCGCATACACACACAGGACTTGCCATTAAAGTGCAACAGCAGAGTTTGACTCCACTGTTACAGCAGGAGTGGCAACAGAGAGAGGGACAATTGGTTGAACGAAAAAAGAGGCCATTATATGGCGCCAGTGCTTTTGAAATGGTGCAAGGTTTCATTGAATGACGTGTTCAAGTCCAAACAGTTTACAGCAGACAGTGCCATCTGGTGGCCTCTGACAATCAGGACACTGTTTCATGAAACTTCATCAACCCTTCAACACTGACATGAAACCCCATCTACACCTCACGAGTCTATATAATGGTCAGTTATGTATTGAATTTGTTCAAGTATGCATATTTTTATTCATGCCTTCAAGCACCCCTCGGGGTATGTGGTGCTTCATTTCAAGAACCATCGTATTAAGGTATAAAAAGGGGAAGTGTCTTTGTGACAAAAAAGGGTGGGCCTCAAGGTCTCTTTTTTTTGCTGTCATTAGTCCAACCAATGTTCCTAGAGTAGAGAAGAAAGACCTCAGGCAGATGACATGGGGTTCCCTTGGCTGCCATTTCCTGTAGAGATAGAACACAGAGCTAAGTCAACAGCCAGAGATGAAGGTAGAGCCACTGCACTTGTCTGCATATAAGGGTGTCGGTGGACGCGTCATGGAAATATTGGAAGGATCGACATCATGCTGGTGAGATTTTCAAAGGAACACTGAAGGCAAGGGGTTAGTGATAACATCACTGTTCTGCTTCTGGTTAAGCAATGGAAGCTGCCCTCCTTTTTTGGGACAAAAATGAGGAGATGTGGAGGAAGAACAGCCATGAAGAGCACATTTTCAGATGTCCATGCATCTCGGCGGGTTCAGCGCCGGGGTGGCGGATGGTGACAGTCAACATCAAAACAGTCAAAGTAAAGCTGTGATTTATTAAATGCCCTGCTTTCATGCTTGGCAGTGATACATTAAATGACTTTTCATCTCCTTTCAAGAACATGGCGATGCGGATGAATTAAACATGTTAAGCAGAAACAGGTCTTTCCCTGAAAGCCCTACCCTTCATGATAACCCCTTTTTAGACATTCAGCGGACTTATCACGGCGTATAAATAGGACAGAATTCATTATTCAGGGGAGGTTTTAGTGAAAAATTAATAGTTGTCCCCGGAGGAGGGTCTGTGGCACTTAAGAATAAAAAAAAGTTGGAAACGTACAAGCACACGGAGGATCAGTCGACGGAGTGTGGCCGATGTTAAAACCTCCAGGATGATACACGTCTCGCAGTGATGTTGCAAATGCAAGTTTTCTTAGAGCTACTGAGACGGGGCTTGGACAGAGGCCATCTTTAATTTGGTTTAGAAACGCTTCATCGTGGACAGAGGATGGAAGTGAAAAAGAGAATTTTTGTACAACTGAGACACATTCGGAGTTCTGCAGATGTGCACGTCGCAAACAAGAACGTAGAACCATTAACTTGAGAACAAGCTCTCCAACAGGTTTTTTTTTTACGATGGGTTATTCCCTCATGGATCAGTCGCTGAAAAAACTGTTGATGCTAAGTGGTTTTCAGACTGCTAGTTTGCTGAAAGATGGGCTTCACTATGCCTCAACATCCACTGCCTATCTGCCCTGCCATGAAGGCAATAACAATAATATATAGCTGGAGGAAAACAGAGCTAATCATCAATGACTCCAAGATATATAGCATATGCAGTGGCACCTTGTTTATTACCCTCTGTGCTCTTCCTGCCGAGACCGTTGGCTATACAGACAGGCAGCCTTATCCAGCAGCAGACTTCAATGCTAATTCGATTCAGTCTTGTTTTCCATAATAATTGGGGGCAGCAGGTCATTGCAATGAATTTGCCTGTACATGACACAGGATGTAGCGCGGCGTCGGCCCCGCTGCCGTTCCTCTCAATCCTCTCCTCTTCGCTGTATTAACATGGGCTTAATCTTTATCGGCTAGTTTGCAATGCGAAAATAAAATACCCACCGCCGCCACACGAAACAAGCGGAATTCTTTGAGGACATGCAAATGCCTCTAATCGTGCCCTAATTTGACTTTAAAAGGAAGCGTTGGAGTGACATTTACATTTTTGGTTTGGAGTCATTTCCTTGAAATCAGGATTGTTTAGACAGTATTCCTGCGGGGACAATCCTCGCCTTGCACACATCTCACTGCATTATTATTTTTTTTTTACATTCTGTCTCACACAGATTTTTATTCTTCAAGGTTTTCATTTCCTTCGGCATAGCTGAGGTCGGATCATGGGGCATCTGTATATATATATAGTGTCCCCGAATCAGCCATCTCCAGCATGTCCTGGGTCTGTCTCGTGGTCTCCTTCCATTTGGTGCGGGCCGAACCTATTGAATCAACACATGCTCACTCCCGTGGCATAATACATTTGGAAAGTGGACTTTTGCGTCCTATACTGACTCTGAAGGCAGCTGTCAGCGCTGCATGTTGATGCATTAGGTTTTCAATTGAAGCACAGGTTCCTCCCTCTGTAGCATATCCTGACGTCATGGGCAGAGCATCACGTAAAAAATAAAAATAAAACAAAGGGTTGCGGTTATGTATGCCATGGCATGGCACTCCTTTTCACCTCCTTGCCAAAATTACTATTGGTACATCTTTTTTCTTTTCTTTTTTTAATCGAATAGTCAAAGGTGCACAAGGAAAGAATGGAAAACTGTTGACCCTCAGCTTGAGATGGTTTGATGAGGTTTCATGAAACAGTGTCCTAATTTTCTGAGATCCCTAGATGGCACTGTTGCATAATATTTCGCTTTGATCAACTATGTCAATAAAACCTCATGTCAAGTTTGAACCAAGTGCACCACCTACTGAGCTCAGAAAATGAGGACACTTTTACGTTCCACAAGCTTCAAGTCACATCCCTCACTGCAGCGGCATGTGACTGGTCAACTCTTTCAGCCAGTTTGAAATTTCCCATCACTTGAAAAAGTGCGAAGGAAATGTGCAAAGGATTTTTTTTCTTCACAAATACTGTTTCATTGGAGAGCGTTTTGGAATGAAAAACCTTTATAAAAAGACTTAAACAAGCCGTGAATAAAACACATGGCTGCAATACAGGACTTGCAGAGAAAACCTATCAAACCTCTCCGAGCTTCACGCCATTATAGCAGAAGCCATGCTCCAAACATGCACGCGCGTGAGACCTTCAACTTAAAACACATGTTCGTAGTGGCCTTTTTTAACTTTTAAATCCAGAGGAATGTCTTTATTTTGTCCCCCCCCCCCCCGAGGCTTAGGCTTATCTGCACAATATGGAAATGTTTAGATACTATCCATGCAGAGTGAATTCTGAAGGGTATTTTGAAAACGGTATAAATATGCATTTATGTATTGCTTCTTGGTCAGTTACTGCACAGCTTCTGTTTATCGGCGGGTCACAGATTAAAAAAAAAAAAAAAAGTATTTTTGCTTTCAAAGTAAGACAAATCTGTTTCTTAAAGCGACTTTTCTGCTGGTGCTCCGGCGTGCACATGTCTTGTGTGTCTGCTCCCCGCGGCTCCCCGTGCCTCCTCCTCCTCCTCCTCCTCTGTGTGTCATTGTGGTGATGAGCGCTGATTGCAGATTGTTCTGGTGTTTGCACCTCTCATCTATCTGGCCCATGCTGCGTATTTGGCCGGCCCTGATTGTGTTGATGGAGACACCGACATCTTGTTCGAAAGGTGGGTGGGTGGCTGGGTGGGGTGGGGATAATGCTAGTTCAGGCATCGTGGCAAAGATGTAATCAAGCGACGTCACAAAAAAAGCAGGAATTGATATATTCATGACGTTCAATACAATGTGAAACACACTACTCTTTCAGGCATTTACATGAAAAAGGAGTGGCAGCCAAACAGCTGAATAACGCCAGAATTTAAAGTCTTTCTGGGAGGACACGGTACCAGCAAGGTGGTCCACGACGCCTCTGACTTGTCAGGAAAAAACGTTCTCTTGTTATATTCGCCGAGACATGGAGTCTTGTATAGACAAAGTTCCCTGTATGGAGATGAATCCATGAGGCTCTTGTGTTGTATTAACCAAGGCAATGACAGTTCTTGAACTTACAACACTGTTTTAATCAATGACAACAAAAAAGCGGGAGGCTGATCCTTGCCACCAGCTTGTTCAAGAGAGCCCTCTCTCTCTCTCTCACCCGCTGCACTTTGTCCTCTCCCTGTGCTTTGTTATTTGTTTTGTTGTTCTAATCTCGGCCAAGTCAATAATATTCTTTGTTGTCTGAAATTGTGTGCCAGGAACAAAAAGGCCACCTCCTTTTGTTGAAAGTACCTGTCTCTGACTTTTCACTCTCGCTCAGACTCCAAAGATAAAGTAATCATTAGATGTTGTTTTCTGCTGGCAATTACTTGGAGTTACAATGGGTCAAAGACTAAGGAAAGCAGAGGGGCTACAGAGAAGACAAGGGGAGATGGATCACAGGCGAGCAACTGTATAGGTCCCACCTGCGCTGATAAATACGTATGTGACTTTGAGACTCGCTGTTGTCACCGGCGTCTTTGTAAAGGCATCAGAAGCAATTAGTCTTGAGTATATATGGGAAACCCCGCTCCGCTATCTGCATAGCTTCATTGAATTAAAGAGCCTATTCACTACACCTGACACTTTAGTTTGAAACAGCACAAGTGAACCAGCCATTTTTTTTTCATTTCCAAAAACGAATCCAAGCGTGTTCTTACTATATGGTAGTTGGGAAAAAGAAGATGAGAGGGACCCGATGTGGGATGAAGCACCCAAATAAAGATGAAGTGGAATGGCTAATGGTAATAAAATATGAATGGTGCTGGTAAATGTTGAGCATTTGGGCTTAAATCACCAAAATATTTGTCTGTTTTCTCTTGTTTTTAAAAGGCGAAGCTGAACGAAGCCGCCTGCTGTGTTTATACTGGAATTATGACTGTTGGAGAAGCAAAGATCAGACAGAATAAGTGGCTTAATATCATTTTATTTCTGATAGCACTTGACTGAAACTGAGGTTTGTCAACAAATATATATATATATATTAATTAGGCGTTAATTAATTAGGTGTAATTGATTCTTTTCCTCATTCACAAGTTTTGATGTCTCTACTGAAGATAAGTAAATGTAAAAATGTATAATAAAAAAGAAAAGAAAACAAAAAAAACAGCAGTGGGACTTGCAAATTCACTTCACTGAACACAGGAATTACGTTGCGCCTGAATGCAACAGTGGCCGTGTTCAAGGGGCAACAGAATGGCAGAGCGTAAATAAGAGGAAGACAACAGGTGACTGAATTGCTTGTTGTTTTTGGAGTGTTTTTGTAACTTTAAATACATGTAGTGCCTGAAAGCCTGTCATTTAAGGTTGCCTGTGCTTCCCACTGCAGCTGTTAACCTGCTCTCAGCCCAAAAGGATGACCAGAAGTAAAAAAAAAAAAAAACTCAGAACAGACCCAAAACAAAGCAACTTTTTCAGTGTCTCGTATCCATTCACCTGCTCTGAGTTCTTACAAGGTAAATTTGAGTTGCACCATAAATAGTTGTATGATACAGTAGTTGTATTATATAGTTGTATAATCCATGTGCATCCTAAATTACACAGGTTTTATTTCCACAAATGTGTCTGTTTTTCTAAATTCCCGTTCTGACTCATCAATAATCAATAGTAAACATTCACACCACTGAGAGAATTATGGTCGAGTTTTGTTTTCTTTATCACCTTTGACTTCATGTTCTAGACGTGCATTCATTATCTGGCCAATAAAAAACACAAATTCTGATATCATTAGAGGTGATTTACGAAGAGGTCTGAAGAACAAAAATGCAAACTAAGAAATAAGTTCTCATTAAATCTGTTTTCATTCTGAGATGAAAGTGGGAAATGTGTCTTTATACAGGACTCACTCTCTGGGGAACTGGAGTGTGAAATGTGCTCTGCAGTTTCCAGATACATCAAAAATGACATCAAAAGACAAATATTTATTTGATAAACAACACAATAATTCTGTTAATTTGAATCCCAAACTTAGTGATGTTTACCTGCCGTGTCCAAATAGATGTTGGTCAGTGTCTGGGGACACTGTGGTGAATAGTTTGCAACTGAATAAACATAAACGTCGAAGCAAAAAAACTCACTTTCATTAAAAAAAGGACATCAAGGTCAGTAGAAATCTCCAATAAAGACTTGAATTACTCTTCAATACCAGTCGTCCTCCTACACCGCATCTCTGATCTTTGCTTTAGGAAGAAGAGGCTGCTGAGTTATTGCCTCAACGGAATATTTACTTCCATCCCAGCGCCCTTGTCACCAGCCATGGTGAAAGCTCATATTGCCCTTGCTTGGAATTATTCACTACCTTTTCTCAAGGGGGAAAAAATACCAAAATAAACACCCTAAAATAATAATAATCAGGAGACGGATATCCTGAGATTAAAATGGAAGTTTTCTCTGAGTTTGTTTTATTGCCAGCGGAATAGTTTCATCTGTCTGAGAGCCAGTTTTTATCGCGGAGAAACTTTTCAGGATTTCAGTGAGACACCACTTTGTAACTGAGCTACATTTATTCTTATATGAATGCATCTAATGAAGCCAAAGTCACAAGTGCTTGGCGGCAAGTTGCAGTGGAAAGCATCCGCAGCCCAAGTGGCCGGGACTCTGGCTCTTTTTTTTCCCAATGATCCTGATCTGAATTCATTATTTACTTCCTTCCTTGTGCAGAGATAAAGCAACCACGGGCCTGAGATGTGATAAAACTAATGGCATCTCTCCTTTTCACTTCATGGCGAGAGTTTGTAATAGCGCTATTATTATTAATTACTCTTCATTTCCTTTTACAGATTGTGAGCTTGGAGTGGGTTTAAGGCTAAGTGGAGTGAAAATCCTGATAATTAGGGAGCCAATTAATTCCACCGCGATCCCGTGTTTGTTTTGGAAAGACTCGTCCCTTTTTTCTCCTTCTCCAGATAAAGATTCATGTTCTCTCCTCTCCTTTTTATCTCTCTTCTGTTTTATCTCCCTGACTAAAGGGAAAGATAATGGCAATATTTTTGCTCTTGGAAAACCTGACGGAGTCTAAACTTTTTGATAGAAGACTGGGATGTATTTTTCTGCAGCGAAGTCTTTTTTTCTTCTTCCACATTGCTTTTGCTGTACTTCTTTTGTAGCGACATGACTATGGCTTGCTTTGGTTTTACACCGACCTGGACACGGTTATGTTTGGAAGTTAAAATTGCTCAGCAGCAAAGCAATGAATGGACAGCTGTTTTCCACCCGAGGTGGAGCGTACTGGGTTTCCTTGCTTTGCTACCTGGCCTTCTTCTTTAAGGCGGGCAACACATAACAACAATCTGTTTGGTCCAACATGTTGAATCAATCCATCCTCAATCCAATGACGTTGCATATTGATGCATGAGGCATTTCAATTGGGAGATGTTTGGAAGCTCTCTTCATTGAACTGTAGTGGATCTCAGTCGCTCTTTATAATTTAATATTTTTAATATGTGACGCGAAAAGACAGGGCATGTGCTTCAACTGAAAGCCCTTGTCGTCAGTATAGGAAGGAAAAGTCCACTTTCCCAACGTCAGCATATGATGCCATGAGAGTGAGGATGGAACAGTGGCATTGAACAGAATCCAGAAGTGATCCCAGTAACAAAGAAGCAATGGGGGAGTTTTGACATTAATTGATTTGATGGCAATAAAAATCCTACCTTTTAATGGTGATGAGTAAATCTCACGTCGATTTGCTGCCACCTTCACTTGGTGCGTTCCATCAGGAGTCCAGGCAGCATGTGCGAACTTTAGTTGTACGAGCAGTGAATGTGTGCCCGTCATTTATTTAGTTTTGTCTCTTGGGATTTTTCCATGAAAAACTACTGAAATCACGGCCTCCTCCATGTTATGTGTTTCCACTTGTGGGGATGTTTCCACTTGGTTCAATCACATGTGACCACGACGGATTTGTAATTGGTATTACGACTTTTGAATCTCTGTTTGCGTGTGTTGAAATTATTGAGGTACAACACAGACTTTTTCTCTTAAAGAAGAGAGACACCATAGATTACGTCCTTTGATGTAAGATTAGAATTCATGTAGCTTCACGATAAAATGAGTTGATCCTCTACATCAGGAGGGCGTCTGGGCGTCAGCAAAACATGAAAAAACGGACGCCCGATTCTCGACCATGGCTTGGCCACAAGATGTCGCCGTATGCCAGCGTCGTCTGGTGGTGGTTTGCAGACGCCCAGACGCCCTCCTAGCTAAAAGCCTGCTCCACATCAATGTCAAACACCAAAAAGTGAAACCTGAAGTTTGTGCAACTGCAGAACCTCCCGTTCGACAAATCCACAAGTTACTTCTAGAATGGAGGGGCGAACTTTGAGTGCGCCAATTCCGGCAACACCGCAGGATGAGTTAGCAGCCTGGTCCACCTTCCTGATGGCTGTTGCAGGAGTTTAATGTCCTAGATGCATCCAATTATCCTTTTAATTAGCGATAATGAGTTTGTGCATGCTGCAATAATGAGTGGAATGGCGATATGTGTGCAGGCCGTAATGCGAGGCTCATCAAGATGTAACTAGCTCTGTCAGTAAATATCATCAGCTGTCATGTCAAATATCTGGTCCCATTGTGCTGAAGCGCCCTGGCTGTTTATGCCTGTCACGGTTTGCATTTCTATGAGCGGATCTCATGGCCATCATCAAAACAAAACATGACAGCTTCAATGTAAAACAGTGTAGAGCCCTCAAAAAAGGCTTTCATAATGATGTATTGGAAGCCTTGTTGAGACCCACAGCCATCGAAACTCTCGAAAGCCAATTAATGAGGGTGAACTTCCATAACCTCGCGACAGTAGCTGCCTGTTTACAAGCTTCATCGTGAATATATATCATTATAATTTCACCTTGACGGCAAAATAAACTTCTTCAACGCCTTTGTGGTGCGGCCAGACGGATGGACTCCAGCTATAAAATATGTAGACGTGGAAAATGTAAATGGAGACGTTAAAAGTTGTTGATGGCCTGGTGAATTCCAGTGGGAAACCTACCCAAATATGTTTGTTTTGCCTGGTTTCCCAATGATCTTTTTTGATAACTATGCGTGGATGAGCTTTGACTGGAGGAATAGCGCACGTGACGTGGGTGGGTGGACAAACTAAAAATTAAATGAAAGAGCTTTTTGTTTGATTCTGAAACAGTCATCAAGTTTGCTTGCGCCGTAATTTGTAGTATCACTAAACTGAATTCATAGTTTGCTTGACTCTGAATCAGAGTCAAATAAACCTAATATGAATTGAAGATATGAAAGCAGGGAACAGCTCCAACTCAAATAAGGACTTGAAAGCAGGGTAAATAATAAGCGAAAGGGTAAATCATCATACACATTGCTTTATTATCCCCACCTGTCTGCGACTCACATCCTCTTAAAAGGAACACTGGGAATAAAGTTCACGCTGTTGTGAGATTCCTGACAACAGTGATGTGTGATTTTTTCCCCCAAAAGCTCTGCAGGCTACAGTTGTTTCCCCTGAATACAAAAGGCTTCAGCATCACAAGCAAGCGGCAGCGTACCTCGTGCTGACGTAAGCAGCCAGAGCTGTCAGTGTGATCACTCATGGTGCGCGCTGCCTCTCCATCCCGCCCATCCCAAGCATTACAGAATAGCAAAGAGCCCTGTTTTCATCTAAAAAGCGTCGGTACAAAAGATTGAATCCGAAAAAAGCCAAAACGGTGGCACGGACTTTCCAAGCAGCACCAGTGTTTTTTAGATTCAACATCTAGCAGTGGGCTGCAGGTCTACTATTCCCTTTAAAGCACATAAGATACATGGTTATATGAGCAGCACGTCCGTCCTATTAAACACACCTGCATACTTGTCAAAGAGAATCAGAGGTTATGGATGGTGGACTTGGCACAGACAGCTTGTCCTAGCAAGAGAAACTCTTCCCTTCCTTGCCTTAATGAAGTAAGTGACCCTTTGAAAGGCAACACATTTACCTCCAAGGGGATTTACACACTCGTGTCCCGAGACTCCACGATGGAGTGGACAGATTTGACGTTCACGTGGACCCTCCAAATATATCTTTACAATTTACACCCGGCGATTCATTTCCTTTTTATTCTATATATTTATATCATTTGAATTACAGTCGCCGCGGCGCCATCTATTGCGCAGGAGCAGGGTGGGCCTCCATCGCCATAGTTTTGCACCCAAAACACAGCGCTGTCTGAATATTAATTTTGTTTTGTATAATGCCATGAAACAATAAACACAGTGGTAAGAAGATGTGTTTATGTGAGGAGAAGTGAATCCCGCTGAGTGCCGGAAAGAAGCAGCCCTGCTTGTGAACACGGGCCTGAGACGCTCAATTATTCAATGCATTCTTACTTATGCAAATATGATAAATAATTTCTGCAGGACAGCTTGAAGCTTAAGCCTGGAGGAGCAATGTGATGTTTGAATGAAGACCCCTCTTTCCTTCCTATGACCATGGAAACGCGCGGCTGCGGGCTGCTGGTTGCCTTGGTGCATACTGTTTTACATTCTAATTATCGGGCCTGACAGGCTTTATTGCAGGGGCTCAATGCTGAGGTCTCATTCCAGGCTCATTCCACATGTGATGTCAGCGCCAGGATAATGAGATGAGATAGCTGGAGTGCTTAGCCTTGCCGAGTCACTTTTTGTTTTTTGTTTTGTCATGATGCCATCGACTGTACAGGCTGGCAAAATAGATGTTCCAAATTGACTCATTTTCAAGGATAAAATATGGAAATAAAACATGTGAATGGAAACCTAAGATGTATTTCAGGGGTCATGCCAAAAGGTATTAAAATATTGTATATTCAATAACACATCCATCCACACCCTCCTGACAAAGAGGTCAGGGCAGAAAGCTCTATTCTAAAAAGGGAGCGGGGGAAACAGGAGGTCTCCAGACCGAGCACGCTCAATGGGCATGTAGTCACAGTGTGTCCTAGTTGACCAAACTCCCCATCCTTTCTCTCATGCAGGGGCTCGGAACCTGTTTGATCTCGGGGCCCACCTTTCCCAGAACAAATGGGCCCTGGGCCCATTCAAGTAGAACCGATTCATTCCTCTTGATTTCATTTGTGATCAATAATCTTATTTAATCTACTTACACGTAAATAAACCAAAACCTTGTGAAATGACATGAAACCTTGTGATCGACGCAAAGATATTTATCTGTCATTGAAAAGTCCAACCAGCAGCAGAACCAGGTAAAAGTCATAAACATCAAATTAACTGAAGAAAAAAAGAAAAAATACGTTTGATGCAAACTGTTGAGAAAATTGGAAAAACTTTATACAATTCTTAATAAAATAAATATAATAAAAGCATGTCCAAATATCCTAAAATAAAAATAGTATTTTTTATTTAAACGCCAAAGATATATAAATGAAGTGTAAATAAAATTATTGCCATAAAATGTTGTAATTCATTTTCAAAACTGCTTCGACACTGTACAGTTTTTACTGTACAGCGCTGTACACTTTCTTTATCATTTCTTCTTTTCACGAACTTTGCAGCTGTCAAGTCATTTCAGTGACACACTACTATGTGGCTCATGTATTAAAGCTGAGCGTCTCGCAGCCCTCGTGGCCCAAAGTTGTAAGACCAAAGAACTTTTAGTGGCCCTCAAAGAGGCGCTGGCGGCCCAACCATGGCCCCCGGCCCTGTGGTTAAGAATCACAGATCTCATAGGTCACAACCAGTAGGTGAACCATCAGACCCACAAACCAATAAGACGAGGAGCCCCAGAATAGCAACATGATACAGGCTCAACCCTGAAACCAAAGCCAACCATTTCACCCCTGTGTGAGCAGGTTTACTTGTCAGTGAACAATAAGACAGGATCCAGGTTCGCCACATGGACGGCCATCAAAATAAACAAGGCTTTGTAGAAAATGTAATGAAATATTTAATACAATAAATCCAACCAGAGACAACAGGAAGGTGTGTTTTTTTCCTGACTCTAATGAGGCTACGGGGAATTCATTGCATATTGTAGGTAAACAGACAGCGCCCAGGGAATACCAATGAAAATGAAATGCTCCGCTGCTGTTTTTCTCATTACAACATGAAATGAAACATTTATCAGTGACTTTCATTCCGCTCAAAGACTGACATTTTGTAGGTCAACCGCTGATAAGAGGATTGTTATTTTTTTCCCCTTTCTATGAGCTTTACCTGTCAAATCATCCGATTTCAACCTCGCACATTAGCTTCCATGTCACGCTTGTTGTTGGATTAAAGCACCTATTAAGCAGCTCAGCCTCACACTGGGTCATTTCAAGGAATGGCTTACGTTCAACACCAGTGGCCCTCTGGTTCTATATACTCAGTGTATTCATATGGGTTTTTAATCATATATTTTCAATTGCTTTTGATTTGAAATTGTGAAAATACTCGTGGCGATGTAGCATTGTCATATTGTCAACATGTTGCAGTCCTTCACAGAGCAGAGAGACTTAATCGTTTATCAGTAGCTTGGAATTCAATGCTGCTGCAGACAGCTGCATGTTTGATGCCGCTTCTATTGCGTGGAATACAATTGGTGTTTTCCCAAACAACAAAGTTTACAAAGTTCACACTACTACAGTGAGTCATAGAAGTAGACAAAGTCTGGATTGTTACATAATATATGGCTGTTGGTTCTGACCCATTTATGCTCCATTTATGTATGAAATCCATTTCAAACTGATCACATACTTCCATGCGTTCTTTACGTTGGTATTGCAGTTCACCAATATATCCACCGGGGGAGCAGCTCCAAGTCAAAAGCTTACGACAACAAACTCCAAAACGAACATAGCGTCTGTGGAAGAAGTATTGATAACGTGCATTTTAGCACAAAGGGAAACATGCTGAAACTCTCTCACTGGCACGAGACGAACGAATCAGTAAACAGGAAGTAACAGAAAGAATACACAATATAAGAAATAAATCAGCAGGATGCAGAATATCTGCCATTGTTATGTCTTCTTCGTGTTTCCTTAGAGCTGCGTATCGTCTAGTAACAGCAGCACAGCCATGACAGTTTCCGGTGGTGCTGCTCTGTTTGGTCCGCATCGGTGAGCATTGTGGAAACAACAAATAAATACAGACAAAATGAACGCAGAGCACAGACATATGTTTACACCTGGATCTGGATCCTTTAACGCTGAGCATAAATGTGTTTTGGTTGTCCTCTCATTAATGTTGCTCTGTTGTTTTTATTTTGTTTTTCACCTTCACTGAAAGCTTCCTCTTACACCATTTGCTGTGATGTGCACTTCACGATGTACACAAAAATCAGTTCTGTTTCAACTGTTTTGTCTTGTCTGGTCGCACTTGACAGGGTGTCAATTGTTTTGATTCAGAAACGTAACAGATTAATCTCAAGAGTTCAAGTTCAAATACAGTTCTCCACTTATAATGAATGATCTTTTCTCATGACTTATGATTTTTTTGTGTGTTTGTTTCTCTGTCCACAGCCATTGAAGTGAACCTGCAAAAAGCCCTGGCCGAGGCCTCCGAGACCTGCACCCAAGAGTGTCTTATACTCGGCCACTCTGACAGCTGCTGGATGCCCTCCGCTCTGGCCCAATTCCAGAGTCCTGGTAGCAACAGCCCCACCACCACTCCCACCAGCACCGCCATCTCCGGTACCCTCCCCTCCTTCGGCTTCCAGCAGAGCTGCGTCAGGGGAGCCAAAGCTAACATGAGCAACATGTCTGTGATGGATGGCCGCCACACGCTGGGCAGGTCGGTGCCTAAAAAAGATGATCTGGACAAGGGGGTGAACCGTCCACAGTTCTACCACACCCTCGATAGACACTGCAATAGTAAAAAGGAGGATACGGTCAAGGTCATCCCACTTGCCAGCTTCTCATCGCCGGGGCCTCAAACACCTACAGGGGGCAGCAACTCCTCCTTCTTACACGAGCATCAGTTGTAAAAACAAAAGACAACTCTTCATAAGTCACGTGACTCCAGTCTGCTTTTGTGGCAAAATGATCAGGACGTATGTCTGGTGTGATGCATAATAACCGAGCGGATAACTTTTACTCATGGAGACATCTGAGGAGATCACTTTCGAACCACAGAGCCGGGTTTGAAGAATTTGTGAGGGAATGTACGTCTCATGTACGCAGATGACTTCTGTATATTATATAAAATGTAGTTTTATACCCCCGTAGTCACTTCAAAGACAAAAAAAAAGACGTGATTTGCTTTGCAGGATGTTTGATTTGGAAGATGAATGAACACTGTACAGTCTCCGGCTCAGCATGGTAGGTTTGTCCTTGAAGGGCACTGTCTCATGTGAGAGCTAATGAACACAGAACTTTTGGTTAAGTGAGATTAATTGGGCTAAATGTTGATAATGAGCTCTGTGTGGGAGTTGTTTCCCTTCGTTTTTTTTTTATTTTTGAAGTTTTGCTCCAAAACATTCGGCGCCGGCTCCTTTGGTGGAGCAAGATTTCTCCTTTGTCTTGCTTGAATGTGTGAAGTCTATTTTGGTCAGGGGACTTTGGAAGCATAAAAAAAAGATCAACAAGCCGTAACTAGGCCAGTGGTAGACAGCGCCGCTAATCTTCTGCATTCTTCTCACTGCAGACTGGTACACAACATTCCGACGACGCTACTTTCAACGCCACCGTTAGCTCAGACGAACGAGTGTTGGTTTATTGACGTGACATTTCCACCTTTCTTGTTGCAGTTTCTCATATTTGACTGAGCAAAGTTGAGGAAATCATTCTCCAAGTACCTTTGTGTTGGTGCTTAGCAAGCTGCAAACCTTCTTTTGAACGCTTCAAACGTAGGCATGTGCTCACACACTGCGTTAAGAAAACACTTGTGATGATTTTTTATTGAGCTCGGGATGAATCCAAACCTCTATTGTTGTAGTGTGCTCTGATTTGACTCTGCTATTGAATGGCTTTCATTTCACTAAACCATTACGGCTTAAAAGCTGCAAAGTAATGATGAGCTGGTGAGGCTTCGTGAAACAGTGTCCTCAGAAGGCGGTTAAAAATGATGTGGGGTTTCAATAAAGTTGTTAAAAGCCAATGATTTTAGAGCCCGGCAGCAGCATCTGGTGGCTTTTGAAAATGAGGACACTATATAATGAAGACACTGAAAAGCGTCCTACAAAGGGACAATGAGGTTTCATGAAACACCTGATTTCAGAGGCCACTAGATGGCACTGTCTGTACAATACTTGGCTTTTCAACTACTTCTTACCTCACATCATTGTCAAACCAAGAGCACCATCTACTGAGCCCTGAAAATTAGGTCACTGTTTCATGAAACTGCACGATCCATTCCCTAGTACTGTATCAGATTGTTTCATAAAGTAAGGCAGTTGCACCTGGTTGCTGTGATACTGAGAAATATTTAGAGTTACACCTCATAAAGGCTGTGTTCTGTTTGTATTAAAAACTAATAAACAAGCGCAGATGGATAAGTGGGTATTAAAAAGACAAACTACTTTAAAGTAAGCACCTGTGCGACAATACAAGTGTTATATTTTTACCTGCAGTTAATTCACCTGAGCCACTGTAATTTGATTTATTCCAATATGCGGCGCCCGGCACCCTGTCAGAACTGAATAAGCATTTTGGAATCAAGGTGAGACATCTTCAACAACAACCCGGTGCACTTGCCTTGTTTTAACCTCGCCGTATGAAAAATAGCAAACACAAAAAAATGTGCCGCAAATTAAGATGCTTTCGCAAAAGGAGCACAATGCATTTTAATGGCGCTACAAATGAATGTCAAATTGTTCATTCCGAGCATCTATTTCACTGACAGTAACAGACCTGCGCAGCACATAAATTACAGGTGCAGCAGATCGGCTGGAGTGTAATTTATGGCTCGGCCTTTTTTTCATAATGTTATTTTCTTTCCTCTTAAAATACAAGGCGGGTGTTGACATCATCAGGTGTATGATTCATGTAATTCATTTGCCTGGACCATCCTGCAAATTGGAAAACAGCCTTAAATCCATAATGCAACTCCGTGTACTCATAGCAAGGCAAATTGCGTTTGCATGCTTTTAGTGGCTGTACACTTTAAGGGTCAGCGGGACTCTCGGTACGGAGTGGATTTATCTTGGACTCTGTAAAATGATCACTTAAGGAAACGCTGTGTCAAGGACAAGCGAGGGGTCAAGAGGATTCACCTCAGTCTAGTACAGAAAGGACAATTCAAAAATAAGCAGCTAGAAACATACTCTTAACAAACAGCAACGTCGTGAAAACTGAGTTTATGTTGCTTACTTTATACCAGCCTTCATTTGAATTCACCTCATTAAACAACTTCTGAAGCAACTAGTGCACTTAAAAAGGCTCATTCCACGTTAAAATATTTATGCCGTTCTAGTCTAATAAACCGATTTAATATACTCGGTGTATTTATATATTTTCATCTAGTTAATTTTACAACCAAAGTAAGATAGTAAAAAATATCGGAATCTCAAAGGCAGATTTTTCATATATAAATGGAGAGAATATATGTATAAGCAAAGATTTTGGTGTTCTTCATGTTACACTTATTTTAAATTATTACTCCACGCACATGTAGAATATCCACAGAATATCACGGCCCTCTTGCATCTGGGTTTGCCGACAGCATGTCTGCACATTTGACCAGTGACGTTGACAGGGATTCAGTTCAATGAAACCCTATTTGCCGCTATTTTACCGGGACATATACAAATGAATATGTATTTATTTCGCTTTGTTTTTTGGCATGAAGCTGAACTGAAAGTGTAGTGTCACCCGCCTCATACTGAAGGATGTTCTGGACGATCAGTTTTTCCACTGCATGATGCTGCTCTTAATAATCCTTCCCAGGCGTTTAACTCAATCTGCCGCAGTGACTGAGAGAAACGAGATTCCCACTCACTGTCCACTGAAAATGTATATCATGATAACCACGTGAACCTGTGTCACTTTTGCATGTTTGGACTGTCACAGCGCATTTTTTACACTTAGGTAGTTGACAAACTCCATCAATAGATTGTGTGTCAGTATCAGTGTTCGCTGGTCTACCTGTCCGTCTGTCCAATAGAAACCAAACATGAGAAACTTGCTGACATCACTAAAGCCTCGAAGTGCACCCAAATATCTACTTGTCGATATACTGAACACTGTACATAGCAGTGTCCCTTAAAGCTAGTTAAGAGTACATAACTGAAAAGATGAGATGGCAATCTCTGTTTCAATGTAAATGACTTCTGCATATTATTAGTGATAGTCTCTATGGCTGTGACGTCGCGCGAGAGAGAATGTTCCAGTGTGCGCGCGGGTGTGTGTGCACTTATGTGTCTACTGGACTGCACATTGTCAGTATATTTGAGTTACACAAATGTATCTTGTACAAAAACTATATCCAAATGTGAAATAAGACTTGGTTCTATGCTTGTAAATTAGTTTCCGGCTCGTGAGGTTTGCTTTCAGAAGGCTTCGATGCTTGCAGTGCTGCAATCTGTGCTGGTCTGTTCGAGCTAAACAGTGTGTTGTCATCCACGCCTTTGTAAGATATCCCATTGAACTCTCGGGGTGAAAAAAAAGAAGAAGAAATAAAAGACGTTCAGTATAGTGAAAATGATTTCTTTGGTCAATGAATTTTAAATGAGCCATTAAATATTGAGTCTTCAACTATGTGTTTTCTTCTCCTCATTTGATCTGTCACCCATGTTGCTTTGACTCAGATTTGCAATGGAAGATCATAGCATTGTCGTATAATTCAGTAAGAAGCCAGACAAGTTCCAGTTCACTTGGAATCTGCATATTTTTCTGCTGCAATCCCATGAAAGACACAGAGCTGTCTCTTGATTAATTATGATTTTCCTCACACTGACATCTACATGTGTATGTGAGCGACTGACAGGCACTTTCACTGAACTCCACGTTTCCATGACGACCACGGTGGCATGTGTTGACAGAAGGATCACAGAAAATTGGTAATGCATCACACAGTTTCTCTCCTTGCCACTTCCTTTCTGAGGTTCCATCACTGCTTTACCAGTATTTTTAAGATGTTTGATGAACTGTGCAGGAACTGTCTTGGTCCTCTGACATTTGCAGGGACACACAGTAAACAATTCCTGGGTCTTCTTCTGGCTAAATTCAAGTGTCTCGGTGTATTGGGATTTGGCCTGGACATTGTGGTTTATCCACTGTTGCCATGTGGGAAATGGAGTACTCCCTGATAAACAACAGAAAAAACAAGTCGACTGATGAGTTGGTTTGAAATGTGTGAAGATATGGGACATCACTTCTGAGCTCGATTCTGCCAATATAAAAGACCTCACACCAATAAAATTACAGTCGTTTTATTTACATTAGTGCTCAAGTGCATCAAGTGCTCAATGTGCTGTTGTCGAACCGGTGTAGGTGCAGAATTGTTGCCCTCGTGGAATGTGTCCCATCAGCCGAGGGGTGGCAACTTTACATCCAGTAAGTACAAGCGGGAGATTAAAAATGATTTAATAAGCCAGAGAAACTTCAAATGACGGGATTGATCACACACTTATATCCTCAAAATACCATGTTTGCCATTGCAAAATCAGAATCGACTCCTCAGACAATTATGCAGCAATGAAATACTTTTATACAATGTTTTTTAAGTGAAAAATGTACAATCATGAAGGAGCTTCACCCTCACAGAATCGATCCTACAATCGCCCTTTTTCTGAGGTTGATTTTCCAAGTTCTAGAGATGTCACTTCGGAAAAAATTCAACATGGTGCAGCACCTGATTTTCTTCAAGTCCCTGCACCAAGTTCTTTAGGACAAATATAAAAACTACAAAGACAGTGTTTATAAAGACGACAATAGCTGAGGAAATGTAATATGCTGACGGTGTGTGTATAATGCTTATACCGATGTATGTTGTACAGAGGACCGGGTCGGCATTAAAAGGTGGTCAGTACAAGCATCCCTTCGGTCCATGTATACAGAGGTATACAGAGGGAGCAGCTCTCTCAGGTGGCTTGCTATACCTGCAAGAGTAGCTTCCCTCCCCACAGTCCTCCCTAAACACAAATCCCTCCTCTACACAAAAACAGTTTATCCCTCACATTATGTCAAATTCTGCGATATTCCATGTAAATTCTGCAATCAGCCAATTCCGCGATTCCGTCTGTGATGGCGGGTATCATAGGGCCAAGTTTTTGCTGTGCCGCGAATGTCACACATTCAGTCACATCGCTCCTGATATGAATAGACGGGCGCTTCTGAATTTTTTGCAGTTTCGTGCCACTCATTCGTGTCACCATTGGTGTGCAAGGACCTCCCAAGGCGAAGATGTCTCTTCACACAGCAATAACAATACTTGTTTTTACTAATGACTGTCTCAAAATGAGGAATTCAAATGTCAACAGTGAATTATGGATTTGGTTTTGTTGACCGAAATGATGGTGAACGGTAGCACCACAGATCAGCTAGCCGATTAAAACCAGTTCGTACAGTATCGGCCTACACTCTGCCAGGGCTCCCCTGCAGGCTAGACCAGTCCCCCTGGGGTTAATGCTGCATCTCCTGGTGTGTTATGACTTCACAGAAGACCTTGCAGAGAGTCCTTCAAGCTCAGAGCAAGGGTTGACGTTCTCTTGTTGTGAACATGACAGATCTGTCCGAAACAACTCCTCACTTGCTCGACACAAAGAGCCATGTCATGTACCTCATAACATGCCAGCAGACACGCTGGACTGTGTCATCTCGCTGCATCATCAGCATATGCTCAGTCCAGAATCTCCTTCAGCGAAGCGGCTGTGACCCGCCTCATTAGTTTTCCATGGTAATTGGCTAATAATGAGACAGTGACAGCGCCAAGGATGACCATACTGTCAGAAGACGTGCATACACAACGACACAATCTACAGCGCTGATCATTACTGCACATTTGGACAGAAAAGGACTTTGTGTTCTTATCAGTGCACGGGGAGCGTGGCTCAGTTCCCTGCCCAAACCCACCCCCACCCCCTCCTCCATCTGCTAACTAGCCAGCTCCTTGTACGCCAGATTATCTCTCCAAGTTCAGAGCTGTCAGGAGAACATACAGGGGTTGTCAAACAGTACGCTGATTTCAAATTGTAATTAAACTGGCCATCAGGTACCTCGCGGCTGTTTGGTCAACAGCAGGATACTAATTACTCCAAGATGACCTTTGGAATAATAGTGGGTGAATTATTCATACTTCAGCTTGCTTGAGAGATGTCCAAGGGATGGCAGTGTGTACA
Source organism: Synchiropus splendidus (assembly GCF_027744825.2). Lineage (NCBI taxonomy): Eukaryota > Metazoa > Chordata > Actinopteri > Syngnathiformes > Callionymidae > Synchiropus > Synchiropus splendidus. Next base: position 3,354,870 of record NC_071344.1, read on the forward strand.
CAACTCGGATATTCCAGAATGATCTTGAAGGAAGTGTAAATCCTGCTCCAGCTCGCTGTTGAAGTCTGTCGGTGACCCCATGAGAACTTGAAAGAAGCACCTTCACCTCGACAAGAGTTTGGGCTTTACATTTCTTTTGGTGAATCGCCGTCTGATACAATATGTACACAATGTTATACATCACCCCACACTGACTTGAGAATCCAAGACTTTGGATTTCTCCTTCCATAAAAATATTTGCTGTGTCTCATGGCTGCAGGCTAGGCGGCGGCTTGGTTTGCCTGATGGGGGTGCCAGATGTGATCGCAATATAAAATAAAATGTAAGCTAAACCACAATGAATTTCCGAAACCTTGAACAGCACACCGAGACAAAGGCTTTGACTCACAAATGAATATAATAAATTACGTTTCTAAAAAGAGAGGAAAGAAGTCCTGGAGAGTGGACACATGTCTGGACCTATTAATGGGGTCCAGAGATGGAGCCCATGTCTGGACCTAGATTTGCAAGAAGTACTTCCATTCTGTGCCTTAAATACTGTGCCTTAAATACTGTATAAGGCACAGAATGGAAGCTTCAGCATTACTGAGAAAAATGGATTTTTCAGGTGTCTGAATGAATTAGAAAGCCACGCTGTTCTTCTGTGTTTCATGATTTAATGAATGTTTCATGCAACAACTTTTAATGTGATAAATAATTGCGCTCAATTTACGTCAGGGACATCAGTGACTTTAGAATTCAGATGGCGCTGACAGCAAAATAAAGAGTGGAATCTTGACATGGACGACTATCTCAACTGCTTATGAAAGAAAAGCGTGTTTTAGAGAAGATGCAGATTCATCGATACAGTTGGGGCAACATGCAGCCCAGGGCCCTCACAGGGTGCCCAAGACCCTTGACTTTTTTAAAAAAATCCATCTGATAAACCGTGCATTATTCAGTTATTGTGCTCCAAACTTCGAACATTTCATGAAGCTCCTGACTTGGGCTTCTACACCAGCTTCTCTGTGGTCATTGAGCTTTGTCTCTTCCCCTCTGTCAAGTCCTTCCTGTGTTCACACTGACCTCACAAGGGCCTACAGACTCATTTATAGTTGACGTCATTGAAAGTCTGGATGCATCGACGGTGTCGACTAAAATCGAGTGACTGCTGAGGCTTTGGGACCATTGAGACAACAGACTATTCACACCACATTCTGAGCAGTTAAAATGTTACGTTTCAAAACAGCACTTATCACTCTGTGCTAACACTGTTCACTATTTTCAACTCTACAGTCAGACGAGTCACGCGTTCATCAACCTGTGCACGTCATATGTCGTGAAGTTACTTGTTGACGAGTCGACTCTTAAAATAGTCATCGAAGCCCAACTAAATATGTCTGGTTGTTGCTCACTCTACTCACAGATTTAAGTCCAGTGAACCTTTCTATGAAGTAAAACCAAACACTCATTGATGTTGTTCAGGTCAGGGATCAGTTTTATATCTATTTACAGAGAGGATTTGCAGTCTTTCACGTAGCTTGACAAACACGTGTACGGCGCCATAGTTCCCTCGTTGCCAAACTGTGCGCAACCTTTCATATGTCATCACTGTTGACACACTCTGAACACGTCTGTATGGTACACTGCTATAAAACAAGACAACAAATGAGTTGAGGAACATCACCAGCAATTCATTAGGGGACCCAGCGAGGCAAGTTAGCGTTGCCAGATAAGTTTGAAATGCTTCATTAATGTTCCATTATCCTGCACACCTTCTTCTAGATAATCAGGAAAGTGCTCTTGGGTGCTGGGAGTGAGGGGGTTAGCAACTGTAATTTGACTTTGAGGATGTATCACACAGCCAAAAATGAGATGCATCAGAGCAAGGTAGCTGCCAATTTCCTTTTTTTTTTTTTTTTTTTTTTGGTTCAGCATACATTTTGGAAGTTATTCATTAAAAAAAAAACTGCCCTTAATTCTCTTAGGGGTTTCCTGCCAAAGTGAAAAGCAGATAATGTTAACTCGCCTGCTGGATAACAAAGGGAGACTAAATTTATATCATGCCCTTTTCGCAGTACGGAAGAACATTAGAAAGTTGCTTTACGGTCAGTACTTCTTGCAAATCCTAAGACAGTATCGCAGTGTAGCCTGACAAGCCTGCTCTCATCCTGCACACACACACACCGCTTTCCTGCAGTTAAAGTAGCAAAGTCCCTGCAGCTCTTCCGCTGCTGAGTTTGTTGTCAGAGTTTCTGCAATCGCGGGAACGTTTCTCCCCCCCCACCAGCCCTTCCTAAAATCCAGGAGATCAAACAAAACAATGGTGTTGATGCCGCGTGTGCAGTATTTACAGTGCGAGTATGGACTTGCAAACTTGGTTTCGCAAAGACGGAGGCATTACTGTAGCTGGAAAATGAGAGTTGAAACAACAAAGGTAGTTGGTGGAGAGTGGTCTGGAAATATCTACATTTGTACTTACAACTTGTGAAGACAAATTCAGAGCAGCTGAAGTTCACTGTCTGTGAGAAACATGGGCGTGCACACGGTTTCATGAGATGGCAGATATGTTTGTCAATGTTTCTGCATCATCCACTTCATTTCACGCACATATTGATCGAAGAATAAATCCAGATTATTTGTTGATTATCTGTACGTAGGCTACTGTACGACGCTTCACCAAACGCTCTATGAAGACCTTCAATCTTTCAGAGCCCTCACCAATCAACCTTCACTTTCAGAACAGAACAATCGCAGTGAAGGCATGAAGGGATGAGAAGAAAGAGAAGAAGGCCGAGAGAATCAATATGGCAATTATGTGTGCAGATAATGGACATCAAGGTGCTGTTTGGAGTCACCCAAAAGACGAGGGGACATAAATCCAATTTGAATAGTGAAAACATTTCTTTCCCTCAAACTCTGCATGGATTTCATGTCAACACAGCCTCCCGATGTTGTCTGGCCTTCCTGGGTAATTGTCGGGCCTGCCTCGGACTGAGCTGCCATTGTCATGCTAGCAACACGCCAGCATTCTTCCGGTGGGGTTATGTATAAATAAAGCTTCTTTGTCACATCATACAAACAAATTTTGATGGACAAAACAACGCCTTAATGCAGCTTCCAAGCGGTTTAATTCTGAAGGAAAGCGCGATGAAGGAAGCACAGAAAACAAGCATCTGATCTGATCCGCCTCACCTTCCTCGCTCTGGCGAGGTCACCTCCAGCCTCACAGGTGGGTCAGAGATCTGGACTTGATAACTGCAGGGAGTTGGAGAGCCGACATTTGACAAGCATGACAATGCTCTGACAGCCCTCATTGGGCAATGATTAATGACTGACATCCCGTGGCTTGTCTCGTACAGAATGCAAATGCTGTGCTGGGAGAAAATTACCCTAATGTGGACCGTAATTGGATGCAAGAAGTGCGGCGTAAAGGCAGATAAAGCATGTCTGCACCTGAAACAAGGGGTTTATTACGAGGAGCACTGCTGAGATGATGAGAATGATTCGGTGGCATCATTAAAGCGGAGACCGCGGCCCTCCTTGTTTGTGGCATCACTTTGACATTCAGTCAGTTTGAAAAACAGCACAGACAATGTTTGTGTTGTTCTGTTCAAGAGTCCCATCACAGCAGGGGCTCTTGCTTCCTCTGGATATCTGCATAGATGAGAACAAACAGACTGAGATATTTGTCATACTAGTTGTACCAGATAAAGAGGCGAGCGCCAAATTGTCAGTGCTTTTGACAAGCCTTGACACTGGTGCTCTAGGTGCTCCTTTCAAACAGCTGGCATCAGACTTTAATGAATATGCATAGCGAATATTACGCACTGACATTTGTCATTGACTGTTTTGCCAGGAACCCACATGTTCACTTTACTTTCTCAAGGGCACCAAGTTGAGACGTTATCGAGATGAAAAAAAAAAACGGTGACGGAAATACAAAGTCACAAATCTGTACTGATCACACGGAAGATATTTGGAAGACATGCTGAAGTGAGTGCACGTTTTGTCACGTGTAGAAACTCGCAGGCCGACTTCCTGCGCTTTAAAGGTGAATTTGAATGAACTGAGCAGGCTCTTCAATAGATGTGTGGATGTGAATCAGACTCGGCGACAGGCTTTGCATGCAGCTTTGACACTGGTGAAAGAGGTAGAAAGTCATGTGCGCACAATGGGAGAAAGGCTGGTCGTCAAACTTCTTCACATTACTGCTCAGGCACAGTACGCTATAATCGGCATCACAACTACCAGAGTTGAGGTGGGAAGTGTGGGGGATGGTAACCCCCCTGAACAAAAAGACAACAGAAACCATCCCCCCATAAAAAAACTACCATCCCTTTTTACACCCCTCCACGCCCCCTTTTTTACAGCAAATGTTGTCGAAACATAACGTGGCAATCTCTCAGTTGAAAAAAAGGAATCAACCTGCTGTTACAGGTCCAACACACGGCAAACCATAGCAGCGATTATTAGCATCAATCGACTCCAAATGGCAACACACAATAACGCTTCAAACACACACACGCCTAGCTAAAAACACACCCCCCGATAACCCGTAAAGAATTTAGGGAGCTGGGGCTTAAGACAGAGGAAAGGGCACATATATCAAAAAATATTGTTGCTGGCAAGGTCCATCCGTGAACGGCTTGATGACAAACCTGCTCTACGACATTTGCACGGTTGCGCCTTATCAGTGACCAACTGGGTAGCATCATGAAGCAAAGGTAGTTGGTTCAAATCCCTGTCTATTTTTTGTTTCTATGTATGCATGGAACTGACAAGAGAGCAACTGTTGTTCCTCTCAAGAATAAAAGAATGAAGAAAAGATGAGGCAGTTTTCTCATGCAGGGAAAACAAGGGCACCAGGGGTCTGTCCGACCGGGTGAGGAACGCAGCCCTCCCCCTTTTTTAATAGTGACAAACATTGACCATCCAACTCAGCAACCGGGGAACTGACTTGAAGGAGAGTGAGGCGTGCAGCCTGAGCAGGTTGATCTGTAGTGGAGAAAAAACATTTCATCAGATGTAAAACATATCAATTTCCTCATCACGTTTCATTCATAACTAACAGAACATAATCAGGGAAGCAAGCCGCCGAAATGGGTTTTCATGGAACGTAGACTCGGCGAGGTCGGTTAAGAAGCTCTTGCGTTTGTCACTCACACGCTCAGCCCAGACTGCAGCTACAAAAATGCCACGAGTGGAAATTAAAATTTGGACTTTTAGGACAAAGTTGCAGCTGCTCGTGTTAAAGCCTCTGGGTGCAGAACTGTTTGTTTTAAACTCTGCACTTTTACATTCCAAGTATGAAAAGTGATTCATAAATATAAATTGATCGCTCTCGCTTGCTTGGACTGAGAGAGCTGGAGGAAAGGAAGTGCTTTTCTTAGGGCAGAAATTGTGCCGACATGGAGCAAAGCATCACTATTGTGTTGCTGTTCTAGAAACGTGCCTCCAGGAGAGACGCGGCATCTTGGGTCCGGTTTGGTTTGGAGCATTCTAGAACAGAAAACCGGGGGAGGAGATTGAAAAATTAGCATCATAACAAACCCTCATAGGGCGCATTGGCCTTACCCCGGATGAAACCAAGATGTGGAGAATCCTGCAGTCTTCATAAATAATTTCCCTTTGATCAGCATTTGCAAATAAAGAATCAAAGACAAACAAAGGCTCGGCGGGTGGGAGAGGAACATAACTGTCATAAAGCGACTCGGTGAGACACGTACCGAGGCGGATGGAGGGAGCGCTCCATTCCAGTCGCTCTGCTTGCTGCTATAAAAACGCCCAGCTGCTTCTGAAGACAAAAACACAATCACAAACAGGACCTGATCGTCTTTTGAAAGCGCACAATTATGAATGTGGCATAAGCTGTTCATTACTCAATTGATCAAATCCACAACACAATATCCAATTAGCCGAGCAGAGACACGTTCCAAACGAAGCCAAAACAGACTCATTTGCTCCAATTAAACGCCTGTGTTGCCACAAAACGCCCTGCACTAATGAATCCAGTGGGTTTCTTGAGTGTGGAGAGAAGGGAGGCTTTGACCCAAACAGTGTGTTTCCTTGATATGATGATGGCGGAGGGATGTGAACAAACAGTCCTGTCCAGGTGGCTTGAGTGATTGCCTAATCCCCTGTTGCTCCGTGATTGCACTGCAAGGTCAGTCTGGAGCTCGGGCAGATTGAGTGCTGTCTGTCATCAGAGGATTTTCAAAGTCTCTGATGTCAGGAGATGGACAGAGACTCACTTCGCAGCTTTTTTTTTTTAATACGCGAGCTAAAAAAAAACCTTGTAGCCTGGTGGACAGTGATATTCGAGTGTTCAGACAAGCTACGGTTCTATTTTGTCCAGTAACAATATTAAATGTTCTGCGCCTGTAGACAACTGGATTCCACATTAGACTCAGACTCAACAGTAAATCCACAATAGCCTGTGTGAATTTATGTTAAATATTTCCTTCTCTTCACTGATCAAATCTCATGTCTGCGCATCAAAATACAGTTCTAAATCTTTGTGTGTACCAAGTTCTACGTAGATGAAGTCTACAATATGGCCACCTTGCTCTGCATACACTGAAAGATGGACGAGGACTGCAAAAACCGGCACCGTGCCAGGCTCACAACGCCATTCAACTCATCACAAATATAAATCACCAAAGCTGACAGAGCTACCGGCGAGATGAGGAAGCAGCTTCTGACAAATTCAAATACGAATGGTGCAATATTAATCCAGCATGCACATGTTATTCACTTTGGACATGCATTTTGAGGAAAAATATTTCAACATCCATCCACCCAATTTAACTGTGAACCTCAAATCAGGTAGTGGGCGTAGCAGGCGAAGTAAAGTGGCCCAGACTTCCCCTCACCCAGAATGCCCTCTCACTCATGGGGCGTAACATACTGGCGATCATCGGCAGGCAGAAATCGGCTTGGTGATGGACCCAACTGAGGCAAATGTCTCCACTCCCGCTGCAATTGTTGACATTCAAAAAGATGAATGGTTGGGGTAGGATGAGGACACGCGGGGATGACGGTCCGAAGCTCTCATTGCTGCATGAATCGTGATGTTACTTGGTGGATATATACAGTCATGGTCAAACTGGCTCGACTGTACCACTACGAGTCAAGCGTACGGAAACATGAAGTACTTAACAGACCACATTCCAGGAGCAGAAAACTTGTTTTTTGACAGTCCGGTAAAAGCACTGTGGCCCCAGAAAGGCAAACATTTGATTCAATTGAAAGCCTGAAGCGTCAACATGCAATGCGCATCGCTGTCATCTGCGATGCTACGTGACAAAAATGTCCTCTTGACACCCCATGAGAATGTGTTACCCAGAAACCTCCTGCAGTTTGGGCGCCCAAGAGACCCCACCCTGAGCTAAAAGTACTACACTAAAGCATACTTGAAGTTTGACATTTGACATACTTGGTCAGAATAATTATGCTGGAGTATCTTTAAAATTAACTTCAAGTGTACTACTTTTTTTCTCAAGGATTTCAAGACATTGTTGAAGCGATCCAGAAGGAAACTGTGCAAAGGACCATGGGAGTGTGTGAAGGGGGGTAGAAAACATTTGTTGTTATAGTTGGACACTTTTGCTTTGATATTGTTTTGTTCTTACTGTTTGTACTTACTTAATACCTTAAAGTATACTCTAGTAAACTAAAAATGTCGGTCAGAAGAAGTGAGTATACTTTTTAGTAAGCTACTGGTTTATGCTCTGGACTATACTTAAACTCAAGTATAGTCAATAAAATGAACTGAACAAGTTTTTGCTAAGGGTTGTGTCCTCCCTGCTGTTCAGAGGAGCAGCACCTCAACTCCTAGCAAATGACTGAGCTCCTCACGTTCTCTCTCCGAGGGAAACGCCAGCCACCCTGCCGTTTGTTCCACGACTCAAAACAACTGGTTTGCTCCTGAGAACGAAATATTTTTTAATATCTTCGTCTATTATTGGCTGAATCAGCCAATTGCAATTCACCAGGGATAAATAACTCCGCACAATTTTATGTAGCGACATTGCAACACTTTCACTGAATGGCTTGGAGGCCGGCATTGCTCCTAGCTTGGGTTTATTTACCCATGTTATCCCATTAATTTCCAATTATTAGCGTCAGATGGATCACGCCGCCACGTTTACACTTCCCTGACTATTGTCGAATCCTGCTCTATGGCTCTCAAGCTGTTATTTTGCTGCTGAAAAAGGTTTGTGGTGTAAATTTGAGCGTTTCCTTGGGCTAAAATTGGATCACCCCCCACCGCTGTATGCATTCAAATACCAAGGGAAAGCGCTGTTCTGTATATCAAACTCCACTAGTCTGCAGCAGAAATCCTTTGTGCGGACATCTATGTGACAGCTCCTTGGCAACTTTTATGCTTGTGTGCCATGAGCTCCCTAAGCTGACTGTTTGGATCAAGTGGGAAGAAGCAGCAGTCCCAAAGAGAACAAAATAGCAGATCCCAGCAGCTTTTCCAGACGATGCAATGAGATTTATGGATGAGGACGAGAGGAGGGAGTGAAAGTGTGGTGGGGAGGGGCGTTGCTGTACTTTGAAATCTTTTGAAATGTCAGACAAATAAGAGTCCCAAGAGGCAATATGTTTCCGTAATGATGTAGCGGTGAGGCTTAAGTGTGGCTTCAACATGCAAATGTGAAGATAATAAACCAGTGACATTTTATTCTTTTTCTTCAAAGCCATCGGAAGTGGATAAAAGAGGTGATTTTCTTTTAGCCTTTACTGGAGCATGTCAGGCAGTTGCTGAGGCTTCACCACACAGACAAACCATAATTTTACACGAGCGAACAATGGCATGTTTTAGTTTTTTTTGTCTCATCATAACATTGAACACATGTATTCTATAGTGGTGGTGCATGCTCACTGTTGTTATTATTCCGTCAAAACTGGATTTTTTTTTCTTTTATTGTAGCTACATTTTCATGTATTTAAGGCAAACTATTTTTATTATTTTTCAAATTATTATTATATTTTTAAACAAGGTGCATTATGTTTTAGACCATGATAATCAAAGTTATGAGAATACTGACGACTTTATTTTCTCTCATTTAGCCTCATTCATGCGTGAAGTTAATATATAATGACAGTTAACATAATACTTTCTAGTTTTTGATAATGGTGTATGCTGCCAACCAGTGAGAAGATGATGGGTGAACAACACAGTCACATCCTATTTGTCACTCTCAGCTGCCTTTAGAAGACAAGTCCTCACTGATAACAAATCTTGAGAATCCCACCTCAAGTGCCAAGACAATTCCTTGTCCTCCGATACAACCGCTTCAGAAAACAACTTATGTTGGGGAGCGTGTTCAGGTCAAATCCCCACATCCATAGAGAATAATTGCAAGCATTGTAAAAAAGATTTCCTGACAAGATAATGAAGCATGAAATCGTACGTGGAAAAATCAGAATGGCATCCATTTGTAACCAGTGGGGGGCAGTAAGGGACATTTTCTACATCTACCCTGCCACAAACTGAGAAGAAGAAGAAGAAGCAGCTGCAGCCAAGTGAGTGTCAATGAAAATATTTTAGACACTTGAAACAGCAAGACACAGACAATATGTACAGCACACAAGCAACAGACTGGTGCCTTCAGTGGAGAAGTTCTGCTTCAAAGTAATGTGACATCATGGGGATCCAGTATGATTTCTGTCTGCACTCGTGAGCGTGTATCAGCCACGATCCATTCTGTTAAATCGCTCATGCAAACATGTTTATTTGCATTTAATTTCTCAGCCGCCTTTCAATCCATGAAGACCACATGAGCCATCTGCTCCCAGACACAAACGGTTCCAGTCCACCGGACGCTCCACAGCAGCTAATGTATTCCAGTCTATTACCACTTTTGTTTTGACACCTCATTCCTTCCCAGCAACATATGAGGGGGGGGTCATTCAATAACTGACACCTCTCTTCCATACCATAGTCACATCTCTGTAGCTGTTTGAACATGTGTCACAGCTGAGAGGCCGGGATTTCAAGAGATGGATCTGCTGACAAAGACACCCCATCACTCCTTGGGCCGAATCTCACGCAGGAAACGCTTCACTCTGGCGGTGCCGCAGCCTTGTCACTTCAATCTGAGGTAATTGATCACAGCAGACAACAGCTGATGCGTCCAAGCCAATTGTAGGGGGCAAAGGGATGCTGCTTATTCAGATAAAAGATCTCAAGCAAGCCACCAGTCATTTTCATTGATAACTTGGCACCTGGAACCGGGAATCAAACTGGCAAGTGGGTACATGCGTCAAATGGACTTATCTTCGGGTTGAAAGACAACAAAGCGTGTTTTTATTTTACCCCTTTTCCAGCTGTATTCTCCACTCAAGACCAGGCAAAAACCCACAGCCGACAGCCCACAGCCCAGACATATGAACCACTCGGCGAGAGGCATGCAGCTGTCATGGTGTAGAAGCACCGGGGAAAAACAGTCTTGACTTGGAAAAAAACTCAGATACCAGGGGAATTCTCAAATGCCACTTAACATTCAAGGGCTTCATGATTCATTAGTGGCCCTGCAGACTTGATGGAAGCATCTGTTATGTGATTCTGGATCTTATGCCATTAATGTCATCCATAATTACATCAAACAGGTGGCTTTACCGCTACAGGTTTTGGGTGGTCGAGCGTCTCCACCGTATTTTCATATACGGCAAACGAATCACAAAAATCACATTGACTTACTCGCTGTTTCTTTTTAACATACGCCGCTCACTGCAGCAGTATCCACTCATGCCACGCTATTTTTTAAATCACAAAATTCAGGAGGCAAAGTCCAAACGTTTGCTGTTTAAAAAAATCCAAGTACAGTAACATTTTCAAAGACTGTCTGGAGCTTTCAACACGTGGCCTTAGATAAGTGTTCTCTTTCATTCGGACTGAATGACTTTGACTGCTGCGCAGGCATTTTTGTTTTACAGCGTCTGCATCTACTGTATACAGTTTAAAGATTATACAAGGCATTTTAACCTCTTTTACAATGATTCATTTGATCGGTTCATAGTGTCAGACGGAAACAACCAGACATAAAAGCTGGAAGCAATTACAAACAAAAACTTAAATGGTCGTGGCCATACAGACAAATGATGAAAATAAAAGTAAAACATCAACATGGATTTAAAGAGAGGTCATTATTACATTGAGTTTGGTTCAAATCAATAAAACTTTAGCGTCTTGTCATATACGGATGACACATTTTACAAGTTGCAGTTTAACTAATGTGGGGTTGTCTGCATTCCTTTGTCGTGGTTCTGCACAAGTCACAACTTTATTTGACAGATTTATTGAAAAGTGTCTTCAGTTCAATCAATGAACTTGCATTAGGACTGATTCATTCTTGGCATCTTCCTAGAGCAGCTCAAACCACTTGGGGAGGTAGTTTTGAAACTGTCATGCGGGAATTAAAGCAAACTTTGCTCACAAAAACGGATTAGCATGTTGCATGTTGACGCCTGAGGTTTTCAATCGAAGCATATGTTCTGCCTCTCTCCTGACGCCGTGTACAGTGACAAGATGGGACACGAAAGTCCACTTACCAACATCGATATGTCAGCTGTGTTATTAACATGTAGGGTGTTGAATTTGTTCAGTTGTGGTTATATTTCTGTTTAAATAAATATAGTGGGACACGTAAATGTTGCCACTATTACACAATATGATTTAATGATCCCAAGTCGTTTATTTATTTGTCCATATATTTATAATAATACTAATGCTAATGCTAATGCTAATACTAACACTACTACAACTGCTACTACTATTTGCAGATGATACACACATTTTTAGTTAAAGAGTGAACATACAAATGCTGATTTTGTTTTCAGTTTATATATTTATTTATCTGGATTGTGCATCTTAAGGAGCATGGAAGTCACTGGTGAAACATAACAATGTTTGTTGAATATTTTCAGTGAGTCCAGCAGGGTTAAAATGTAATGTAATGTTTTCATTTGGCAGCTAGTACTTTTCACGGCATAAATGAATCCCGACAGTCATGAGCTCAAACCGTATGTGGTCCAAACTTCAAGTGAATATTTGTCCAGAGAAAGAGAGCTGTCAAGTGATGTTGTTTACTGTCCACTAGTTGCCTCTCTGCTTCCCCCCGTTCCACCCACTGGAAGATGCTTTCCACCCCTTCCGTCCAAAGTAGCTGTGACACGGAGGTCGCGCTGAAGATTTCTAAGCCTTCCCTCCTCCGGAGAACAGACATCGTAATTACCGGAGGCTGTGAACTTGACATTTGTCCCCTTTAAATGGGGGGAATGATTGAAGTTAGGATAGATGTGGGAGTCTCCTGTGGACATAATCACACTGTCCTCACAATCTTCTAAATTACTGTGTGAACGCACAACAGGAAGCTTCTGGTAAAACTATGACCACTTCTGATAAAATCAAGGAAGTGGAAATTAGAGGTGAAACAGTTGCGGCAGTGTCTTGTGCTGAAGGTTACGGTTACTGGTTCATCCACAGGGTCTTCAGCCAGTCCTTCTGCCAGTTTGAGCTAGGACAAGCTCGGCGGGTAAAGCAGTGTAATTACAGATAACAGGTTTTGTCCTGTATTTTGGCCGCAGACCTGTCTGACTAGCTGGTAGGACAAACTAGCGATGCAAGAGGAAAAACAAGCCCAGCCTCACTTACAAGACAGAGATTTGGAAACGACTCCAATAGCTGACTGAGATCCGAATTCAATCTTGCAAGCTCTGATAGCAGGAGATCTCATCACACCCATATGAAATGATGAAATGATGAAATGATGGAGCAACCCGTCCTCACTCACATGCCGTAGTACTTCGACTTTGCTATGTGGACTTCACTGAGTCACTGTGTTGCACGTTCATGTTTCAATGGTGTAAATAAACGGAACGCTACAGAGAGCGGACTGGGAGACATTCTCTTCACTGAACTACATGGGATGCCTGTTGCTACTATATATATATATATATATATATATATATATATGTATGTATATATATATATAAAACTCCAAGATGTGGCTGTCATCCTAGAAAGTCACCATGACTGTGACAGACCAAACAAAACCTTTGAGGGTTTTTGAAAAGAAATTGAGACTTGTTACATGTTACAATTACACATAGTACGAAAGGAGCGCCATCTCATGACCTAGCTAACCCCTATCTCCTCTGTCGTTCGTACATTTAATGAAATATACATGTGCAGAAGTACATATCCACTTTTCTAAAATAAAATAAAATAAAATAAAATCACTCACTCACTGTCTGAACCCTGCGGCTTATACAACTACATGGTTAATATATGGATTTATATGAGCGAAAGAGTGTCATGCGGCCAAAACATTGAGCCTTGTCACATCAAACCACTGAAATCACCGGTGTTTTATTTACATTAAAGCGCTCAACATGCGCTGTTTTCACCCGCGTGTCCGCAGCTCCGCCCACAGAGCCCATCTCCTGGAGGACCGCAGACGAGAAGCAGCAGCTGAGACCAGCTGTGGTGTTGGAACTTCGAACATGTGGGCAAAAACAACGAATTTTGGTCGCTTTAATGTGAATAAAAGATGTGACGAGTTCATGATTTAAGTTCAGAACATTGCCCAGTTTTGTCAGTCAGTCTCGATGCCCATTTTACAAGCATTTTAAAACTAGTTTAGAAGTGATGCTCATGCAGTTTTAAGCCGGGTGCACCACTGACCTTTCTATGGTTCAGACAGTGGCTTATAGGCCGGTGCTGCTTGTGTGCAGTACAAAGATCTATTTTCCTTCTTAAATGGTGTGTGTGCGGCTTGTCATGTCTTCGGACAGATAGTCCCTCTGTAAAAGCCAATCCACCAGACACCAACGCGACCATCTTTCATAGTCAGAACAGATAAGATTCTGATGCCTAAAATGAAACAGACGAAGACACGTTCCAACAGATGGAGAGAGAAAATCATTCCAAATGGTCATGGATGCAATAACAATTTGATGGTTGTTGAACTTGAGATGGCACGGAAAAGCTCTGAGACTTGTTGACCTTTATCTCAGCAAACAGCAGAATCCCTACACAAAAAAAAGTAGAAAATGAGCTATTGATTTTACGTTTTTCCTTTCCCCCTCCCGCACTCTTATTCCCCTCTGGTATTGTCATTCCATAGTCTAAATGAAGGTCAGCATTGGTTTCCTTGTCACTGCCACTGAGATGCGCCGTGGAAATATAGCAAGGCTTGTCTTTGGAAGAAAAAAGGTCTTACAAGATGGAAAGGGCTCGCTTTTGTCTGGGGGATTAATTGGTTCAATAAAACCTGACTCTCTCGGTATAATTTTCAGTGTGTTAACAGTGTGTTAGACATTCAGAGAACCAAAAGGTGCATTATTGAGAGAAGATTGTATGTCCAGATGTGCAACAGCTTTCAAAAGTTGGAATTATCTTTAGAATGGTGATCGATGAAGAGCGAATTCACTTGACAAAACAAACAATGCAGGCAGTTAATTCAGGATGAAGGATCAAAAACATAAACCAAATAAAAATCTGGAGAATCATTCTGTCTGTCAAGTGGCTCTTCAAAGAAAACAAGGCGAGAGTCTATAGAACCTCACACGTAAATTCCTTCTCGGAAAAACATGACAGGCTATCAGAGTCAAATTCTTGTTTTGAGCGATCTATGGAGGTGATATAACAAGGAAAACAGACATGGAGATGAGATGAGTCTTTCCCTAGCTACGACAGAAACACTGCAGACAGAGGCTTGACATGCAACAATAAAGAGCGATAGGTATGATCACACGAGAGGAGAAAAATAGAGAAGTCCCCGAACAGACACACACTGAAGCACTGTTTCAAACGAAACAGGGAGCGACTCAATAAAAGATAAGCAAAAGACCTGACTCATCGCTCGCACCGCCTCCAAGAGAATCCCATGTTTATTCATCCTATGTGAACGAAGAGCTTCAGGTTTATAAATGTTCATCTTGCTCAGGTGATTTACGGAGGTCGGAAGGTAAACCTCATCTGAAATTACCACATAACTGATGACACTGCGAGTTACGTGGACTTTAATACAATTAGAACCAAACTGCGGCCGGTCATGATGTATTGCTTGGAGACGTTAAGACACCAAATTGATGAAGCTACTGAGCAACTCAATGGGACTAGAAAGGACATGAGTGGAAACAAAAATCAGAGGCACGTGGAGAAACTTAGAGACACGTAGGGAAGCCAAAGGGGTTGGACACATGAAGAGAGAGCCGAGGTGTTCTTAGGGAAGGAAAAGGAGCAAGAGAGGATCAGGCTGAGGAGGCAGGCTTCTTCTGGAACCCCTGCTGGGGAGGGGGTACAGAGCAAGGCGGAACTTTGAGTTGCCTTTCAGGGGTCCATGTTACAGTGAAGAGAGAGTTGCTTAAACGTGGATGAATATAGTAATATGAGTAAATGTATTCATAATGAAATTTTGTAAATTTGCTTATGTGTATCAGACATTTTTTCCTGGATACTTTTGCCGCCACGGTTACAGTTCCATTCCTGTCTTGCAGTCTCTCGTAGGCAGAATGGTTTGGGGTGTGTTCAGGGAGTGAAACTTGAAATACTGAACGCCTTTTTACTGAGTAAAAGGTCTGTCTGGTAATGATGGGTCGATGAGGTATCATGAAACCGTATTGCAAGGTCGATGAAACAGTGTCCTAATTTTTAGAGGCCACTAGATTGTGCTCTTGGTTTAGAAATGATGTGAGGTTTCATTGAACTGGTCGTTCAGATCCAAACATTTAAAACAAACAGTGCCATCTGTTGGCCTCTGAAAATCAAAACACTGTTTCATGAAACCTCAGTCACCCATCGCTACTGTTTTGCACCAAACATTGGCGACACTTGCACTATAGCGAACTTTGTCTTGTTTTTTTTTTTTTTTGGTTCTGATTGGTTAACATGCTGCAACTTGCTGCTTAAGTTCACATTTTTCAACTTCCAACCCTAAATGACGCCCGAAACAAAACAAAAAAAACGCACCGTCAGCACAAAAGCATTGCATCCTCCAGTCCCAGCCCAGTCTGTGCTGTCAGATGTTGCGTGAACGCACCTTACATTGACAAAAACGTGCATCAGACCTTCCATTACAATTGAATGAAGTGATGCAGTTCAGGACAACAGTCCACAGTTCAAGCCAAGTGAGGGAGCAGACATTTGCAAAAAGAAATATAATTATAAATGGCGTTCTCTGCGAAATGAACCCCATCTTTTCAAACTCCCAACGAGGCTTGTGCTAATAACAGGTCACCGAGCTTTGTTGAAAACGTAAGCCGTGTCAAAAAGCTGCGCGGAAATTCAATGTTGCATCATTTACCATTGCCACAACACAATAATCAATGGTATTTATCTATGTGCTGTCTGTGATCACGATAATGACTCTGAATTACCACAGCAGGAAACAAATGAGTCTCAACACTTCACTGTATTTCTGTCCATCTGTGCAATCCTTCTATTTTCAAATGATCATTACATTCATACCAAAAATGTCCTGCTTTTACTTTATATTGCTGACGTTCAGGTTGCAGTGCAATATCGTATCAGTTATTAAGTAAGATTATGATAAATCTATAAAGAAAAGGGGAAAAAAATGGAAAAAATAAAGAATGAAATCTCTACATCCACTTTTTTACTTGAGTTTATTGGCTCAAAGTGCATATTATAGAAAATGTAAATAAGTGGTAGTTACTTTAAGTAGTCTAGGTGGAAAATATTGTTTTTACGATTTAAAAAAATGGTGTAGGTTGCAATCCCTCTTTTTCCATGCATCAGTAAAGTGGCCCTTGCTTCTTTGATTCTTGAGAAATACAGAAACATCACTCTCCCAACAGTCCCAAGCATTAAATTCCAAGGTCTCAAGGCGGACACGAACCAGCACCCGCACACACTTCACGGCGATGTGCGCTTGCAAATGAGCTCTGAAGTTTCCCCACAATGTCTGTGGGAGGGGAAATGTCGACGGAGCTTTGTGTGATATAGATGTGGTTGTGGGTTGTCGCGGTGTGTTTACAGCAGGGTGTGTTTGCGCAGCGTTACTGAGCCTCATGCGTTGCCCTGTTGAGTCGATTGATGTTAATGGTTGTCGCTGCGGTTTGCCGTGCCGGGTAAAAGGCGTTGGAGCGATAAAAGACAACCACTCGCGTTGGTTCTTTTATTTATTTATTTTAGCTTAAAGATTGCCACATTATACTAGCAACACTGACCATAAAAAAGGGGAGGGGTGGAAAAGTAGTAAGTAAGTCGTAGTGGTGTGCATTCATGGACATGCGTGTCTGGTTAGTGACTGAAGGATGTGGTTGCTAACTCAACGGTTCTCCATGACTCTCCATGGATCTGTCTTTTTTGGCTTCCATTCAACACTAACGTATATTTCTCTCAGATGAATAAACAAACCTTTAAAGTCGGGACGGAGCAGTGGCTGCAATTTCTCCATCCATAACTAAGCAAAATATAGCTCTTTATAGGTTTGAAAAACACACCATAATACGAACATAGATATGGGTGTATGAGCGTATTCTTCTTTCGCCATCTGAGCACTGGCTCGGAGGCCGCCACATCTTCGGAGTCCCTCCCCTGACGACAGCAAGCATGAGGCAAAATGTTGCCTTTCTTAATCAGATGGGCCGCAAAGCCTTTGTAGCTGTTTAAATCACAATGCTAAAACAAAGGAACTTTGTTTTACATCAGTGATTCCCAGCGCATGAGCCAATGAGCCACATCGTATTTGGTTTGACCTGCAGTTGTCTTCACATCCAGTGATGGGCTGTGGCAAGAGTCTTGTCAGGACGTCAGCCACATCACACAGATCAAACAGCGTCCTAAATTGGCAGTGACAGGAATGTGTTCCTTCCGCACTTCTCATATCAACTCATCACGTCGCCAAGGTGAGCAAGTCATCATGCAGTCCCTGCGCGAGTGCAGAAGAGGGGAGGTTTTTTTTTTGGTTTTTAAATAAAATGATTAATTATTCTATGCATTTTGCATATTTGTCACGCTTGTTTATGGTTTACTGAGCAGGTCACTTCCCCTGCTCGCCTGAACAGCTGCTTCAGCGGGGCCTCCACCTTCCTCTTCATCTCACAGGCGGGTGGGAGGACGAGTGGTGTGCCACTCCAAGCTCTCCGTTACTTGTGAGGCCTGTTGGTGACCTCGTGCTCAGTCTTTACTGGGGCCAATATGAATAATTTATCCTTTGAATTTCGCCAAGGCCTGACATTTCGATGTTTCATGCCCGCAGGCATTTGGATTTAACAATATAGATAGTGCTCCTTTCCTCCGTACATCATCAGATAAAGTCTGAAAGCACAGCCAGTGCATGCAATATCAAAGCCCTGGATATAGAGATGCTGTTTGTTCCACACGCTGGATCGTCTCTTGCATTCACTCTCACTGCAGTATCTCCACACCAGCAGACCTGGGCTCTGTACGCAGGTGGCAGACGTCTTACATTTCAGAAGACAGAACAGGGAAAAGACACACTTTTCAAAACACAGACTTGTGTCTGGTGTAAAGGATTTCAAATATGGTCCTAAAAGCAAATGACAAGAATAAAAATGCACTGCACTAATATTAAATAGAAATTGGATTTCAATAATTCATGATCATTGATTCGGTCCTTTTATGACTTAAATATGCAAAGGGAGTCATGGAAACTATGAGGTTATAGACCCATTCTAAGTCAGACAATATTGAAGGATTATGCTTATTGTTGTTGTTGTGATTATTATTTTAAACAAAAAAATACATTGACTATTTTCACCAACAATAAAATATCTTGTTTTGGGCCTTGTGTTTTGGCCCCCTCTGTGAACCCTGTGGCAACATTAGGAACCAGACAGCGTGTCAGTGAAATATTGTCTAGACTGAGCAGCAGATATACTGTACACATGGGTGTGAGATGCTCAGATAACCCCATGCAAAATGCTGCACTGGAGCCACCTGAACAAGCACTGAATGTGTCAAACAACAACATTACGCTTCACCCATTCATTTGCCAACTGATTTTTCTTATGGCAACAGGACTAAGTGTGTTATAAAGGACCTTTGGATCATAGGATCGATGTTGCACTGCGCTGTAACAGCTGTGCCTACCTGTGGCAGCGGCTCCTTTACTGCAGTTATTTTCATTTTATTTATGTTTTTCCTGAGCTATCACTGTGCTTTTGACTGGCAGGAGGCGGGACTTGTCTTTGCCGCCCTCAAGACCCCGCTACGAAGGCTCAGTGGGTGTCATTAGTTTTCCAAGATGAATGTAAACTTTGGTGTCTCCGATGTGAATATGATGCTTTTGCCATGTACTAAAACAACAGTAAAATGGATGGAATAAAATTGTGACGAACACCTTGACAGAAACACACACCTCAAAGTTCTCACTTTTAGTTAGTTAGTTCCATGTCATGCGGTTTTTAGCTTTTTATCATAGTTTTAGCTTAATAACAGCAGCTTTGCTTGAGCTGTGTCTGTGATTTGTATATTCGTTGGTTGAAATCAGAACAGGCTTACAGCCGCAGCGGCCATTTTTGTAGTCTTTGTAAAGCAGAACGCTTCAATTGAGGCGGCCATTTTGGGAACTTTAACTTCATATAACACACAAACAAATCAAAAGTGGCGGCAAGTTTTTAAAGGGGAAAAGAATACGCAATAGGGCCCATTGAACAAGTGGAAGTTGATACTTTTGAGACTTACTGGCCTTTACAAAGACTCAGACGAATACAGTTTGTCTGTTTTTTTATTATAAAATGTTTCATTAAAAATAATTAGTTTTTATCATGAAGACATTTTCTGTGATTTGTATGAACAGACATCAGTCATCCATGAATTATATAGACCATCATCAATAAGTGATTTATGAGTGCAATCTTTTTTCTGTTTGTTTTCAGTTTTTACTCAGGCAATAGAAGGTTTGTATCAGATGTTCCACCTCACAATGAATAATGGCAGGTGTCAGTTGCTTCCCTCAGAAGTCAGAAATCCTCCAACAGCCTTATGATCTCTCTGACATTCTGCTTTTTACTCCATCAGACACTCGGTATCATAAAAGGATGGGAGGAAGGTGTGCCAGGAAACAAATGAATAATGCTACAACTCTGGAAGGCGAAGCTATTTTTATTTTGTTTTCTCTTAGATGAAGACCGTCTTATATACCTCACGCTGGGTTATTTGAACCATTAAAAATGAAAGGTGACAGCAGGAGAGAATCGAATTTGAAGAATCACAAGTCTGGAAAACATATATATATACATCATTCCTTCACACACACAACTACCATGTATGTTTTTTCAATGAAATATTCCACTTTGACATCACTGTAACGGAGATGATCGCACATTATGAATGAGTTACAATGTTACAGTGATACATACTTGGCTTGTTTAAAGGATGTAAGAATTTCTCCCATCTGGTGTTGAGAGCATATGTTGTGCTGCACAGTTGAATGTACATACAACAACAAGTATGGAAGTCGTAACAACAACATATTTGTGCATACACTGTCGTACTGTGAGATATGTCTGGGTTTATCCGTGTCTCTTTTCGACTCTGAGGATAAAAGCAAGTGAAATCTGTTGAAGCACAAAGTAGAGATGGAAGTGCCACTGTGCGGACAACATGGCGGATGACTGGCAATAACCACGAATAACAACAGCCACTGCAAACATGGGAATCAGTGGCAAATCTGATCAGTTACCTGGATCGTTCAAAATGAATCACACCAGAGACCAATATTTCTAATGCTGTCCAAGTGACAGGAGTGACTAAAACAAAAATATGTCCACAACAGGAAATGTGAGCAAAAAAAACAGATTTAAACCCTCTTTTGGTGACAAATATTTAAAGAGCTTGCCGGCCGAATGAAATGACTTGGCAGGGCAGACTTGGCTCCACGGCTGTTTGCAGTACTTCTGGTTAAATTCACAAGTCTACAGTGAATTGGACAGGGATTGGTGGCTAAAACCAAACAGCCTTAGTCAAAAACATTTCTCAAATGATTTTAAAAAGTAATGATCATATTCTGAATTCATCTGCTAAAAGAACAAATGGTCACAGATCATGGATCTTCATCTGTTTAGTGTCTGTAAGGAACCTTCTACTAACTAGTAGTAGCAGTGAAGCACATGATCACTCACTCCCCTGCTGCGCCTTGACAACGTGAAGACGTCCAGTTTCCTTCATAATTCTTTAATAAGAAGAGCGCTTTTCAATTTAGCAGCCACCCCTGACACAGTAAGCACCCAGGACTCATGTTGAGACAGGTCACAACTTTTAACACTGTTTATTATTGTCACTTTACACACCGCAGAGAAGGTCCAGAGTCCAACTACCACCCCCCTTTCTTCCCCCTCTACACCCCGACTTCAATGTAAAGAACAATAAACATGTATTTGAATGAACAGGTATCAAACCCAGATATTTTTCTTTCTGAATTTCACTTCTGAAATATAATATGAAATACAATATGATCTAAAGCCATGCAAAAGCAATTCAATATCAGAAAGCATTTTCGTAAATAATAATAATAATTATTATTATTATTATTATTATTATTATTATTATTATCACGCATTTCTTTTGGAGCAATAATTTCCAGGACCGAACGTCCAATCTTCCGACTATACTTCTCAACCCTCGAGGTTTACTTTCTAAAAACACTTTGAGAGACGTTTTTCGCAAATGTCTGATCAGACTTTTTCTCCTCTCCAAGGACATCTCCCGCTGCCAAGACCTGTCAGGCAGGAGCGTCTCAGAGTAAAGGGGTGAGAGGACACCAATTAGAAAGCCATCCTGGGCCAAGATAGCCAGCGGCACAGCTTGCCACAGGAAGTGGGATGTCTGACTTCCTGCACGGGGTCACAGCTGTTTGCGTGGAGGTTACCTCCAGCAGCCCGTACGCCATACCGTTTAGTGTCTGACCAGGCAGGCCATTTGAATAGCAAAGACCCACTTCAATGTCACCAATAAATTTACATGAATCCTTTTCGCCGCAAGAGAAATCAAAGCTGTTCCCGCGTCGGAATTACTAAAGAGACACCATGTCACAGGGCCTTCAAAGGTTCCTTCTAGTGTTTTTACAAATGAAAACAAAAGCACCACTTGACAGTCGTGACTGAAGCATGAAGGTTTACTATGAAAGTATGATGCCATGTTCCTGTATTACTTTCAGCGTATGCAGGCTGAAAAACAGCTGTAAATGGAGAACAACTTCTGGATGTAATTTCCAAAGAATTTTAGGGTATTTTCCAATTTAAAATTGGTTAAAAAACTGATGACATATTATTCATAAAAAAAAAAAAATCACATTAGAATAGTTTATGGTTCCACCAACCAAAGCAAGAAACATATTGAATATTACAGAATGAATAATAATAATAATAACTTTAATGACATTAGCTTATCAGGGTCCTCTTGGATCAGAGAATCACGTGAGAGGATTTGATGTTGTTATATTTTAAGGGTGAAATCTGACCTCAATTATTACATGGAGTCTTCATAAATTACAGTAAAATGCAAATTTTGAAACAACCACAAGTGTCTAAGACTATGGTTCGACAGCGTTTCTTCCCCCAACAGTAGGCAGAGGTTTTTTGTTTTATTTTTGTTCGTTTCTTTATTCAATAATAAAGTATGGACATGGTACTTTTCCACGGCATGAAAATTTACTGCAGTACACAGAAAAGAAGACAAATTCCCTCTGACCTACTTTCATTTATCTGGAATTTCGACGATTTAAATCAACACCTTTTGTTTACGCAGTGCAATGTGACATAAACAGAGATGATAAATTACAGTGGATATGTTACAACTATGGTAGAGAATAATATGACGGTGAATGAAGGCGAATATAAAGGTTTTTTTTCTAGTGGCACCATCAGTCAAGTAATCACGAACAAAGACTTGAAGAAGGTCCTCTGGTGCATAAGAGATTAAAGCTGAGGTGGTGAACAACTGGAAACATGGCAGGGTGAGAGGCGCGTGATTGGCTCCCGCTATGAGCAGCTGTCTAGAATGCCAACATTTGGGCTCAACCCAATTACAGCCTGTGATCCCCAGTCTCTGGTTTGATGCAGTCAGAACCATTAATCTCCCCGACTTGAGGACTGCGCCATATAATAGCCAAGCGGCTGCTTCGCTGCCAAGCTCCACCATCGCAGTTGAGTCTCGCGCCAATCATATTGACTTCTTTGACTCTGATGTCCCCCTGGGTTCATCCCGACTACAAACAAGTCTCCGATGATCCAGAAGCCCACCATATACAGTACATAAACACACGCACTCGACCTTGTTTGTGTGTTGTTTCAGGTCAACATTCAGAATGAACTGTCAGAGTTTTCTTTGCCGGTTGTAGGCAAACTGTGATAAGAAAGGAAATAGGAGGAGAAAGAAGTTTTAAAAATAAATAAATAATTCTTCTCGTTGTTCACCGCAAAATGTCCCGGAGCTGTTTCTGGGACCAATTCCAACAAATCATTTTCAGGAGGGACACAGTGGCACATAGTATATGTTGTTTTCTTCTGAGGAAAAAGTGCTTTAGCTTCCAGGTAAACAACCGGTTCTTCAAACACAGGGAACAAGTCGAAGCAAAGACACGACAGTGAACGCATTAGAAACAACATACCGCGGTTGCTGCACAGCAAACTCTCCATATCTTCAGGGTGGACTCAGAATGTGCTAATGTTCATTTAAAGAAGGCAGCGGCTTAATTAGGGTTTGAATTACACATACCCTCAATTCCAGTTTACTGAGCCCTTTTTGTTCTTCAAGATAGCGGGAGGAGTCCAGCCACCCTCTTTTGTTCCACTGAGAAAAGAAAGTCATTTGCTTTGAACGATAAATGTCTTTTCAACATAAATCATGTCTGCTAATCCTTTTACCATTGCCACAAAATGTCAATTGTCTCTCAGTTACGGATTACACAAAGGAGGGAGGGGAACGCGTTGCAGTCCGCCACTGTTCAGTCACTCGTGAAAAATATTTCACTTTCACTTTCACCCACATTTGTTGACCGCTTGCGTTTGACTTCATCCAATTAAAACGTCGCTAGTTCTTAAATGGGATCTGGAAGGTATATTTCATTATTTGTTGACATTGACCTACCTCCAACAACCATCACGCTTCCCGAATGCCAAATGAGTCATCTACCCATCGGAGGCCGTTTGACATTTATCTATGTGTGAATGTGCTCCATTTCTATTCCCATGATGACTGCGCCTTTACAGAACATGGGAGCGTTTGAATTTCTGAAGGGTATTACAAACCCTTTTTAAGAAAAGTGTTCCCTCGTGTGCCGCCTATTTATCAGAAGAGCGACGCCACCATTTCCGTTCAAATGAAATGACAATAATTTCACCAGCAGCAACATAAATGCGCTATTTTCTTCACATGAAATGTACACTTTCCATGGCAATGGGTTATTTGCAGTATGATGCGATCTCCTCTCGCAAATAAAGATCACATTGCACCGTGACTTTAAATGAAATGAAAGCAAGCAGTGTTGGTTTCAGTTGACACGTGTATATGAATATCAAGAACTATGCCAGTAATATTCACATCCAAACCGCAATGACATACTAAACCTGTCGCTGAACCTTTCACTTGTCTTTTTTAATTGAATTGGAATATTCTCATACAGTTATTGTGGGAGTAGGTTCGCCATCTTTCGATAACAATTTGATGCTCACTAGGTTCTCTATGTGTCAATAATGTGGATTCATTTTGACGTTTCTGAATATGCTTTGCCTTTCTTATTAAAAATCAGCAGCAGTGTCGGTGTCACCAGTTGATGCCGTCACTTCTGCACCATCATTTTCTGCTTCAATTTACCGGGCATGTAAACTGTCATGTCCGCATTTCCCCACGTTTGTGTTGTTATTGTCATGTCCGTGTTTTTCCATGCTTTTATTTTTGTGATTCCTTTCCGTTTCCTGTCCTGTCTCCAGCTTTCTGAGTGACACAGCTGACGTGCATTTGATCATCAGACTTTCCACAGATATCAGCTCCTCGACGCCAGCTTGTGTCGCCAGATGGTTTCTTCCCCTCCTAATGGTAAACTCTCCCAAGACTTCTCTTTCGTTTAAGCTCCTTCGAATATTCCTAAATTCTTCCACGCTTTTGCTTTTTTTTCTTAGTTCTCATTTCTTCTCGCTTTGTCTCTCCTTTCATTTTCGATTTCCAGTAGATTTCCTCGTGTGCGTATGTTTTCCACCACGGAAAGTTTTATGTAAATTGGGCCTCGCGAGTATCTTCCGAGTGCGTTTGTGTTCTCCCTGTTTTATTAGTCTTGATTATAATTCGCCTCTCTTTGTCCTCAGCAGTTTCGTGTAATTCCCGGTCCGTGTTCTGGTATGGGCACCTTTCTTTCATCGTTCTTGTTTGTCTGTGTAAAACCTTGTCTTGTTCATTAAGTTATTGAACTTAATCTTGTCTCTGTGCTTTCTGTCGTCCTGCACACATGCACCTGGGTCTATGACATAAACATCAACATGCATAGCTTCATCTGACACAAGCTGTCACGTAGAAGTGCAACCATGTTGCCCCACCTTCTGGCCCCGGCGTGGTTAACTGGGCAGAACCAAGTGCTTATCATAGAACAGAAAAGGTGAAAAATTGGATAAGTTCAACATAACTGAGGACGACATTGCACGACATTGTGTCTGGACAAATCGACAAAACGCTTCGAGAAATTGGGAAGAATTAGGGCGCAGAGTGAAACATGGCCTTTAAGGTGTGACTGTTTTTCTGAGCGGAAATTAAGGCTAGAAAACGCTTTAGCTTGAAGTGAAGGGCACAATCTAAAGTCCTGTCCTTGTCTTGGAAATCCAACCACGGAGCTAAAAACTAAAATGACCATGTAGGACAGCAGCTGAACAAAAGCACCAAAGTAATTCCACTCATCTTTTCAGTCATTTTTGTTATTATTAAGAACAAATAAGAAAATAAAGGTAATCAGCTTTTGCCTAAATTGGACGAGGGCCCAAAGGTAACATAAAAGATCTAATCTTTCCACCACTGTTCACACCACGTCCTGGCATCCAGCTCATTGCTTCGTTGCCGAAAAGGCCCTTCTTTCAGTCCAGGTTTTTGTTTCCAGCGTGTGCTGCTTTTGTCTCACTTTGCCCTGCTTGTGGATATCTTTTAAGTAGAGTCCCATTTTTGTCACCACCTGCCTCCTGCCTGCTGTATTTTGGCCCTGCTTTGTCTTCCCACTGTAGCACAGGTATTATGTGCATATAAAGCATGGCTTAGTTCAAGGAGCTTCCTCTGTGTGCATTATCCACGTGCTGTCTGCATGAAAAATATTAAGATGCTTGTGTGTTCTGTTTGTGTCCGGATGTGCTCTGCTTCGATGTGGAGGATCACGTCGCGTTGCCCATTTACTGGGTGTTTGTGAGGAGGCATCTGCTCTGAGCGGGTGATCCATCTCCTCTTAGCTGCCATATAACAAGTCATGAGGGATTTTTATTCACTGAATGCCCAACACAGAGGGCTCCATCGTAAAATTTACCATCTCACAAGGGCAAAGCAGAGGTCGTGTTTTTCACCTTCTCCAACTGTGCAGTTATTCAGTTGGGTTCCTTCCGGTAATGATTGTTTTCTTTTTTTTCTTTTATCAAGTGTGCAACGCTTGAAGACTGCAAAATTCCCTGCTTATTTTTCGAGTCACTGCCAATTTCACTCAGTTGTACAGAGCATGTCAGCTGTGTGCGGCGCTGCCATATTAGCTCCTCGGATGGTGGACTCTTTAAAAAGCTCCTGGCGTTCCTCCCAGCACATGCCTATGGATACAAAAAAGATGATGCTCTGAGGATTGACTCATGAATTAAGACGACCTAACGGCACTCTGCCGACACATTTGCCGTGACCAGAATTTGTTGACAATCTTTCGGACGTCGAGAGAATGAAATGTTTATGTGCATTTAACGGGCGACAGCTGATTTTTATTTTATTTATTTATTTATTTTTAAGAAGCTGCTTCCGTAATCTGAACGGCATGATTTCTTATGAACCTTTTGGAGCTGAGGATCAAATGCACAAAGTTTCACCCCAGGCAAAAAAAGAAAAAAAATGTGGTCAAAGAAACTGTTTAATGGATTTATTAAAAGGACAAAATCCAGCAATTTATTTAATTGACAAGCCTGGACATGCCTGAAGTTAGCGGCATGGTTATATCATTTGCAACTCAAACTGTTCTGAACCACCAGCTTTTCTTTTGACTAAGAACATGCTTTTTTTTTTTCTTTTCCTACCGACTAATGAGCTGTTTTTCAAAGTAAAAGTCATGGTGGGCGTGGGGTTGTTTCATCATTTTGTCATGTGTTTTGAATTCCGTACCATATTACTGGAGCTTGCAGCAGGATTGGAGCATTGTACCAGTAGATATTAACTGTTTATATTTCCTGCTCCTGCTTTTTTCGGCCTGTAACAGGATACAAAATTGAAGCAGCAACACTTGGACATATTCATAAACTGTTAAGGCTTTTGATACAAGACGTGTCACTGCAAACTGCCATTTGCTTTGTTAGAATTTCCCCCCTAAGTCACTAGAATGTGCAGTACCTATCAGTGCAACACAAGCAACAATGTGAGCGAGAAAACATTGCATTGCAGAAAATAAATTATTTATTTATTTGACTTACAGTGCAATTGAGGATCTCAAAAAAAAAGGGTAATCGTTTTGTTAATTCACAAAACAGTTTTTCCTCTTAATGTTGAACGAATATGGTGTTGAAGGAAAGCTATTGCTGCTTTTCAGTGAAACATTTGAGTCAGTCTTTGTGTATGTCATCCATTCCCCACCCCCAGTTTATTTCATGTGTCATAACTACAGCCACGTATAAATAGCATAGACGCTCTTCAATGAGGGTAAAGCTCTTGAATCAGTTGACATGATATATATGATGTGATGAGCCAGAAGGAAAAGGCTCCACACTTTTTGAGCAACTCAATAAATTCTCTCATATTTATCAAAGCATTTGAGTTGTTTTTGTTTCTGGAATGAGAACATATCCATCTATAAATCACTGACCGGCTGACTAACAAGGTGAAGACGAACATCATAAAATAAGACAAAAAGGGGATGTTATGACTGTGAAAGCATTTGACAGAAAACAAACATAGGGGTTTTAGAAGGCAGCTCATAATGACTGCGTTGGCTCCCTGCCCACTTCAGAAATCACTCTGAGATTTTGTTCACAACTTTTAAAGTCCAGCACCGACTACGTTGTAGAAATGCTGACCCCCGATAATTCAGCCAGGACCCTCAAATCCTCAGGAAGGTCTCAACTTGATGTCAAGATTTAACTCCAGCGGAGACCCGAAACCCCACATGAATTGTACCTCCACCTTCAAAAATCATTTGTATAGCGCTGCATTGATGTAATATCTGAATGTATATCGCGCTGAGAGGTTTGCTGACCACATTCGTGTCTCTGTACACGTTTATAGACAAACGTGGACTCTCGATCATGTTTTTGTTATCCTGGCTGCTGTATAAATTATTGTTGTTATTTAGAACCAGAAACTGGGAAGCTGCGTGTGCAATGCTTGACACCATTTAAAAGGCATTTCTCTTGCACGTGGCGTCACTTGAGCATCCAGATATTTCAGTGATATCAAATGAAGTAATAAAGCCAATGTCATGATTAAAGTTTAAAGTTGTTCCACCAATCTAAGCGAACAAAGAGCAAGTGTTTCACCTTTTTCCTTTCTTCAGAACAAGAGCAAGATTCCTCAGCCAGGCAGAGAAAGAAATGGCGTTCACCTCTTTCACCGGTGATCTATGTTCATCAGCATCAATCAGGCTGGAACAGGATAGAATCCATTCATCTGCTCTTTGTCTATTGAGGGTGGTCTGCCACGTTTGAATGCTTTAAGCCTGCAAGTCATTCAAAAGGCACTATTGTATTGAGGCTATGTATCTTCCTCTTTATCGGCCTGGGATGAGCC
Source organism: Synchiropus splendidus (assembly GCF_027744825.2). Lineage (NCBI taxonomy): Eukaryota > Metazoa > Chordata > Actinopteri > Syngnathiformes > Callionymidae > Synchiropus > Synchiropus splendidus. The sequence goes on from NC_071344.1 coordinate 3,383,791, forward strand.
TTTTGATGAATCCATCCACAGGGGTCTTGTGCCTGGGATGACTTTCCTGCCGGAGCGCGAGGTGCAGAAGGGAAAAGGGGGATTGTATTTATGCACATCTCAAGCAGTGAAAATCTGTTTGCCAAGCAGGCATTTACAAATCACCTTCTTAATCGCACACATTTCACATAGGAAACACATGGAGAAATTGAATTCCAATTAAAAAGGTAAATTGAAAAAGGAAAACCAATCTCTTCCATCAGGGGTGAAAATCTGCACAGAACTCTCAATACTTAAAACATTTCCATGTGAGTTTTTGACGGCAGCAAATGATTCTAACTGAAATGAACTGCTTGAACATGGTTGTCAAGTTTATTGGCAGAACAGCTTTGGCAATATTCGGACACACAAGACCCAATATTTTTCCTCTTCACCACCATCCGCATCCGAAACCCTCCTTTGAATCTATGGATGGAACAACCTCCTGCTGCGAGTCCATGAAATTCATTTTCAAAATACAGTTTGTCGCCTCTAAATGTTTTCAGCCTTCACCGTGAACACAAAAAAAAAAAGGAACCAACCTCTCCACATGTTACGGTGCTTTCCATTTGTGCTCAGAGCTGGGAACTCGGCCAACACTTTCAAAGTTATTAAAGAATATTTTGGTCACAAAAAACAAACTTCAAGGTGAAAACACTTAGCTTCCCTCAGGAGGACAGCGCTGTCTACTTGCGCGCTTCTCCGAAGTGACTTGAAACGTGTGCGCTTGTGTTAGCGAGGCTGATGACAGCACGATAAGAGCATTAAAAGCTACACGAGATGAAAGCAAAATAATGTTGGGCTTCTTCCGGCTTTGTTGCGTTACACCTTCAGCATGTTGTTCCTCCTTCCGCTAAAAAAATGTATTGTCACGTTGTTCGCTTTCATGGTTTCCACCACGTATAACATAAATATATATATTTAAAGATAAATGTCAAGCGATCAAACAAAGCATCATGGAGGTCAACGGTTTTTCATGGAAATATCCCAAAAGAAACATCATGATGTGTCCGTTGCTCACGGAACTGAAGTTGCGCTTATTCTGGAAGTTTATGAAGAGACGTACCAAGTGAGGATGGCTGTGGATAGAAGAGCTTTCCTTCTCAAGATGAAAAAATAGTATTTTTATGGTCACTTATTCAGCAAATGTCAAAACATTTCCCTCCTCTTCAGAGATTCTCTTTGCTTCTCTGTTGGCTGTGTTCCGTTAAGTTTATGTCATGTTATTAGTCGTTGTGAGTAAATTCCGTACCGACAACATCAACTAGCTACTAGCTCAACACATGCTCAGTCCCAAGGCGTCAAATAGTGACTATTTGGAAGGGAACTTTTGCATCCTGCATTAACACCAGTGTTACAAGGTGACACATAGGCGTGTCATTGGTGACATCAAAGCACACCATTATTTATACAAAGTGGAGGGAGCGCTACCCCATGGCTTAACTCTAACCCCTGAGTTACGTGAGTTGTTACCCACAGAGTCGGGACATGCTGCAAAAGGCGGAACACGAGCTTAAATTGAAAGTCTGCGCAAGACGGAGCACGTGAGGCTGATGTTTGTGTCACTCTGGGGACACGTGAAAATACTAACTGACCCCTTGGGAGTGAGAATGTGATGACTACAGACAGGTTCAGCCACTTTCTACACTTCAAGGAATGACTGGCATTGTGGCCCTTTTAATTCCAGAAAACATTCCACAACAACTGTGAGAGTCAATGTTGTGCTAATACAGAAGATGCTGTGTTCAGTTTACATCTGTTATTTCTACAGTTCTCAATTAAACAGCACAGTTACAAGGAAAAGATGACAAACCCACAGTCCCTGATGCACTGAAAAACCAAAAAAAGATTGAAAGGAAATACCTTTTCCGCACTGATATATGGGACTGTGGCAAAAGAAGATTAATGGATCCAAAGTCTGCTGACTCAAAAATAGGAGGAAAATACTGCTATAATGCGGAGCGTCAGCCAAGCAATTTAGTCAAAGATTTGCTCCAACTGAGCTGTTAATTCCCACAATGTACAACAATCCAAGGATTATCATATTTTTCACCACTCCCTTAGAAAAAAAATCACCTGCTCTTTTGAAGGATTTTCATTCATTACACTTTACAGTGAAATAAAGTTGGTTAGCGTAGTGAAGAACAGACGTGACGCTGGAGCTTTGACATTCAAATGTGAGCTCGGAACACGCTTTCAACACAACTGTGCATGTGTTACGTGCAAATACGTGTATCATACGGCAGTTCATTAATGCCCCAATCTCCTCTGTTTGTACCAAGTGCATACTGTATCCTAAGTACGAGACAATAGAGCGCTGCATCTTGCTAAGTCATTTGTCACGGGTCCCATTTGGCCCTGTTAAATTAATTAGCCTCTGATAAAAGAGCTCCATTGTAAATACATGTCTCAACTATTAGGCAATTGTTGGTTTGCAGGGCCACTATTAATGCTCTTGTTTTACATCTCAAGAGACAATTAAAGGCAAATGGCCCCACTCAAGTGAAGCAAGCTCCTCAAGGTAGCAGAGGCTTGCAGCGTCCTCCTGAACTAAAATGTAAAAATTCCAAACTCTCATTGCTGGTTTAACACATTATAAAGCCGCCGTAACGCTCACTCACACTTTCAGCACCGAGCTAGGTTAACTGGAGCGCGATGTTCATTAGCCTTTTAGTTCTGTAACATTGTGTGGGAACGCTGTGGTCTTGGCAGCGTCTACTGTACAGTGTACCATTTGTGAGTAGTACACAGAAGACAGTCCTTTTGGCACAGCTCCAATGAGCCAGATCAGCTGTGTCGGCACTGTTCCTAATTGAACGTATAACTCACGTAGATACACATATAAAATAACCGACAGTGGTGCAGCAGAACCGTCGCGCTTTTATCTGGATAATGTCCGTCCTCGGGGTTTCCCGCAGCACTATGTTGTTATGGACCCTCTTTGGCTACGTTTCCATCCAGTCATCTCTTCTCAACATCATCCAGCCACTATATTGGCTCAAGGATTTTTCTTACGGGAACCCTCCATCGACATGCGCTAACATTGCACTTTGCATGGTGGGCAATAAAATGTTTAAGGGTGCATATGTAACTACTGAGCCCAAATTCATAACAAGTGGATGAACAAGGTACAAGTTGCATCCGACGTACGACCTGCCCGACTTACGTCCACCCGTACTTACGACCACAGCCAGCACATGCTTTTTTTTTTTTTTTTTATTCAATGTCTGGCACCACAGCATGTAGCAGCGGGGAACGCGAACAGTTACAGCAGCGCAGTCTCCCAGCATCTCACTCTTACACAGCCATCTACCACCACAGTAGTACTTATAACCCTCGCGTCGGCCATTTTGAATAGCATTCGACCAATCCGACTTACGACCGGTTGGTCGGAACCGATCCCGGTCGTGAGTCGGATGTTACTTGTATTAGTCGTGCTATTACTTGGTATGAGCATGAGCCCCCTCAACAACAGACTCATGAAAAGGGATGGTTAGAGCATTTTGAACCAACTAGGAGGCCCTTTCGAATGGCCAATAACAGCCTTTCATACCAACCAGTGGGCACAGGAGGAGCCTACTGGTCCATATGGATGGGTGATATGTACTCCCGCCCATTCAATGGGATGATTGCATCCGTATAAGGTGCAGGGACACAAGAACCATCTGGTGTCACATGACACAGAATTCAACTGACAATGAGCAAGGTGGGGTTCATTTCAAATCACCTAACATCACGTCTTTGTCTGACTCTACTGGCAATCGGTGACTTGTCGATCCAATTCATGGATTAAAAATATGTCTTGAAAACTGTTTTAGAATTCTCCAGTGTCGACTTCAGGCAGCAATGATGTGTGCACCCTTGAGTCAACTGCTAAAAAGCACGGTTTCCCTCTGACCGAAACTAACCCCAAATCATTTCCTGTGACACCACAGAGCTGCCATGGTAACATCTTTTGAAAATTGCTCTGAATTTTGTTGCGAGCCAACTGCTGCAGACATCAGTTCAATAAATTACACTCAGCTTGTTTTGGCCCTTAAGGTTTCTGTGAACCAAGATCTGAACAAAATCTCTCCACAACACACTCCAAATTTAGCCTGCCCTCTATTATTCACCGCGCAAACTTTGCAAAGTAATTTGAGATTTCATCTTAAACGCCAGAATTTATTGCAGCGCAGTAAAAGCAAGTAGCACGGACGGAGCGCAATGCATGTTCAATAAAACAATATGGGATCATAAAGGCTGCACAATAATGCATCTTGGAGGGAGATTAAATGAAAATCAGGGAACCAATAAGGCTTGTAATAATGTATCCTGACAGGTTGGCTATAAAACAGGGCAGACACTCTCTCATCTTAGCATCGAAAAACATGTTATTTCTCAACCTTAGAAACAATTGAGCCACTGACTAAACTTCAGATATTACAAGTTATTGAGGGTTTTTATATGAATAATATTCAGGAGTAATTCATTTCTCGGACCAGGAGATGTTCCTCAAAGGTGTGTTGATATGGAATTGAAATAAAGAAGTGTCACCACGTTCACTCAAGTAATCTCATTTGAAAACATTTGAATTATTCATCACGTCCTGTAATTTTTCAGAGCCTTGCTTGGTCCAGCAATAGATTTCCAACACTTTAGATAAAAGGCGGTGAAGGCCTCCTGTAAAGCATCTTTGTGTGCAAGTGCCATTCCATTTTTTTTTCCAATAAACAACAGCAGAACTGGACAGATGATGGGAAGAAATGCTTACATGCAATGTGCTTGAAGGATTTATCTTTGCTCGCACAATTTAATTGTAGCGCTGTTCACTGCGTGAAAGACATAAATCCATTCAGACATGCTTGGTCTTCTTCATGGTCTTCCATGCCCAGAGGTATTAAAAGTCTTTCTCTTTGTTGCCATGGAGAATTTATTTTACTTTTCATTTCTGACTGTTTTCTTTCTTTTCTGAGCTTGTCCATTTCAATGAGGTGCGGCTGCAGTGATGTTTGCCATGAGAGATTTTATTGTATTTTTGAATGGGACACAAAGACAGGGAAGACCTTGACCAGGTATAAGCATATCATTCAACTACTGAAGGATTAAACAGTCAAATACCATCATATCAATGTGAAATTTTATTAAATCTTACCTTCAAGCTGTGTCTTATTTTACAGAGAAAAGAAAGGCGAGAGATTTGTGTTTCTTCAGAAATCACGCATCTGACTCTAAAGTCAAATAAGAAACATTCCTGTGTCCCTTTACATGATTCAAGGTCGACAAACAATTTCAAACTTACTTTGCTAACATTGTGTCTTGACTCCAGTTTAAGACATAAAACAACATTTCCCTGCATCAGTGACTCACTCATTAACAACTTTCCAGGTCAATGTACCCAGTGAGTCAGTGCGGGTGGGTACTCTTATCATCTAAGATACACAGCTGAAACCGGATCTTACGCATGTAGCAAAACCAGTGTGTGGGACCCCTGGTTACAGCCAACATGTCTGTGGTGTGGAGGTGTTTCAGAGACAGAAACACCTCCATTTTTTGATTGAATGAATGAAAAAAAACATTGTTTTTCCCCCTATTTTCATTTTCTAATTTTGGAATTTCTGCAATAAGTGCACGTTTTCAGAGCCTTCTTAAGTACAAGACTTACTCCAAGAAGGACTGTGAACCTTTCAGATACAGAACCAGTGGCGTAGTCTACATGACATACCCACTGAGAAATGTTGGCAATTTCCACATACCCTCTAAAAAATGAGCAAGGACTCTTTCCATTCTCGGGTTCAACCACAGCAACGCAACAATAATAATAATGATAATAACAATGTTCCATGTTTATACTGCCACTGATCTCTGATCTCTTTATCAGCCATTATTTTCATTTTTAGTGCCACTCATTATCATTACCTCTTGAAAGAAGCTGACATGTTGCCATTATGGGAGCAAAAAAGTACTGCACTATACCCTCAGCAAAAAACTAGACTACACCACAGTATAGGAAACCAACTGTCCAAACACATAACACACAGAGGTGAAAGTAATCACAAATCCTTCTGATTCCCATCGTGAATGCGGCTCAAGAATGTCTGTCCTGAGAGCTTCAATGTAGAAATTCCAATGGTGCTGGAGGCACTCTATAATGCATTTGCTGCTTTGAACAACACGTAGCTCAACGTTTCTCCTCGCTAGTTTGTGTTTACTGCGGGGTTCACTTCTGGTTGGCGTCACTCAGTCAAAATACGCCATTTAAATTTGTCCCCTGATTTGTTTGATGGTGTTTGTTTTTCTGTTTAGCGCAAAAACTCTACTTCAATAAAAAAGAGCTGTTGTTTGTTTTATGGAATCTGATTTGAAAACAAAATCACAAAACAAAATCATCCGTGGTGGGTTTTAAAAGACAACATTATTCCCAACTACAGAGACCAGCTCCGCTGATGCGTCTGCAGCAGGCGCTGTTCCTTCACTGACACGGACCACGGAGTGGAAACAATTTAGAGACTCCCTCAACATCACTGCGACTGTACTTGATCCACGTTATAAAGCTCATATTTGGGTGTAGAAATGAAGCTGCATGAATGCAGAAAACTCAGAATCAGAGAAAAGCTCTTTTGCTCTTCTCTCGCACCCTTGTTGTCTGTTATGCCTACAGTTCACATATATACGTTTGTTTTGACAAACTAATGTTTTCAACCTACAGAGAAAAGATCAGTTTTCATCTTCAGTCTTATGTTTTTTTTTTCTTTGTTTCCCCAGGATATTTGTTAAACAATCAATCTATTATTATTATTATTATTAGTAGTAGTAGTAGTAGTAGTAATGTTATTATTATTATTGTTGTTGTTGTTGTTGTTGTTGTTGTTATTATTATATTATTATTATTATTATATGGTTCAGGCTCTTCTCAGTTTACTGTTGCATACATACTTTTTTCAAAGTCTGTTTCCTAGCTCTCAGCAGTCACAAAGAAATGAAAGTGCATATACAAAGTGCAATATAAGAGATGCATATCCAGGGGGAAGTCAACTAGAAGCTCCATGTGGATCCAGAAATGGTCACCAGCGGGAGGTCTATTAACACGTTGGGGAACAGAGTCTGACAGCTCCTCACTCATCTGGCCCCCACAGGGAGCCTTGTACTTGCTGTGGTGCTGTTGTGATGGTCAATACCACTGCTGCCAGTGACAGTTCGATCGCGGCACAGCCGATCAGTCACTGAAACAAATACTGCCGCAAATAGGATTTGACCAATCGGGGCCAGATTATAGTCGCAGTGGTAGCAATTTTTGTACTAATTCAGGAGCTGCTGCATGTGATTTCATTTGGATCTATTTCCTTGTATTTCAAAGCAAAAGAAAAGCCCCCCGTTGCTGTCAATTCCAGCAGGACAGGAAGCTAAACTTTTGAAGGATCAAGAAATCCCTGTACAACACAAAGGATGCCGTGTACTGTAGTGGCGGGCTTTGAAAAGCACGTGATTCCCGACCTCCTGTACGCCAAACAACACGGAATCATCACGAGAGCATCAAAAAAACATTCTCATTACGGAGACATTGCTCTCGGCCCTGAAGCGATCACATCAGGCAACGCTAACTGACTGTCCGTATGATCTTCCCATGCTCCGCGTGAGTCCACGTTTCCAAGCCTGTCAACCTGGAGATACACATCCTCCGCCATTGGAAGTAAAGCAATATCCTCCCCATCATGAATAAAACATCTGAGGGAGTCGCCAATGTTTTCATAAAGCCCTGCCTCAGTTGCAGGTTCCAGCCTGTCACTCAATGGAAGACATGATGAAGCAATTTGTTAAAACAATCCAACAAGTGAAAGAGGCCGTCAGATTGACAGTTGTGTCCGTCGTGAGCGGGCGAGCCGGCAACATCCCCGCGTCCGCGCTGTGATTGACAAATGTTGGAGCGCCTCCTCTTTGAATCCGGAGCATCAGTCAGCGGCTCACGCTGAGCGTCGGGAAGTAAATAGCCAATTACACATTAATTCGGGGAATTATTGAGCTTAATACAATCACGGCAGGAAAAACAAAGATCATTTGTTCTTAATTGATGAGTGTGTCAACGCTTCAGGAGGAAGGAAAGTGCGGCGCATCTGACTGTAATGCATTCTGACTATCGTCCTGTCAATGAACTCAACTGAATTTGCTGTGTATAGAAGTGGGCTAAACGCTGCCTTTATTTCAACTGCTTTACTGCTTCAAATATGACAAAATAAATATTAATATTAGTCACCGATTTATCTCGAATGAGGGCCATTCACCGGCTACTACTAACAATAGGGCGGAATGGCAGGCGGGTTGGCGGCGCCCCCACCAATATCTGCACAGGGACTACTGCAATCCCAACAGCCTTCCCCGTCTCACATATGTGCAGCGTGTTGAGTTAGGTTGTTATGTCTTCACTGAGGTGTTTTGTCCAAATCCCACTCTGTGCCCCCCTCACTGTGTCATGACTCCGCTTCCTGGATTAGTGTCCTGGTTTTGCTTTTTTCCCCTCTGTTCCTTTGGCACACGGCTGGAGCCGATTAACCTGATGACTTGACTTCAAAAACACCTGGGCTCCAGCAACGTGTGCCAGACCGTTATATTATATTCCCATGGTTTGTTCCCAGTGTTGTTCTTCGTTTTCCATGTTCCCGGTGATGTGTCCACTCGCTCCTGTGCTTTTTGGACTTCTCGTTTCCCTTGGTAACTAGCTGGTTCTTGTGTCTCTCCCTCTCTGTTCAGCTTCTTGTTTTGTGTGCTAGCTAGCTCATTTAACTCCCGGTTCTCATTGTTTCGGCCTCTCATGCTAGCTAGCTGGTTCTCGTGTCTCTCCCTGTGTTCGGCTTTTAGTTCTGTTTGCTAGCTAGTTCATTTAACTCTTGTGTCTCTCTCCCTGTTTTCGGTCTCTTGCTCTGTCTGTTACCTTGATTTACTTTGTCTTATACTTTGGTGCCTGAAGTTAGTGTTTTGTTTTCTTCCTGTTTTTTCCGTGTGCTCCCTGTTTTCTTTTGTAGTTTATTCTTGGTTTCATTTGTGAATTAAGTTAGTCGTTTTCTCCCGGTTCTGTGACGCTTTCAGTTTTGTTTGTTTAATTATTAAATATTATTTATAATTCCCTCCTGCCTCCTGTGCCTATAACCACTCGCACTTGGGTCCTACACCACGTCCCCTATACGTGGCTTTAGCTCCCTCGTCCCTTCGTACCCGTGACACACAGGAGTCTAGTTTGGGAGTTGCTTTTTTTTCTCCCTCCTCCTGCCTCGTGTTTTCTGCTCTCATCTTATCTATCAACGCGACTTCCGTCCCCCCTCCATGTCATGTATGTCTACCTGGACGGGAGTGATGAAGTTTCATTCTAACCATTTGTGGTATACAATGACAATAAAGCGAATCCTGATCCTGTGTTACACATCATATATGGGTAGAGCTCAAAATGCTTTTCTTCAGGCCTGGGATTTATCATGTCCAAATGAGCCCAGTGAGCTGTTGGAGCTTGGACTGACTCAACATTGTGGGTGTCAACAGACCAGTCATTACACCGTGTTTCTCTGAATTAAAACGACATCTCCTACAAGGGCTTCAGTTCTTGTTTTGGGTTTGATGAACCTATACAGTACAGGCCCTCAGCCAGGTAGCAACTTGCAAGGCAGAGAGCCACATCCAACTGACATCCAATGCAATTCAATGAAGCAAACATGCGAACGCCATCCTGTGCAGCGCCCTGTCCAACATGCCCGGCACTTCCCCCTCCTCACCCCTGCCTGGAACGCACAGACAGGAAAATGCCTTCGCTCCATTGGAACACCTACGCGTAAACACGCAGGACTTTGGCGCCACCACAGGACACAACTGTTCATTTCCCAACGTCAATAGATTATTCCATGGGAGTGAGAATAGGTTGGCTTTATGCTTCTGTCCTCTCCAACCTGACCGGCCACCATCTCATCCTCTGACAATCAGCCAAAGAGTTGAAGACCAGCCCTCTGCAGCCAGCCTTTTCCTCTAGGAATCTGCCTCACTATTGACCTTCAGCTCATCCACGTCGTTGCTTTATGGTTCTGCAGCTGCACGTTGCCTTCGTTGACACATAAGACATTGATCGAAGGTTGAGTGTTTTTCTTTAACCGAATCTCAACAGTAAAATGAGAGCATGGTTTGTATCAAGGAGTTGTACTTTCTGGACACAGTGAAACAGCAATAGCATGAAGCGGCGCAGTAAAGGCAAATACAGTTTTAAATCTCCTTCCATTGATTCAAAAAGATAAAAAAAAGTTTCCAAAACCCTTCAGGCTGACACCAATTTCCTGCTTAGCCTCAATTGCGGCTTGCACACCCTCTATCTGACTGAGAGCTGCAACCTCCACTTGGTGCAGAGTTCTGAAAAGTGCTCAATCTCAATGAATGGCAACGGCATAAGAAGTGATTTCATGTCATGTTTAGATCCCAACACAGGAAACGTTGACAGCTGAAGGAAAGATCTATACCTGTTGGTCACTTCCAAATAACTTAACTATTCAATTCAGTCACTTCAATTTTTTTTCCCTTGACCACTTCTAAGTAAAATTCAATTCAAAAATGGGATGAAAGCAACAGAGACTGGATGTGAGATATTCTGGATGAGTCATAATTTGTCTGAGCCTGTTGAGTGATTCACAGCCGAGTGTGATGCAGACTCATCAGTTGTTTACCTGGTGTCACATACGTACCAATGAACGCTGGCTGTATTCAGAATACTACCAAGACTCCACTCCCCCTCCCAAGGATCCTGAGTGCTTTAGAGATCTGGATGCCGAATGATGAAGGCTGGATTTCTTTGCAACGTCCCCATGCAGTATTTTTCAGCTGGCGTTTGAGTCACTTGAAAGAAGGGAGATACAGTCTCTGAGGGATGGTTCTGCTGGTTGGTGCAGATGAGAGGCTCCATGGCTGCCCCTCCGCAACAGAAGGCATCTCCACTAAAGCCTGTCATGGCAGGACACACTGGACACATTTTAGCCACATTTCTGTTGTGCGTTATTTTCAGCTCACCTTCATCTGCATTCAAGTGAATTATAAAAGCGTATCACAGGCCATGGGACACTTTTGATTCTGCATTCCTGCTCATGATGGTGGCTTTACCACCATTTATACAGCGACTCACGTTAGGTTTGACCACATACACATATTTAGCTCAATTTGCCTCCACTTCACAGCCCTATGTTCACACTTTTCCGAGGCAGGTTTTGGTGACTTTTGTCATCTTAGAAAAAGATGGCGGATCAGAGGCAGAATTGTAGCTCTTAATCTGTGTGATACCAAAATGAAAATAAATAAATAAAAAGAATGGGGCGCCACCTTCTCAGATCTTTCAAAGGTGCACTGACCTCAAGGAGTCATGAATTCCAGCAGCTTCAGCTCCTCATCCATTTCACTCTTGTTGATGAATTGTTCTTCTCTGTCGGATCTCATTTTGGGTTCTGACTGACTCCAGCGTTTGATACAACAAATGTCAGCTGAAACCTGCGTCTTGAGGCGTTGCCGCCCCCAACAGTTGGACACTTTGCGACACGTAATTGTGGCTCCGCACCAACTATACAAGTGAATCTGGATTTCGTTCATTCACTGTCTTGTCCCGTAATAGGCTGATGTAGGACTGGAACCTGTCCCAGGACACGCTGGAATCTACTCAGCAGCCCAGCATTTGACCAGCATTTCCTGAAACTCTCATTGAAATGCATCCAGAACTTTGCTAGGAGAAAAAGGCCTAAGTTCACTTCAGCCAAAGGCAAAAGAATAATATGTCATGGAACCAAATAGGTGAAGATGAATTTGTATACCAGACAATGCAAACTTTTGAGAAACATCAATCATCTACCACCAGGGTTCTGGTTTATAAAGTAACTTTAGAAAGGAATTCTAGGTTAAATTGATGTTTTCCTTTCAACTGCAACTTTTGAACGGATGTGGTGTATATATTCTTATATATATATATATATATATATATATATATATATATATATATATAGAGAGAGAGAGAGAGACAGAGAGAGAGAGAGAGAGAATATATATATAGAGAGAGAGAGAGAATATATATATATATCACGAAATATATGTCACAAAAAAATAAATTAAATTAAATTGTTTGTTGTAATTAATTAATCGTAATATATATAACAATAATATAGTATAATAATAATATATCATATCATATATATATATATATATATATATATATATATATATATATATATATATATATATATATATATATATATGCAGTGAGCAGTTAATCTGAATGTAGTATGCGCAGTTCCATAAATATGAGGGTTTCAGCATGAAGGGCAGAACCGGTTTTTTTGCATATTACAACCTCTATCGACCTCTAAACAAACCTCCAACCATTTTGCTCTGTACATTTATAATAAATCACTACTGTGAAATACTGTGGTGCATTCGTGGTACAGCCTTTTGTTTAAAATGAATTGACTGGTCACACGGTGGAGAGATTCTCAGTGGCACGTAAACCCGCCCAGACAGGGAGAAACGACAGGCACAACTTGGGTGGCGACCCACTGTCATAAAGAATGGACCAACGCTCGACCTTTGCCTTGTCATCCATGTTGTCAGAAGAGCTCTGAGAAGGATCACGTTATCCAAAAACACTGCGCTGTTTACACTGCTCTTTCATAATTTTCAGCAGCTGATTTCCAACTTGAGGTGGTACCAGTGTGGAGAGCGTTTAAAAGCGGACGCTCCACCTTCATATTCCAGAAAATAACGAGTGCATTGATTCCGAATTCCATGTAAAGGCAGCAACTGAGAGGGAGTTTCAGCCCTGCCAATCTGTTCCTTGACTCTGATGATGGAGTGTTCATTACGGGCAGTTCATCCAAGTAAAACCAAACTTTTTTAATCAAAAGCTCAGTGTTAAAACTCATAGACCAATTTCCCACATTAATATGTATCAAAAATGACGGCGCGGTTTGGGGATACACTATCAATCTTGTTTGTAATGAGTATGTGCCCAGTAAGATCCTGATGATTCCGTCGACGCAGCATCTGTAATGGAATCTTCCCGCGCTCACATCCCCACATCGGACATTCATTAAAACATAATGACTGTTTCTTAGGGCAAGTTGCTCATTTGCAAAGATTCTTCATGTTCCCTCCGACTCAGAGAGAACAAATTGAAATTCCGGACACCTCGCAGCAACGGTCACTATCAATTAAGGAGGATGTGCTCTGACTTATTGACCCCCGCAGCTCAAGGGATTTTGATGGGTTATGGAGGAGCTCATGGAATCTGGCCCGCAGCCCGAGTCCGTTTTGCTCGTCCGCAGTGTTTGATGCATGGTCATTTAAATCCTCTCGTCTAATTAAATGCGATCTGCACTTCTGCGAAATGACTTTTTTAAGCACGGAGAGATATCAGCTGCTTCTCACACAAGGTGACATTCCACATTTACATTATGGGGGATTAGGACAGGTAGCTGGGACTTGCGGCTCATGTGTTGCTGTCACACTGGAGGTCTCTTTTGGTGAATAAGTAATGGTGATGCGAGGGCTGTCAGTCACTGGGAGTCAAATGGATTTGAGGGCTTAGTTCTCAGCTGAGCCTCTCCATCGCTGTTGTCAGCACAATAGAAAGTTCATTGCGAAATCATTGATGATACAACATAAGCAGTCAGCACGAGGTCAAAGTGAGAGTGAACCTTTGCTGTTTGTAAATAGAAACGGCCATCGACTCTCTGGATTTCTTTGGTTTCATTTGTTTTCTCGACTGACTGTTGGTGCGAGAAACATTTTTGAGAGCGGAACGCGTTCTCAAACCCGACTTCAGTTTCCACTTTTTAATTTGACGCGGCACAAATGAAGAATCATGCGGGGGCCAGCGTGTTAATGAATTGGTATTTTATCTGCCACCCCTGTCTATTACAATTATTTCTAACGCAGCCTGGTCTTTATTTTGCTGGTCAAAAGTAGATATTGATGTACATAAACACAAGCACCTTTGAAGGTAATTGCATCTCTGGGACAGCACACAATTGTTGGATCAATGTGTGAAGTTTTGAAAGTCCATAAAAGTCGACTATTGAATCTTTCGTACAAAGTGCAGTAAAGAGACAATATTTCAAGGTTCAAAATATGAAAAAGTCTGAACAATTGCAATGACTTTGAGTCATACCTTACTAAGATGCAAGAGTCAGTTATGAAAAGAAAAAACTGTCCAAACCGCAGAGCTTCACTTCAAATATGTCTGTTTTTCTCCTCTGCTATGACATGAGCATTCGTTTTAGAAAGAGAGTTCTGTGCCCAGTACAGTGGATGGACCCCGCCGAGTGATGTCCTGAGGAGCTGGCTGTGTTGTGTCATGTGAATTGGTTGATTATTTTTCCTGAACGTACAAGCCTGGACCTCTCTCTCAGCACCGGACTGCATAAGGCACCGTTTCCATTATGTCTTGAGTTATTGTTTTTAGGGTGGGCACAGTGTGACTCCAGGTTTGGCAGGGTACCACATGAATTGTCCTTTTTGATGTTTGGGAATCTACACACGACACACATAAAGAAAAAAAAAATCTAAAAGCAAAATACGAAACACTTGAATTACAGTTCAAAAGGGGATTTTTTTCCATAAGTATAAGACACAAAAGTTCACTTCCACAATGTCACTACATATTACAGCATGGGAGTGAGAATGTGTTCAGACTTAACCATTCCAGTATTGACCCAGAAGTGGTGTCACCAATCGAGCCAACCATTGCTTATGACTTAAATGTTATTTTTACTTCACTTTTCAATGAATGAGATAACTATCAAGTGCCGGAATATTAGCCACATCCACTAAATTTGAGAAGGAAAATAGATCATGTTCATACATAAGCCGCACTAGTCTATATAGCAGTGGTGCTGTCTGCACCGTAGAAAGGTCAGTGGTGTACCCGGCTTAAAATATGCATGAGGAGCACTTTTGAACTGGTTTTGAAAACAGGGTCCAGCATCGAGACCAACAGGCCAATGTCAGTGCCAGGTCTTCTCTGGTTTCTTGCTCAAATTGTGCGCCCAAAAAGTTGCCGAATACTTTGGTTGAAAATGTTTTACACTAACTCATGTCTGTAACTTCATCTTCGTCGACCTCCTGGGTTCATGTCAACAAAACAAGATCATCTTAAAGAATTTTTTGGTGTCGCTACAGAAAGCTCAGCACAAATCAACTCATGAAACGCATCTTCTCTTCTGTGTTGCAAAGCTCAAACATGAGCGGTGCACCTTCTGATCTTTCACTCCTCTGGCCTACAGTGCACTGACCTTTTCAACTAAATCTGCAGTTGTTGCTCCTCTGGCTTGCTTCACCACAGAGCAGCGCATGCTGCTGAATTCTGCCCAACCAGTCACGGTTCTTCACAGTATGTAAGGAGCCACTCTGTTTAAGATGTTTGATAGTCATCCCTTTATTTATTCATTTTTACTTCTAAGATACTTTCTAATTGCTGAAATATATTGAAATGTTAGTATCTCATTGGTTGCAAAGCTAGAGGAGAAAACTGGTGTGTGATCAATGGCCATATCTCCATAAGTAGGTTTTACCTCGCCACAGCGCTGTCCAACACTGAACATACCGTCGCAGCGTATTCTTGACATCCAACTCTCCCAGTGATGAAGTCTGGCAGGTGAGATTAAGCAGACCTGGCTTATGCAATGCCAATGCAGGGAAGAGTTTCCACTGCGTAAAAACTCCTCCCACAAGACCTTAAGTGTGGTAAAGTGAGACTGTGCCGCTGTTCGACAACTCGAAGCAGCATATGGTGAACTACTAGTGCATTCCACTGTCAAACGGAAGAGTAATTAAAGACTGGCATGGAGAGTTGGCGGAATATTTATGTACGGGACACAGCACGTATGAGGCCAAACTCTGAATTAGTACAATACATCTCTATTTCCTGTGTATGGCTCTGTCGATCCACAAACAGATCCTACTGGTTCCTCAACTTTCAATAGCAATATTAGAGTGTCCAAATCTTTCGTGATCTCACAACAGCAAATACACATCTCACCCTGAAAACAATATCAAAATAGCGTGACATTCATTCAGTTGTACATTGATCATACACCAGGCTTAAAGCAGGAAGGTCTGAGGTTACTCACGATGTTCCACCATTTCTTTGTATGTGGTGTTTGGACGTTCTCTCAGCGCATGGGTGTGTTCCCTGATGGCACTCTACTTTCCTCCCATCGCCCCAAAACACTTTAAATGATGACTGGACATTGTGAATGAGCATGTGAGTGAGTGGTTTGTCTGTGTAGGACCGGCAGCTGTCCAGGGTGTCTCACCCTATAAAGCTGGGATAAGCTGCTGTTCTATGAATTATCTAAGATGCGAATGCCCTCAGCTCACTGAGGAAAAAATAGGAAATGGTTTCATCAACCATTGATCTGAAAAGCAAATCAATGCATCTATGAAAGGCACCGTGTGCACAGTCGGTGTGTATGACACAATGTCTTTCCAAATTATCTCTTGATGGATCTGCTTTGCCAGAACACTCATGGAGGGAAATCCCACTTCAATTCATCTGCTCCAGAAACCTCCTCTGTGCATTTCCGCCAGCAGTGTCATCACCTGATTTATCCGAGGTCAAAGTCCTTCATATTTCACAAGAGGGGCTCAAATTATCCCTAATTTCAGGTCATTTATTCCGTTCCAAATGAGACATCTAACGTCAATGAAAGTAAAGGGGGCGCGGGGGGCTCATTCAGGCTCTGGGGAAGTGTTTGAAGTTGAGGTTCTTCAAATGTTCGCAGAATCCCCAGAGTGTCAATAAAAAAGTCAAGCGAGCATGTGTTTTGGAAAGTCTTCCCGCCGTCCTTGCACCCGCTTCTATGGTGAGAAATCCTCCAACTGTCTCTATTAAAGTGACAGCACGAACAGTCGAGAGAAGAGAGATGTAGCGAATGAACGCAATTATTTTCACGACGAAGATGCTCAGTGTCCATCTGGATCATAGCAAGTGAAGACGATTGTGGCGGGGAAGGCTGAAAGCAAACACCACCATTTTGTGATCTGCTTTTGCTGTTGAACCAGTCCATGGTCAACAGTCTCCTCTATTTGACCTTGTGTTCCTTTGAAATTGCATCAGAAGCAACTAAAGGCTCCGTAATTCAATCATATAAAACACTTACATGAAACACGGGAAAATCCGATTTTGTTGTTTGTTCTTTTCTACAGATTGCCAGAGCGGGCTCCTGATTCTTCACAGAGCCTCCTACGAACCTCTATGACTCTATGGTTCTGCAGGGTCATTGAAGCCAATGCTTCATTCCTTTTTTTTTTTTTTGTGATCCAAAGATTAAATCGGACATGAATTACAGCTGGGTAAAATCAGCAGTGGAAATGCTTTCCTCTGAGACAAGTGCATGTTTAATTCACTTTGGATTTCATGGTGTTTAATAAGTCTTAAAATCCATGCCCATAAAATGAGCACACCATGGCGGAGAATTTGTGAGCGGGGAAGCGCCCTGGTGTGGAGAAATTTCTGCTCCACAAGCACAAATGTAGCGGCCTGCTGTGAAAAGCTGAAAACTGACCCAACATCCACATCTGCTTAGCATAATGGTGAAACAGGGTTTCAACATTTCGGAGATCTTCTGAAGGGAATGGAGGAATATCGTCTTGTGTGGCTACGGCTTTTAAAAGACAACATTAAATGATTTCCAAACATATACTGGGCTCTGATCTTCCACACTCACATCATATTATGACTGTAGATTATTAGTGTTGCAGACATGACCAGTCGAGACTAAGACATTATCCAGTCTGCAGAGTGTCGAGACCGAGATAAGACATTTGGAGATCCAGACCGAGACCAGATATATAAGGAGCAGGCTTTTCGCTAGGTGGCTGTCTGGGCGTCTGCAAAACAAGAAAAAAATGGACGCCCGATTGTCGACTGTAGCTTGGCCGCCATATACCAGCTGAAACCAGGAGGGAAGCTGCCGGTCTTGTTTTCTCTGTTGGTGTTGACTGGTGGTGGATAGAAATTCTGCACCCACCACGCATGCATATAAATATATATTGGGCTCTGATCTTCCACACTCACATCATATTATGACTGTAGATTATTAGTGTTGCAGACATGACCAGTCTACCATTATCGAGACTGCAGAGTGTCGGGACCGAGATAAGACCAAGATATTTGGAGGTCCAGACCGAGACAAGGTCAAGACGGTAAATATAAGGAGTCGCAAACTGATAAACAAATGAGCCATTGTGGGTTTTTATTCCAATGAAACAAACACACATTGGTTGACCAATCACATGCCAGGACCAGTCTGGCAATAAACAGTCTTCAGATGCCCTTTTGGTGTTGACTAGTTGCAGCAGAAAAATATCAGAAAAAAATCTCAACAAAAAAATGAACAAAAAGTCAGACGCCTTCTTTTCCAATTGTGCTTTGACATAAAAGCAACCGCAACTTATCTTTTCAGTAAAGTGCAGAGGGGACATGGTCACCCCGAGAGTGTGAAACCAGGAAGGAAGCTGCCGGTCTTGTTTTCTCTGTTGGTGTCGACCGGTCTTGGATCCTAGGTCTTAGAAATTCTGCGTCCGCCCAGTCCGAGACTCAGACAAGACCAAGTAAGTCCAACAGTTGCAGCTCTCAGTGCAGTTAAGTTTTGCAGAGAAACACATGAGAAAGTCTGTGTTAAGAAACCACGGTGAATAATGTTCAGAAAGTGGCGACCCTGTTCAAGGTTTAGGTAAAACAAGGGGTAAGCCTTAGTTTAGACCGGAAGGAACTGTTTCATAACTTCCTCTTGAGTTCAGCGCACATTTGTTATGACAGTAATGCTTTTGAACACCCATCGAGGGAGACTTATACCGTTAAGCTCTGTCAAAGATGTGAGTAAGACAACTTCTTTCAGCTCTTGTCTGTCACCATAAACCCATCTAAGAGAAAAGAAGAAGAAAGAGCGCTTTAATTGAATTTAAAGCCTGATGCCACTGAATTGAGCTCTTTGACCCCCCCACGTTTCTGATATGCTGATCCGAACCAATCTCCCTTTGCCAAGCTTTACAATGCAAATCTCTTATGGAGCTGGAGATTTCATTCATGCCATGAAACATCTGCATGATGTCCTCATTTGGACTGGTTAATTTAGAACGAATGCAGAATTTTAAATCATAAACTGAACAGTCTTGTTTGTAAAGTCCAAATGTGTGAATTTTTAGCAGCTGTACATCCAACCAAGAGCCATCATAGCTTGAAGTGCGCTTGCTGCCGCTGCCAATTTGGAAATGAATATTCGCTCTGAGTGTCCGATACACACATTAGGAGGCAAATTGGCAAGAGGGAATAGGAAAGTGGATTATAAACATTGTCTTTCACTTCAGGAAAACATAAGCACGCAGTGGCCATCCGTGCATATGCTTTTCATGAAGCCGCCACAGTTGCGGTTTCTCCAATGACTGGAGGAAATTTAAAATATATTGCCGTGATGAGCACGCTGGTCATCATGGACTTTAGAGGGTATGAATTTTATACAAATGCAGCAGTAGAACCTGCAATCTGCATCTGTTGTCCACCAAAAACACTAAAAACCGATGGCTCCCTAAAGAAAACCAGGCGGAAAACTTTCACATTTGCCCAGCAAAGTGAAAGGAAATAAAAGATTCCATGAACTGATGTGGATCAAACATGGTAAAGAAGGCCTCACCTGGAGCGGGATTCGGACCGTGCCCTTTGGTGAGAACCTCAGTTCACTAAGACATGTTGATCTCCTTTAGCGTTAACATTTACCGGCTGCTCATGCAAAAAACTCACAGAATTTAGCTTATTTTTGCTACCACATATATGAGTTTGAAAATTTGACACTGTCACCCATTCTATTTTCCTGTTTTTAGAGGGTTGAATTATACTCTATATTGTCTTATGTGCATTTTTTTCTTGTACTAGCCAACAGAAGCAGGATGTATCTAGGATATAAACACAGTGTGTGTGTGTGCCCTCCCACCCGGAGCCAGGCTTAATAATGTTGCTTTACTTGACTCTGATGTTGTTTGTTTGCATAGCTAAACGTAAATGGGGGAGATTCTGCTTCAGAGAAAAAGCATTGAATCAGCACTAAGCTCCCTGGGAATCAAAAGTAATGGTCCTAATTCTAACAAATTGTTGAGACACCAGTGGGCTTCTTCCAAGTAGCTCTTTTATAAATTGGAACATAATGCTGCAGTAAGTCAAAGGCATCGCTCATTTTTTATGGGACAAACTCGATGATCTGTGTGCAGAGCCTGGACTTATAGACACAAACTAAAGCACACTCAGGGACTCACAGGCACATAAAGACTCTCCACCTGCAGAATCGTAGGCTGAACCCGCCGGCATTAGTGGGAAGGGATATAAATGGCCCATAGCAGAACCATTCCCCACGGGCAGATAGAGATAGTCAAGCAAGTTCAAGGTATAATCTCTGTTGGCCCATGAGGGGGACTAATGAGTGGCTGAAAGAAGGGGGAGGAAGATGATTGTACTTTACATACTAACCTTGGCAACTGGGCCCGTCCTTTAATGACGGCATAATTCAGCGTTCACCTTGGGAGACTGCCATGGGTTTTGGTTTATGAGGTCACCCAGGTAACCTCAATCATTCAAGTGCGTGCTCTGTCTTTGCTTCAGTGACTCCTCTCAACACACACTCTGGCTCGTTCAGACGTGAACCACCCCTGTGTTCCTCGGAACAAACAGCCAAGCCCAGTCCAGATCATTATTTTCATTTACTTTTGGCTCTCTCGTCCAGCGCTGACGGGACGCAACGAAGCGAGGGACGAGCGTGGTTGGGCCCGACGCCACGCTGGTCCGAGAGTCGGATCGCTGGGCCCATTTACGGGCCCCCAGCCTCTGCCGTCGAATTCATCAATTGCGGGTCGAAAGCGCCAGAAAATGAAAACAAATTTGAAAAAGTTGCGCTTTTCAAACGTCCCGTCGACTTCTCTGACGAATATTCCACAAAACAGAAAGAAAGCCAGCAAAACATTTCTTAGTTAATAAGAACAGTAATAACAGTAACCAAGGTTTTTAGGTTTTTGTTTTTGTTATTTTGGCTCCCAGATTTTATTAGAAGGCAGAAGTTAGCTTTGAAATTGTCATGAAAAGTGCTACATGTATGAATGTAACAAAGGTGGTCAGGCGTCTTCAGGGAAAGCAGAGCAGTGTAAACGCTGTGAAAATGGATTGACACATACACGCGAGTGAAGAGGAGCTCTACATGACTGTGTACAGTATGTGTTGTGCTCCAGTGGGTAGATTGCAGGCCATTAGCTCGCCACGGTTTGGGTCAATAATACAGCTCAGAGTTAATTCATCACTTCAGAAATCTTGACCAAATGACCAGCCAGTCAAAACTGCAGAGTCTCTGAGTCAACTATCTGTCAATCACTGACTGGGCCGTGTTATTATCTTAGGATAGAGGAGAGCAGATAGATGGTGGTCACAATGTGAAAGTGCCCTTTTCGCTTGAGCAGTGTTGAATTGTCATGAAACTAAGTCACTTTTTCTCATCATTTCCACCAAAATATATTTTGCCACTTATCTAAGTCCTCCAGAGCAGTGGTCCCCAACCCCCGGACCGGGGACCGGTACCAGTCATTGGATCAATTGGTCATTATATCTGTTTTATGTATTATCTGAGTTTGAATTATCTTTAATTTTGGAAAAACCTTTTACTTTGAAAAAATGACTGGATACTCTTGGTTAAGCCAAACAGCCCTCTTTGGAAGGTTTCTTTGCGAAGAGGAAAAGGCTCAGTGAAGAGACAGGAGAAGAGCCTACAACTTCCAAGAAGAAGAAAGTCTTTAACAGACAGTAGCAGGATTTGTACTTGATTCATGGATTTATCATGGTCGGAGATTCCCACACAGACACGCAGAGGCCTTATCTGACGGGGCCACAGTCAAATGGTCAAGCGTAGACCGGTCCACGGTGACAAAAAGGTTGGGGCCCACTGCTCTGGAGAATCATTTCCCTGACCTGCCCCTCCCACTCCGCCTCACGCAGTCCTGAGCAACGCGTCTCACCCGCAGTCAGACCAGTAAAAATGGTGTTAGGGTCTTAACTGACCTCAATAATGACCGTGAAAACTGCAAACTGGCTAGTCGGCCAGAATTACTGAAACCTAATGCATGGCAGCCAGAGTTTTGAGTTGTAAGATTGGATTGTTTGGGTATTAAAATGCACACATTGTGGCCTTGTTCTTCTGGTATTCATTAAAATGCATTCGGTTTAAAAGCAACTTGGACACATCCTTGCGTTGTTTCACTTAGTTTATTTATGTTTGTGATTCAATAATATGTTGTGCTTTGTAAAGTCACATTTTCCTTATTATTGATTTCCAGTGACCAGAAATGAAAGGGACACCGCTATTGAATGTTTGTAAATCTCAATGAGTCGATCTAGCAACAACAATAATAATATCATTTCTTCATAATTTTCACAATTGGTGCCCTATTTTCTGGCTTCAGCACCCGGCACATGCCAGTTCACCGGATGTCAGTGGCAATTTTCAGTCTTCAGAGCTAACTATCCTAACGTCATGAAGTTTTGCTGCGAATTTGAAAAGTTATTTTCCTTTTCTTCTTTCGACATTGTGGGAATTTGTCTCACCAAACTTGAGTGCAGAAGGTTTTCAACCAACCACTCAGAGGACGGCATATAGTGAGGTCATCTTACACCAACACTGGGGTCAAATCCGTGCTCTGACTGAGACTATGGCAGGCAGCGGAGCAGCACTCCTGATGGTGTTGAGGCCAGCAGTGACTTTAAAGGCCTTGACCACACATCAAAGGTTCATCTCAGGTAACATAAAACATGATTAAAAAGCTTCCAGTTAAGTCGTGTGAATGGCTGTTCCTAAACGTTTGTAGCTCTCCGCTTCTTTCTCTGTGGAAAAATAGCTCACAGAAGATAAAAGGTTGGAGACCCCTGGTGTACATCAATAAACATGTGATGAATAATCCCACCAGAGGCTCAGGCAATATGATCCCATTTATGTAAAGCACATGCCTCCCTTCCGTTCACTGTGGGTAATATTTGCCAGTTTTCATGACATATCGATCAAAAACCCACTGCCGCCCAATTAGAAGATAAATATTCCGTGCGATTCGATACAAACTTCTGCACTCCTCCTTTAAAATTTCCATCAGCCACGGAGAACGCCGGCGTAGTTTCCGCGTAATTCCAGCCTGCTTTGGTGGGTATATTAAAGGTAATGCATTTGACAAAATTTGTGAATCCATTGTGAGTGTGGGCACAAAGTGGCTCTCCAGGCTGCATTATTAAAGGCCTCAGATGTGTTTTCCTTGTTTTGGGCTCTCGGAAATATATAATCACGGAGGAGTGGAGCGCTGCAGCGCCACAGAAATGTATTTACACCCTGACTTTGCACAGGATGAGAATGCTTGACTCTACAAATATTGTCTGTGATCATTGTGCGAACAAGAGAGAGCGGCACAGATTGTGTGTCGGTGTTGCGGCCAGAGTTTATTCTTCCAGTGTATGAATTTGTCATTTTCTCTTTTCATGTCGGTTGACAAGAATCCAAGGGAAGTGCTATTTGGAGTTTTTGCTGTGCTGCAGAAAAACAACACAACATCAAATCAATGAAGTTAAATAAAGATCCAATAAACATTCTGGCTAACAAAGCAACTTCCCGGGCCAGAAACTGTCCAGCAGAAGTTATTTTTATTTATGTTTTCTCACAGTGCAGAGACAGGCTTCGCTTCTGTCTCATCACAAGTGAGTCTGAGTGAATAAGAGAAGACGTTTCCATCTGCACTAATTGAAGAAACATTGATTAAGAAGGATGAATTTCTTGTGCAGCTCAGCAGTAAGAAATCTGCTCAGACGGATGAATATGTTTCAGCACTGAGTCTTTTGGTCTTCAAAGACGAAACGCATCTTTCAGCAGTTCCCATCAGGTCCTACCTCTCTAAAGGCCACGCCTTTTCTAGTCTGCTCGGAATGTGTTCCGCAAATTACTTGTCTTAAGTGTTATTTCATGATCAAATGGACATGGTTTCAGTTGGCTTCTCTAGTGCACATAATTGGAGATTTGATCATGACGACATATTTTATTCATGGCGCATGGCGAGTTTTGTTGGGGGTGAGCGGGATGTGTTTGCGCAGGACAGACGATGGGAGCGGAGAAGAAGAGGGTGTGGTTGAGTTTTAAAAACCAGAGTGGACAAGGATTGGTGTTCAGTGCGGCGATATTGGTTGGTTCCATTTTGAGGAGCAAAGTTCAGGGAAGAGGGGAAATTACCTTCCAACTGGTGATTAATTCATCTATTTATTTTAATGAATCATTTTCTATTAATGTTCACAAAATATTTCATTGCCTTTTGTTTTTTATTTGTATTTTAATTACATTTTCTAATTATATTTTACTTAAATTATTATTATTTTATTATTGTGCATTTTACAAGTTTACTTTTTTAAAATATATTTTTGTTTCTTGCTTCTTTTTTTATTTATTGTGCATTATTCTTTTCACTCATATTTTTCTAGTGTCTTGAATATTTGTGGATTTTTTTCACGACAAATGTATGGTAAAGACAATATACCATGACCATAAAGCTACTTTATAACAACATATATATAACATAACATGCCATTTATACCTTCACCTTCACCTTCTTGTGCCGCTTATCCGGGGTCGGGTCGCGGAGGCAGCATTCGGAGCAGGGAAGCCCAAACTTCCCGATCCACACAAACCTCCTCCAGCTCCTCCCAGGGGATCCCGAGGCGTTCCCAGGCCAGAGCGGAGACATCATCTCTCCAGCGAGTCCTGGGTCTTCCCCGGGGTCTCCTCCCGGTAGGACATGCCCGGAACACCTCGTCCGGGCACCTCGTCCAGGGAGGCGTCCAGGGGGCATCCGGATCAGGTGCCCGAGCCACCTCAGCTGGTTCCTCTGGATGTGGAGGAGCAGCGGCTCCACCCCGAGCTCCTCCCGGATGACCCAACTCCTCACCCTATCTCTAAGGGTGCGCCCAGCCACCCTGCGGAGGAAACTCATCTCAGCCGCTTGTATCCGCCATCTCATCCTTTCGGATGGACATTCTCTGGCTTTCGGAACATGGAATGTCACCACGCTGCTATTTATATAAGAGAGATTATTCACTTTGCATCCACGTTTTCCCCCCTACAGACACATATCCATATCTAAACAGCACAATAACGGCATATAAAATGACCAGCTACATGGCACTTCTTCCTCAATACTCAACATATAACCAAGCATGGTTTAGACAAACATTTGGCGCTGCATTATTGCCGGTCAGAATGTGACCTAATTGTTTTGCAAACCAGCATTCTGCAGCGTAATATCCCTTTATCTAAGACCACTCTGTGGAAGATTAGCAGCTGCTTGGTCTGCCCACTCGCAGGAGCCGCACTCTCTCATATAGGAATTTCTCTGATGTCACTATTAGCGATGGAGATGGAGGAGAGGAATGTGAAAGACATTACCGCAGCTCTGCACGTCTCCTGCCAGTCAGAGTACAGGAGGCACTCCCTCCACCAATTTAGCCATGTGGAGTCTCTTTAATGACAGCTTTCATCTCAACTTTTGAATTTACAGAGGACTTTGATGTGCGTAACCGGCTCTGTCTCTGCTGCACGGTGTGAAGAGGAACGACAGCAGGTGCGCTCTACATTCCAATGCAACGCTGAGGCTCGGCAAAAGAGATGAGAAACAGATGTGTTGCCACCACTTAACGTGACGCTGTTGTAATCGAGTATCGTGCAAACACTCCAAACAAGTCTTCAGCGGTGTTTGGAAAACAGATCTTACGTTGTCATATAAACGGTTTCCAGACAAGCATGTCAACAGTGCTGGAAAATGAGCTCTAACTTCCCCACACTGCAACTAAAGTGACCCCCACCGTGACCCTCACGTGGAGAACCGGCCACATGTTTCAGTTTTCACCCAAAACTTTATTCTGTCTGAGCCATGGAACATGTTATTCCACATTACCAGCACATCCCTCAGCATTGATGTGAGCTGAAAAAAAAAAAAGGAATCCACTTTGAATGTTGCCAGACTGCCACCTAGTGAACGCTCTCAAAGGTCCAAGTCTGATGGAGTCACGCTGCTTTCATTCCAGCTCATCACCCGCAGCCTCTCTCTGAGCTGAAATATTTTGACTCTTGCCAGCGCTGACACACAAATACTGACTAATAGGCTTAATAATTTGCTTCACAATCCAAACAAATTCAGCTGGCTGTTTGGGAAATCATCAAAAATTGAATGATCTGGCCGCTCGTGGAGTGTTTCAAAACAGTCCGCTGCTTTTCAAACCAGTGGCAATTTATTAACTTATGAGCTTCCATTCACTCGCTCCTATTATGACTGATATATGTGAATAGTGCAGGTTCGGTTTGGCGTGTCTCACCAGAATGAGGTCAACCTCTCAGCCTGAAACTGATGTTCTTAGAGCCAATCTGTCCTTGGATTCTCACTGTAACTTTATTTTAATAACTTTGCAATTATCTCACACAAATATATTTCATACCAGCATTTTATGGGTCAAAGAGAATCAAGTCACACTGTGATCTGGTGTGTATGACGATTATTTTAATAAAGTTTTTCATTTGCATGAGAGTAACCAAGATCTAATCCAACCAAATAATACACATTACTATAAAATCGTAAGAAGACAGAATGACAATATTTGGACCTCTCACTGCCTCTATTTATATTTGATTGGACTTTTTTTCTGTGCCACCCAGGAGTCCAAATCCAAATGAAACCTTTTTTTTTTTCTCTCCTTCCTTCCTGAGGTGTTGGAGCATGAAGAGGCAAGCGCTGGTACAGAACCACAACCTCTCCCCTCATCCTCCCACCTTCAGCCCCACCACCATCCTTCACCTACTCAGGAGACCTGGATGTCAGGAGTTTTGCATCTGCTTGTTTTTATTATTTATTTGTTTGTTTGTTTGTATAATGAATTCATAGGCCGGCCCAATGTTGGAGTGAAGATATCTATTTTCACACCAATCATAGAGTGGAAATAAATGTATGAAGTCATGCTAAATAACCAGTAAAATCATATTTAGATTATGTTTTTCACACTGGCTATGAAGAAGACAATAATTCAGTTGTAGTATTTAAAGGGTGAATTGTTATAGAAGTGAGCGCAGACCACTGCCAAGCAGCTCACTTCCACCCATATCTAGATGGCAAGGTAAAGCAGATTCTCCAAACGAGCAACGCAACAACAACAACAAAGTTCACTATCTAATCACTAGGGATGGTTTGATGAGGTTTCGCGAAACAGTGTCCTAGCCACTAGATGGCAGTGTCTGCTGAATAATCTTTGGCTTTGCTCGACAATTTAAAATGGAACCATTTTTAAACCGAGGGCGCCACCTACTGAGTTCTGGAAAGTAGGACCTTGTTTCCTGAACCCTTCACTATTGTTCAGGAAATAATTTCAAAATAGAATATATATATATATATATAAAACGGCCGTTTGAGAAGCGATTTGTTCGAAATCTGAATAGATTTTTCCCATTACAATGAATGGAAAATGAACTAATGCGTTCCAAGCCTTAAACTAGGCTTTTGTAGGAGTGAATGCAGAGTGTCTGCTGCAGGTGGCTGTTCCTCTATGTGTGTGGCCGCTGCATGTGGGAGGGGTTGCCGAGTGAGTGACGTCTCTCCAGAAGTGAAGAGGTGCCCGGTGCGTGTCCAGCTCTGAATGTGCGCTTCTGTGCAGTTTGGCTGTGACACAGTCATAAACCAAGTCACGCTCTGTCCCAGACTGGCCTCATCCCTGTCCCAGCTCCAGCCCACAACAGGACATCAAACCCTGGAGTGAGCGCTCCAGCACCTCCCCTGTGACACTCTACCACGGTCCAGTGTGGAGACAGGAAAGGTTTTACACCTCAATATGAAGAAAAAACAGTCAGTAAATGGAGCTAACGGGACACGTCTGCATACAGAGGCTACGTTATACACAATAACAAAGCGCGTCGTGGGTCAGCTGATTGGTCCGCACACGTTATGTTTTTTCGGGGGCGGTCGAGTTCTGGATTTTCGTTCGAATCCAAAGCAAAAAAATCTCCAAATTTTTGATCGAAGTCCAGGACGTTCGACGACCACTGTATATTTAAACACGTTCCATCTGGCTGTCTGGCAGAGATTCCTGCTGGGTTACCAGACAAGGCATAGAAGGTCAAAATTCCTTTATATAAAAGCTCAAAATGCACAGAAGCAGGATGAGTGAATAATATCAGAAAGGTCAGAGACCTTCTGTTCCAGCAGCTCAACAACTTTTAACCCTCTGCGGTGGTAATACACTTGATCGCCCTTCTTGCAAAACGGGGAAGAAAAAAGAGAGAAAAACAATATACAATTGAAGATTGAAATTGGCAGTCTTAACTTTGGTGTGAATCTGAACAAGGCAGGATGTGGAACGCTTGCCAGATCAATGTGAGTGACACACAGAGAGGATTCTCTCTGCAGTCTGCCGTTGCTGTTTGGCAGTCTGTGGTAGAATTTCTCGTGTTCCCTGGCCAAAATAGCAGCTTAATTTGACAAGGAGAAGAGAAAGAACTGAAAAGCTCGTAGGTTGGTTTTGAAAGGAAAATGAAAGAATGATACACACAGACAATATTTCCTGCTCATCAGCGGGAGCCGCGTGATTTGGATCGATTTGTATCAGGCTCCATTTTCATCTTCAAAATATGCAGATGGCACTCCTCATCCTGCGGAATTGAGTAATGACTAGATTTGGTAAGTATTGTTAAGGGACTGTTATAGCAAGCCCAATGAATGGCACAGCAGGCGCTAATTGTGAGAAAGAGACGGCGACACGATTGTGAGACGGCTCTGTCTGAGGCCAAGCAACGGAGAGCACCGGCTAATCTCCACTGTGATCCGCATGCTTCAAAGAGAGAGTACATCGATAAGGGGAACAAGATTCCCGCAATTATTTATTAAAACAACAACAGCAACAGTGCCTTCTGAATGCACCGCAGTCTGATGCATATTCACGTTTCAATGGAGGTCCTCAAAAATGGAGGAGCTGAGGAACAAGAAGGTGAGAGGGTGAGGTGAACCGTGGACGGCGACACCGCGGCTCGGCGTCTTCTGCCCCGATGGCTTATTGTCCCATTCTTAAATCAATTACACTGCGTTACAGGATGATTCAGTCAGCGTTCTACTGTTAGCGTATATTCTGCCAATCTATTGAACAATGGCATTTGCAAAGACATAATTTAATGAACATCTGGTTTTCAGAGGACGCCTAATGATTTCACATTCATCATCCCATAAATGGATCAAGTGTGCAGGCAATTACGTTTGTAATGTGAATGTGCTTCTGTCAATGGGAGTGATTTATCGCCCGAATGCCAAACCCGCACTCAAATAGGAAATGGGAACTCTGAAGTGAAATGTAAAAATATATCAAGAATGCGCAAAGAAACGAAGGACGATTCATCGGATCAGGATGTGGTGATAGTTTACGTGACTCAGAGAGAAATTCCAACATTTTACGTTCATGCTGGTAAATGCTTAAACCCAAAGGAATGAACTGAAACAAGGACTGACCGTTTTGATCACATCGTCGGATGGATGGATGGATGGATGGATGGATGGATGGATGGATAGATAGATAGATAGATAGATAGATAGATAGATAGATAGATAGATAGATGATAGATGGATAGATGGATAGATGGATAGATGGATAGATGGATAGATGGATAGATGGATAGATGGATAGATAGATAGATAGATGGATAGATAGATAGATGGATAGATAGATAGATAGATAGATAGATAGATAGATAGATAGATAGATAGATAGATAGATAGATAGATAGATAGATAGATAGATAGATAGATAGATAGATAGATAGATAGATAGATAGATGGATGGATGGATGGATGGATGGATGGATGGATGGATGGATAGATAGATAGATAGATAGATAGATAGATAGATAGATAGATAGATAGATAGATGTTTTCAATCTGGAAATACAGTAACTACTTCCATGTCTGCTACATGGCACATTGCTCCGTGAGGGTCCAAGTCCATCTGTGTTGAAAGTGCAGATAAAATGAAACCATCCACTACACCACACGCTACTCCTCATAGTTTTTCTGATTTTGTTGCAGAAAGAAACAGCAGTATTTAGTAAAAAAATGAATGAATAACTCCAGAGCTTGAGCTGCGTAGTGCGTTGACACCAGAGTTACTCAGTGAAATGTTGATAAGGCTTCATGAAACAGTGCCCTATTTTTCCGAGGCCACTACATGGCACTGTTTGCTGTATAATCTTTGGCCTGGAACAACTATTTCGAAGAAAGCTCACCTCATTTTTAACCAAGAGCGCCACCTACTGAGCTCAGAAGATTAGGACACTGAGTCATGAAACCTCAGCAGCACATCACTAGTGTCACTGCTGGGGTGACTGAAGTGCAGGTACTGCCTCCATGTGGCCAACAGGAGATGTAACACCTGATGCACCTCCTGCGACTTCATTCAATTGTCAATAGGTGCATATGTTATTTTGAAAACAAGACGTATTTTGCATAATTTTTCTTATTGCATACTCAGATTTTATGTGTGATTTTAGGTCCAGTGTGTTCATACAGTCGGTCAAAGTGAAACATTAACTTTGAATTCACACTGATGAGGTTGTGCTGGGTGGTAAACAGCTAAACCATTTTTGATAAGAGACGTAAGGTTCAGCTTTGTTCAGTTTGTTCAGTCAGGAGATATTACTGTTAAAAATGCAATGCAACTATAATGTAAATATTGGAAAACTAGGAAGTTATTTTTGCATTGAGAGCAAGCTACTTTTAAAAACAGCAATCTTCACTTGTGCACAATGCAGAGCCATGTATTCGCCTCTGTATGCTTTCGGACAGTGGGAGGAAACCCGAGTGCTGGGATGAAACCCTCTCTAAACTGTATAGAAACCAAGTGTTTGAGGCTGCAGCACCAGCCACCCCTGTCTACATTAATATTTCAGTGTCACATTAGATCGATATAAGGGTCTTACTTCATTCCAGAATTTCGTTTCTTCTATCTTACAGACTGGCATGAGTGGCATTAACTTTTTCACACAAACCAAACATGAATTAGGTTCAGACGAGTGTTAGAACATGTTCCAAGAAGCTTTTGATTTGTATTTCAAGGTGTCCATGAAAGCTGCTGAAGTTCTCCCAGTCCATTGAGAGTGAGCAGCATAGCTTATGCATTCAGATGACAGCCACACGTTTTAATAAAAATGTCACTGTGATATGGGCCTCTAAAAAAGGAGTATCAAAGAAGTGACTAAAAGTGCTGCACAGCCACTTGAAACCAACACCATTTTAAATAGTGGATAAAAGGAGATGAACAAGGTGTCACCCGAAAGGAAGATTCATGAAGATGGATAATGATTAAAACAATTTTGCGCTAAACACGATATCGTGCTTCACATTAAGAGTGTCAAATCTAACCAGTAAGATAAAAAAAGAAGAAGAAAATCTTCCCATCTCCTCTCTGCGTGCAGATCAACATACAGTCGCCTTCACAGTTGTAGAACGCAGAACAGTCCTGAAAATAAGGCACATATTCAAGTGTGTGGGAGATGAATATGAGCCTCTGCAGCTCCGACTCTCAGACCTTTTGAACTTTTTGGGAGGGGGGCCGACAGTCATCTGCGAAGGTCCAGCTGCTAATTCCTCATTAGAAACGATGAGCTTCTCCATCACCTCTTCAGAAAAGGTTAGGCCTACGCTCCTCTGGAAAGGAAAAAAAGGAGGAGGAAGTCTTTCACTCCAGAGCTGATGGAAAGCTCTGCAGGCCTGCAGCTATTGATCCAGGCCTTCGGGTTGCTGCTGCCGATGCAGGCGTCTGCACTGCAGCATACTAAGCTGATGTGTAATCAATGACTTGCACCACAACCGGCCTCTGCGCACAGGGCCGTCAAATTATACAGTTGCCATCCAGCATCTGACAGAGCAGGTTTTTAAAACTGCCTTCCAGCGGGGTGATGCCAACGCGCACATGCTCCGACGACAGTTTGATAAGCAGAGCAGACACACACACACACGTGTGGATTCATACCACATGTAAAGTAAACACTAATCCATGACACCGAACCTGCTGAGAGTTTTCCAGTGCAGCTGTTCGACATGCTCCAGCCGTACTTTTCTACTTGTGAATGCCATTGTGTGTGTCCCTTTGTGGGGCTTAATGATATGCACAAGCACACTCCGGGGCCAGCTTCCCTGAGCGTTTAATCCACAGAGATATGATACTACGCTGGGTGTTGTGTCATCCATCACAATCCCTCTCTCCACTTTTCCTCTGCCACCGCACCATCTTACTACTGATTGAGTGCTAAGTTTCAATACTCAACATCTTCTCCGCTGACGGTCACATTTTCAAAGGTGCTGCGTGGTGATTCCGCGGCATTAATTGCCACGTAAGGTGACTAAATATTCCGAATGAAAATCTGTGTGTTTTCAACTTTAGCCCTCTTTCCTCATCCTGACGGATGACATGTGCCGACACAGCTCTAGTTCGATCCATAATGTTGACTTTCTGAATAGATTCTCCACGATCTGTCACCGTCTCACTTTGACCGGCGCCGGACAGTTATACAGCATAATAGACTTATTCCCCTTGAGTTATCATATGGTTTCCTGCCTGTGTGATGGGGTCCGGCCAAATATTGAAGCATCATTGCTCAGTGGACCAGTGATCGTTGACAACAAATGGCATTTAGCTGGAGGAGCACAAACAAACCTCAGATTTCTTTGGGTTACACTTCAGATAAGGGAACATATAATATACAAAGCACTTATGCTTATGTGTAAAAGTAACATCCGACTTACGAGCTACTCGACTTACGTCCACCCGTACTTACGACCACGGCCAGCAGATGCTTTTTTTTTCAATTCAACGCCTGGCACCGCAACACGTAGCAGCCCAGCAAGACGTACGACAGTTACAGCAGCACAGTCTCCCAGCATCTCACCCTCACACAGCCATCTACCACCACAGTAGCAGCTATAACCCTCGTGTGCATTTGACTTACCTCAATCTGACTTACTTCCGGTTGGTCGTAAGTCGGATGTTACTACAAAAAAATACAGTGTTGCTAATTTTTCATCCTGGTCTTCCACTCACAATAACACAAACATGATCAGTGCATGTTTCATGATGCACTGACGAAGATGCCTCAAAATTTCATAACATGTACACAGGACGATGATGTTTGCTGATGACATTGTGATCTGTGGTGAGAGCAGGGAGCAAGTGGAAGATCAGCAAGAGAGGTGGAGGTTTGGCTTAGAAAGGAGGTTAGCCGCAGTAAGATGGAATCCATGTGTGTGAATGAGAGGGACAGGTGAAGTTACAGGATGCAGAGATAAAGAAGGTGGGGGCTCACCTGTCCCGGGCCACGGAGAGTGTGAGAAAGAGGTGAAGTAGCGGGTGCAGGCCGGATGGAATCATTGGAGAAAAGTGTTAGGTGTGATGTGTGACAAAAGGGTGTCGGCAAGGATGAAAGGGAAAGTGTCCAGAAGGGTGGTGAGGCCAGCAGTGTTGTATGGTTTGGAAACAGTGGCACTGAGGAGAAGACAGGAGGCAGAGCTGGAGGTAGCAGAGATGAAGATGCTGAGCTTCTCTCTGGCAGTGAGCAGGATGATGATAGGATCAGAGGGACAGCACATGTGCTCAGGTGTTAAGGAGACCAAGTCAGAGAGGCTGGATGGAGATGGTTTGGACATGTACAGAGGAGCGAGAGAGAGAGCCAGTGCATTGGTAGATGAAGATGTTGAGATGTTGGAACTGCCAGGCACAAGGTGGAGAGGAAGGCCACAGAGGAGATTGATGGAGGTGGTGAAGGAGGACATGAGGTGTGTAGGTTTGAGAGAAGAGGAAGCAGAGGACAGGGTGTGATGGAGGAGGATGATCCGCTGTGGCCACCTCTGAAGGTAGACGCTGAAAGGAAAGGAAGTACACAAGCAAAATTGTTGTCCCTCCATAGGAAACATGCAACATTTGTAAATTTGGTAACAACTTCACTGATTGTTCGAAGCTTGTCATGAATATGGAGGTTATCAGTTCGATTTTCAAACCTCGGGTCATTGTTCCTAAATAAAACAGCCCTCGCTCTAACCTCATTTATATCGACATCTTGAATAATCAAACCCTATTTTTTTCTTCAGAGTGAATTCTTTTTTTTTTTTTTCCCAGAACAAAATATGTATTTATGACTTGATCAATATAAATCTTCAGATCAATACGGTTGTGTCAGCACATAGCCATCAATGCAATCTTTTATCCATTACGCCGTCCATTACACGGTCCCTCCGGCTTCCCGACAAGCCATTAGGTAACAAAATCTAGCAAAGGAAACACAATATTTCACCTCACAGGACGGTCAGCACAGAGTGCTCTCCCGCCTTCCTCCCGCTCTCCCAGTGTTACATGGAAGACAAATGGATAGCCATTAGTAGTGTATTAATTACATGTAGAGAATTACATTGTTCATCAGTCAAGCATTTTTTTTTTCCTTCCGCTTGTCGAGTGCAATTTGGTGACACAATGAGGAAAACCTCGGAGGCCTAGTTTGTCCTCTGCTCGGCTGATACTGGCTTGTGTGGTGTTGACAGACCGGAACACAGAATGCTTCTGACTCTTGTCTCTGCTGCAGACAAACATTTCTCCACTGAACAACGGTGGATGGAAACATTTGTAACTGAGTGACCGTGAATGATGGCGTCCAGGTTCGCTGTTCGTGAGATGAATTACTGGCCATATAATAACCATCCTGCCCTGTTCAGGGAATGAATGAACGAAGGGGATTACAAGCGCATTTGATACGAATAATCTAAGTGTATGATGAGAGGTCACAATATCCATGAAAAGATTTTCTAAATCTTAGCCGTCAGAGACCCCACGGGATAGTAACAAGTCTGGATTGTAAACCCTCAACACTAGAGATGGGTAGATGAGGTATCGTGAAACAGTATTGCAGGGTTCATGAAACAGTGTCCTAAATTTCAGAGGCCACTAGATGGCGGTATCTGTCTTGAAATAATGTGAGGTTTCATTGAGTCATTCAAGTACGAACATTTTACAGCAGACAGTGGCACCTGTTTCATGGCTGTTTCGTGAAACCTCATCTACCCATCACTACACAACACGCTGTCGCACCATGGATCCAGCTGCACTGAACTTCACGCGTGGTATAAGAAAGAAAGCATTGCAACAACTGGGAAACACAACTGGGTTTTTTAAAAGAAAACCTTTCATGACTAAATGACAGGAACACAACTTCTGCTGGTGGAACGAAAGTAAAAGTCGGACAGCTGGAGGAATGATGGAGAGAGTTTTACCCCTTAGGACTAAAGATTAGCGACTTTAATGTCATAAAATGAACAAATATCACAACATTTCTGTCTTACCAACAAGGCGACTTTGTCGCAAAATTTCGCAACTTTCCAAAAGTCTCTTGCAAACCTTCATTTCGAAACCATAAGCCCCTCCCCATCACAAAGCGCTCAGTCTCACTCACTGAAGAGACACAGCCAAGCTCCCCTGACTTTCTTTGTGTGTTGTTTGGTTTAATATCATGGATCAAAGATATCAATAACATTTCAAATGGAAACTGGAAAAGCAGTCAGAGAGCACAAACCGCCGCCAATGAAGAATCCCTGGAATTTCCCCTTCCACATACGTCCTGAAAATTTCGTCCAACTCTGTCCATAACCTTTTAAGCTATTTTGCACACAGAAAAAATAACCTTCTTGGCAGAGATCATTTTTTTGGATTTTTTTTTTTTGGTGGTTGTCAGTCGCGGACCTTACAATGGACAGTCCACACCTAACTTCATTAAAGGAGCCACACACCTCATCACTTCACAATTCTATTTCGCAATTGTTTCCCACGAGTCACAATTACTCAAGAATTCCAACCGATAAAACACATGCAGACTATTTAAATGAGAGACACTCTGAATCTTTTCTTGTTTGATCAACTAAACACATTCTCCATGCAGATTGACCCTTATGCTGCTGCTTTAAGCATTAATAACTCTATTTCTATTCACTGCATTAATATTTGCATCTTTCCTATGAATACTGATCCAGTCTGCCTTGAACAGCTTTGCCGAGTGGAAGGCAGAATATTGGATTGTCTCTGCTGAGCTATGAGTAACTCTGGTGTAAGCCCCGAGGCAAGGGTATGACAACAGAAGTAAGAACAAACATTTCTACCTCCTCTGAGCTGCAGAGCTGCATCCTTGGCCAGTTTAGTGTGTGAAAGGCCCCCCTGCAAACACACCGTGTGATACCATTGACACAGATTATAGATTTTACCTGCTCAAAAATATGCTATGTGGGAGTGTGAAATGTCAGGGAAGGCACCCAGGCGCCGAGATTTAGTGGGAATTTATAGATCACCAAACGCTGCTCTCGGAGGAACAGAGGCAGGAGAGTCCGCGCAGCTGCCTTGTCAAAATTCAACCAATGTTTCTATTTCACCCCGAGCAAGAACTGATATCAGGCACATTTGCATATACATGTTTTTGCACAGATCCAATCAAGCGTCAAGGTGCAAAAAACAATTCTGGGACTAAGAGCGGAATGCCAACCAGTCGTTGTGCTGAAACTGAACCCACGGAAACGGAAGAGAGGCGGGCTTATCTTTGATCCAGATAGCATTTAAACCACGGAGGACTTTTAAGAAGGTGTCATAGATGCTCAGGTCGGGTCACTTGTTCATGTTACAGCTGCAGTGCGTCAAAGCCGGTGGAATAGATTAAGGCCGGACACGCATGGCTTTGGTGTACTGTGCAGTTCAATATGGTGTCTGCTTGTGCGTAGGGGTGAATAACAATTATATCTTGGCAGGATTTCATCCACATACTGTACAGAAGAGCCGGGAACGCTGGACTTCTCACACATTTTCATGCGGAGATGCGGGTCCAATTTCAGATCACATCGATGCTCACTGCTGGAGTCGTGACCTGCGATGTGCGTTATTTATTTGAAATTGTTCTCTGATATCTATACTGAACAAAATTATGAACGCAACATGTGCAATTCTCAAAGGCTTTAATAAAGGATTGTTCTGACCTGGAAATTCAAATTTACAGCAACGGAAAGTGATCAAATTCTGACAAAGAAAAAATGCAAACCACATTATATATATATATATATATATATACATATATTATATATATATATACAGAGTGGTACCTCGGTTTTCGAACGTCTCGGAATTCGAACAAATCGGAGTTTGAACAAAAATTTCGAGATTTTTTTGCTTCTGATTCTGAACGAAAATCCAGAACTCGACTGCCCCCGAAAAAACATAACGTGCGCGGACCGATCAGCTAACCCATGGTGCGCTTTGTTATTGTGTATGACGCAGCCTCTGTATGCAGACGTGTCCCGTTAGCTCCATTTACTGACTGTTTTTTCTTCATACTGAGGTGTAAAACCTTTCCTGTCTCCACACTGGACCGTGGTAGAGGGTCACAGGGGAGGTGCTGGAGCGCTCACTCCAGGGTTTGATGTCCTGTTGTGGGCTGGAGCTGGGACAGGGATGAGGCGAGTCTGGGACAGAGCGTGACTTGGTTTATGACTTGGTCACAGCCAAACTGCACAGAAGCGCACATTCAGAGCTGGACACGCACCGGGCACCTCTTCACTTCTGGAGAGACCTCACTCACTCGGCAACCCCTCCCACATGCAGCGGCCACACACATAGAGGAACAGCCACCTGCAGCAGACACTCTACATTCACTCCCACAAAAGACTATTTTAAGGCTTGGAACGCATTAGTTGTTTTTCCATTCATTGTCATGGGAAAAATCCATCCTTCCATCGCTTCTCATATATATATATATATATATATATATATATATATATATATATATATATATATATATATATATATACATATATATATATATATATATATATATATATATATATATATATATATATATATATATATATATATATATATATATATATATATATATATATATATATATATATATATATATATATATACATATATATATATATATATATATATATATATATATATATATATATATACATATATATATATACATATATATATATATATATATATATATATATATATATATATATATATATATATATATATATATATCCTAGTGCTACTGTCTCACTACCGACTTGCTTTTTCTCTGCTCAACTGAGGAGGCGAAGCACTGTGAACCGTGGGTCAGAGGGATTGACTGCTTCATTGAGTAGCAGCAAATGTTGCCACAGTAACACATGTTGCAGTGAGAAGGGATGGCGGAGTGACATCTGCTTTTGTTACATCATGCGATCGGTTGTCATCCATGTTGGAGGCCTTCCTTCAGAGTGGTAGAAGTCCAACTCATTCTCACTCCAAAGCCATCACATATTGTCAAGGGGACTTTTATGTGGTAGGGTGACGCAGAAATCAGCCTTCTGCATTGGATGGGCGTTTCAATAGAAAGTCATGCGCCATCCTCTCCTTACGTATGGTGAGTCAAGAACCTCAAGGCACGTCACCCCATGGGTGACATCTCCCTCAGACTGTACAGTGTTTGTGGGGAGAAGATTTGTGGGGAGTCTGGCCCTATCTACATCGATAAACTGACCTTGGATGAGTGAAAGAAAGTGGGTATAGATTCGCATCGCTTTTTTTTTTCAGTGTAAAAATAAGCCTCTCATTAAATATGTAAAATATTACAGCTCCATTTATATATGTAAATGACATTCAAGGTCATTAGCGACCCTCTAACTGGTTGGCACTTTCCAAAAAGAAGTGGGTTGCTGGTTGAAGGTCCACCGTTTCACAAAGACGAGATTACTGTACACTTTTGAGTGCTTCGAGCTTATTGACTTATTATGATGGAGGTTGAATATTTATGCATTCATGAGGGTCCTGAATATGTGGATTTGAAAATATTTGAACAAAACACTGTCCGTTACCTCGAGCGATGTTTTTGATCCTCTATCTGGCCGCCGTGAAAAACTCACCTTTTCACTCACTCGAAGCAAAAAAAAAAAAGAAAAATAGTTAACAAAAGTGAGATAACTGGAAAAATACATGAAATTATTATTGAATGAAGAGAGAGAATAATCCTCTTTCGCAGGCTGAATGTGTTATTAGAGAATGATTTGAACAGGCTCTTAGTAGCTCTCATTAGATGGGGTATCAAACCAGAACAAAACTCACTTCTCTAACTGTGTGGAGGAAGTGGATTGGAAAATTAAATGGGGAGAGGCGAGTGAGGGAGCAGTCTCTGCCACGCTCTTGTCACCGTGTCCCTGCTCCCACTAACAAGTCCGCTGAGTCGACTCGCACTGAAAGTCATTCACATGCTCTTTAATTTCACTTCATTGATTGGAATTTTAAACCCCTGGAATATAGAGAGGAAGACATTAAGATTATCTACTCCCTTAACCAAGTGCTTGAATTTGTTTTTGAAATTGCCAGATAGCGCCGTTCAATATATATATATATTTTTTTTTTTTCCAAGTTTGGCGAAACTTTCCAAACTTTTCTGGAGATGGTGTTTTTAAAGACGCGTATATTTATATGCTGCCTGCTGTAGATCAGTGACAGTAACATTTCATTAATCTCGACATGCTGTTTTCTCTTGATGCCAGATGTTTGGGACACAACGCTGTCGAAACAATAGACGTGCTTTTCACTGCTTACTCTTCCCTTTCCACTCTGTCTTTGTTCACACTTCCAAAGACAGCATTACATCTGTCAGCAAGAGTTGATTTACATAAACATCAAACTGTTATTCTCAGTAACTGTCAAGGAAACTCTTGAGACTGGCAAAGTATTAGCATTTCAAGGTTGCATTCACACTATGTTCTTATCTGCTTTGCATATACTATTTACAGTTTTATGGCGGTACTATAAATCTTCTACAAAGTCATGATTCCACACATGAAATTAGTGTCTGATATTCTTTAAATGTCATGTCTCATCCGGCACTACTGTGTACAGATGGCACCACGGAATCGATCAAATATAAACAGCGTTACAATTCGGTTCGCTCACCAGCTGCCTGCAATCACTTCCTGAGATGGAAATCACACCTTGCTCCAGTACGAGGTTGTTTTGTGGATTACTTTTCCTCTGATTGTATATCACTTATGGCTGCGCGCCTAATGTATGATGGAAATGCTGTTGGCCATCATGGAAATTTTCCAATGTTTGGTCATTTGAAAGGTGCCAATGATTGCTTGTCAACCGTTCAAAGGCGACTGAAGTGGCTCTTTTGCATAATTCACTTTCATTTCTGTCGGCGACTGACCACTGCCCTCGGAAACACAGCTTCTCAGGAGGGAACAGGCTTCAAAATACACAATATGATCAGTGAAACGGACAGAAACAACAGGTGCGTGCCGCCGTTGTAACACAGCGATAGACACAGAACGTCTTCAGTCTGCTAATGTTGTCAAAAAACATATCCATCGTGATCAGTGAGACTGTAAGTTTCTTTCATTTTATTTATTCTGTTGGTAAATTAGAGGTAAACAAGTTGTGTTCGTCACACTGGCTTCTGTTGTCAAAGGCAGAGAAGAGGCTCTGCTCGCGAAATCTGTTTCCTCGGCAGGGCGCCCCAGCTCACCATCAGTGACAGGGTGAGGAGCATCTGGGAGACCGCATGCAGCGCTGCTGCTCCTTGCTTGTGTTTTTGTCATCCTATCTGGGGGGAAACCCTGCGACTGACCCAAGACGTGCGGGGATTGTGTTGTTCCGGGGACGTCTTGATTTG
Organism: Synchiropus splendidus; assembly: GCF_027744825.2. Taxonomy (NCBI): domain Eukaryota; kingdom Metazoa; phylum Chordata; class Actinopteri; order Syngnathiformes; family Callionymidae; genus Synchiropus; species Synchiropus splendidus. Next base: position 3,424,608 of record NC_071344.1, read on the forward strand.
CTCTTTATGGCGTTACATGGGTGATGTTGAGGCCACATCCCTGTTCAGATTGGAAACTTGAATTTACTTTCTGAAAGTCACTGGAACTGATATAAATATATATATGATATAAAAGACACTGACGCAACAACAAGAAAAGAAGTGGGGGGGTAAACAGATGAGTGTTCAATTGAAAAAGCAATGGGTCCCACGATTGTTGACCTGTGAGGCAGTTTAGTTTTTAAAAAAAATGAGATTCAATCATCACTTGAGCTAAAACTGCAGTAGACAGAAGAGACTGGAAGCGAGTGAGAGTCACCACCTGTGCTGCCTCAGTTCACTGGCTTCTTGTTCGTTTCAGGATCCAGTACAAGGTTTTATTGATTTTTAAATGTCTTCATGGAATGGGCCCTCATACTTGGCTGAGCTGCTCCACATACACTCAGCCACCAGACCCACCAGGTCCTCCTCGGAGCTGCCCCTGGACTGCCTCTGGCACAAGGCTGAAGTCCCGAGGGCCATGGGCCTTCTCTGTGGCTGCTCTCCCTCCAGACGCTCCAGCAACTTTGAATCCCAGTTGAAGATGCTTCCTTTGTACTGAGCATCTATCTATATGTCTCCTCAGTATTAGTGTCACATATATTGTTGTCACTGTAAAGCACTTTGGTCAGCACTGTGTTGTGGAACTGTGCCACACATAAATAAACCTGACCTTGACTTTGACTGCAATCGACATGAGGTTTGCTTCAGACAGTGGCGTCAATAAATGATGATAAATATTACAAATACTTAAAATTATATGCAGTAAACAACAGTAAATGTGAATTCATATGATTGTAAACAATAATGATTCCAGTCAGAACTGCTCAGTTTACTTATAAAATAAAATGGAATGATACTTACTGTGCAACACAGCAAGCTGTCAAGGAGTTTGGAGACGAACGCGTACTGACAGAGACAAAAGGCAGAACAGCGGATGACTTGCTCAATTGAAAATAGCAGGTGAGGTGAGGTTTACATGGTTGTCTGCTGCTCCTAGTGGACAGGAGTGGGAGTGTCGCAGGACAGAAGAATTATGCGAGTATAACTATAAATCAAAGGCTTGTGGTTTAATTCATGGACAATGTGTCTTTGTAAATGTGTTATCGTGGAGTTTTATTATTGATTCAAAATAAAATAACCAGCAAGGAAATGTGATCAACATAAATGCGCGTCCTGCGCCTCATCCCCACGTGATGCTGGTTTGGCTGCATATTTACAGACTTCTCCAAGTTCAAGGGGGCCATCTGGGTAAACAGCAAATTAATAGAATTCCTTGTTTACACGGCGGCGAAGACAAACAGAGGGGATGTGTGAATGGGGACATTGGGAAAGACGTGGATGTGACCCACTTGCAAGCAAACACTAGATTAATCATCTTGACACGAACATACAAACAAAAGGTGAAGCAACATCTGCAGAGAGCAAAATTTCCAGCCACCATTTCCACCGAGATTCAATCATTTTCTATCTCACATTCCCCTAACGGAGCCCGTCCCACCTACTTGGCCAGTGGGACTCCAGGGATTGACAGTCCATCAGAGGACAAACCAACAGTCACAGGTTTACTAACACCTACAGAAAGATCCGGATAACCTCTGCGTTTCTGGACTCTGGGAAGAATGGGGTGACATTTCAACGCCTCCTCTTTGGAGCTGGATGGGCAACCTTCTGGCTTTGAGGCGGCACGACTTACCACCACAGTCACCAGGAGAGGACAGTTAGAAGCAGGCTTTGAGCCAGGACTTTTGAAACAGGGCGTCCATAACCATGTCCACATGAACGCAACCAACAAAGCAACTATGTCATGTTGCATTTTTCAACATGGAGTGAAATAAGCAAATCCATTCTTCTTCTTCTTTCCTGGTGATGGAGCCTCTTCCTTGCTCTCCTGATCTGATGATGTCACGTCTACACTTTTGTCCATCTTCTTTCATATAGTTATGCGAGCTAAGCACAGGGTTGTATCAGCTGTGATGGTTTTCTGAACTTTCACACATTTAAACATTCAAACAAGAAAACAATTCTTACCTGTTTATCCTTCAGGAAGAAGCTGAGTGTTGTCTGTATTGTGTTTTTCATTTTTCACACAAAGATTTGGTTTGGAAAATGTTTTATAACCTTTACATGAAAAAAGGACTGTAAATAGTTCTGGATAAAATATGTACACGCTGTTCATACTTGTTCGGCAAATGCTGCAAGAACTCCCCAGCGCAGTTCTCGCTATGTAAGAATTGCCTAAACATTAGACTTAGTTTGAGTAAAACAAGATACATTCAGCAATGTTTATTCATGTAATTCACCGGCGCAGCTTTAAAAAGGCCCAGCATAACTTAATCAAAGAGCAAACTGTGAGTGCATCCATTCGTGTGAAGTTGCAAGCGCCGGTACATTTCGCCAGTGTTGGAAACTCTGACGATGAAGAGCCATATGTCAGGCTGCATAGGAGTCAGAAGCAGTGTTTCAGACATGCTGATGGGCCCAAGTGCACTTTCAAGGTTTCAACATGGTCCTGATCCACCTGCAGTGCTGCAGCTCACTGGAGCTACAGGATCATACGCAGTAGGAGGACTGTGCCACTTAAAGTCAGGGAGATAAAGCTCCATCACACAGCATTTAAATGCATCCGGAACAACAGGCAAGTGGTGATGTGTTCGATAGAATCATCAACCTAGCAGCGAGCAGAGGTTTTTTTTCTTTTTTGCTTTGTTTTCCTGTGAGACTATCACATTCAAAAGTTCATGTTTAGTGTCAAAATGCCTCCATAAACGTTCCGCCTTCAGCACCAACGCTCTTCAAAAGACTCACCAGCGAATCTTAGCACTCAGACACATCCAAACCCCTCTGAATATTTTGATTATTGTTATTGTGCATGTCTTTCTATGCGTATCTGATATGACCATAAATCATAAGGTATCATGAAACAGTCTTCCGGGGTTGAGTTTTCAGAGGCCACTAGATGGCGCTCTTGGTTTAGACATTATTACATGACTGCAGACATCTGGTGGCCCTGTTGTGACACCTTTTGGTTTAGAAATGATGCACGGTTTCATAGGAATAGTTGATGTAGTGGCACTGTTTCATGAAACATCGGTCCATCACTTCCGACTAGTTCAAAGATGTCACTCCTTCTGAGTCATGAAACAAACTTTAGGGATTTTTTTACATTTATTTTTCAATAAGTAATGTGGAAATAACACCAGTTTCACGACAGAAAACATTTAGGACAGAAAACAGAATTCTGCACCACAATTGGGGGAGATAAAAGAAAGAAGTATGCAAACTAAGAGGGGAAAAAAAAACACATCTAAACTGGAGACGAATTCGCTCCCAATAGAGTATTACGTGGGGTTTTTTTTGGACATTTTACTGAAGTGTTAAATGCTGCCATTAAAGTGTGGGTTGCTTGATATTAGAGTTGTCAATCTCTGTAACAGTGATGCAATTTCATTCAATTGAATATTGTGAAATCCTGCGGTGGGCGTGCAGTTTGATGTCCCAGCATTCAAATGAAAAGGTAAAGATGAATTCAGAATTGCCAGGTAAGTGAGCGCAGAGCAAGGTGAATGGGACACAGATGAGTGAGAATGAAGCAACAAAAGTGTCGAGATTTCTTTTTATTGTTAATAGAACATGTCCTTTGTGCAAAAGAAGGATGTGGGAGCCAGGCGGAGATGAAAGGATTTGATTTGGAATAATCTCTTGGCTGCGATGACAGGCATGAACAACTCACACATGCTTGCACACATGTAAGTGTCCACGCGCTCTGTTGTGCGTATCCACGCACACGCACAAAGACGCACCATTGTCCAGCAGAAGACGTGCGTTGACCATCCACTGTTTGCTCTCCTCCGCATCTTGAAAATGATACGTTGGGCACTTAAAGCTCATGCATCAATATTGCTTATACAGTGTGATGTTATGCCTCAGTCTGAAGTTTAAGGATCAATACTCTATGAATTTTCCTCTCCGCTGCCAGGATAACCTGCGCACCACGGTGCTGACAATCTCATTTATGCCGCCCGCCGTCTCCAAACACGGCCAAATGACTTTAATAAAGTCGCAAACTTCATGACCATGATGAGGTGCTCGGCGTAAGAGTGTGATTGTAATGTGACAGGAAAACTACTGGATCTGAAAATAGTTTACATTTAAAATGCGCACGTCACACGTCCCTCACCATCGACTTATTTACAGGGCTTTGAATGAGAGCCAGACCCTATAGGTATAATTGAATCCCCACTGTGCCTTTTAAACATCAGCCTGAAACCCCAGGCCTTTGTACTCACATCACAATTCTGGTCCGTGGTAAATTGAGGGTTCGATTGTGAAAGATTGGGCTTGAAATGCATGGTAACTATGGCTGCAGCTTGAAGCCGTCTGGATTTCCTTTTCTGTGTGGAGTTTACATGGATTTCCAATGGGCACTCTGGTTTCCTCCCACAGTCCAAAATCATCAAAATCTTAATATGTAAATGTTTTTGTTCCAGTTCCGATCTGCCCGTGTGTAAAGTAGTGATGGGTCGATGACGTTTCATGAAACAGTATTTCAGGCTTTCATGAAACAGTATTGCAGGGTTGATGAAGCAGTGTCGTAATTTTCAGAGGCCACTAGAGGGCACTCTTGGTTTAGACATGCTGTGAGGTTATATTGAATTTGTTATTTAGTCCAAACAGCCAACATCGCCATCTGGTGGCCCCTGAAAATCAGAACACTGTTTTATGAAACCCCATCAACCTTTCAATACTGTGTCATGAAACCTCCACATCTACCCATCACTAGTGTACAGTACCTCACAATTGCGAGTGAATTTCAAAACAACTAAAACGGGTCACACACCTAAGGATGTTCTTTTGACTGTCATTTCTGTGGTGTGGCCCCAATAATCTTAAAGATTCTGTCCCAAACCCGAGCGACAAGCTCATCCTTGAAACCAGGAATCTCACATGATCACACAAAGACGAAACATTGCAAAGCCTGGAAAACACAACATGCAACACGGAAGAGGTCGAGATAATGTTTTAAATGGACAAACTCGAATGCCAACAACCACTGCTTGTGGAAAGTAAAAGTCCCGGATACCTGACGGAATGGAGCAAGGGAAGAGAGTCAGATTTAAATTCCTCAGTACTTTTTTACTGTACTGAATCAATAAATGTCATTTGTCCCCCTTTGCTGTCTTCTTTCTCAGTCAGTTCACGTCTTGAATTCATTCCAGACATTCACATCACAGATAAACACATGAATGTTGAACACGTTTTACATTTACGATTGTCAGCCGAGGCCATTTTCAGAGTCTTATCAGCACAAATTGACTCTTGACACAAGTCCGAACACAGTATAATACAAGTGATAATGATGGGTTCAAGAGGTTTCATGAAACAGTGACCCAATTCTCAGCGGCCACCAGATGGCGCTGTCTTTTTTGGGCTTTGAAAATGGATGTGAAGGAGCAAAACCATCATTGAATGTGTTCACTGCTCATCCATGGTACGGTTTGCTGGAGCCAAAACCATAACAACTAAGATGGTGGCACACTAACCAGGTTGCCAGTCCATCACAGGGCCCACACCACAGTCATTGACTAATCTCTGCATGAGCGCCGGATGGACGCACACTGCCAAGAAGTAACCCACACATCCAAAGGGAGAAGACTGTAATTCCCCTTCATCTGATCCACCATTGCTTCAAGCTGGTCTGGCGCAGCAGACCATCAGTCCCACCACTGCCCTTTAATTGTTTCTCAGCTACAATATTTTTGACTCATCATAAACATTCAAACTGGCATTCATTGCTCCAGGAGTTGTGTTTGTGCATGACAGAGATTGGCACCACATCGGCTTGTCTGGCTCCTTTCATTTATTATTAGCAACCAAGTAAAGCTGCCACTTTCCTGCACCAAAAACGTAGGGAATATAACTTCTTATCTTGTCAGGCTTTTTTGTGTGAGAAAATACTTTTCCAAAGGTCATCTACTCCGGGAGCAGAGAGACATTTGAAGGAAAAATCCAGCTTTAATTATGATTATTTTTTTATTGCTGACCGTTGCACAGTGGCCTAAAAAGCCCGCGCTCTCTTTTTAGCGGCTGACAGACGATTGTCTGTGATGTGTTTCAGACGACGGCAACACAACATGGATCTCCTAATTGGCTTCCGCGCATTTTTCTCTCTGCGCTGGAGCTCTTATATCTATTAAGAGTTGACTTCAGTGAGCCTGTTTGTCACTCCTGCTGGTTATTACCGGATATGTGAGGCAAAAATGATTGCTCTTTATTCCACGCATTGCACTCAGCACGAGTCGAACAAACTTTGATTACTCACACTCCGACTCTTAATTAAAGCGGCACGTTCTCACCTTGTTACTGTGGCTGGAGTAATGATGCAGTCAAGCCACGCCTAATATACATTTCTAGCACTGTATTCCTCGGTGGTAAATTCACACTATTAATGGAGTGAAAAATAGGCTCGCGCTGGAACAGAAGTTGAATATGTGAGGGATCAGAATCAGCAACTTTCATTGAAAACAAGTCACAACTGTGAAACTCACTTTCTGCGTGCGTTCTGTTTTTTTTTTTTTTTTAACTGGTTATAGAATTCAATAAACTCAATTTTTTTGTGTTCTGATATTCACAAAAAATACTGGCATTTATTTTAAAAAAAAGGAAAGCGGAAAAAATTTGATATTTTGCGACATAAAAATTTTGTCTCGCCAAAATGAAAAAAATAAAAATAAAAACAGACAGAAGCACCTGTTAATTATTTGTAAAACAAAAAATGTTAATAACAAATAAATGCACATCAAATAAAATGTCACTAAAAATTAGCAATACTTTTTTTTGTTTTTTGTTTTTTAAGTTAATATGTATGTATACACATATGTATACATCTTACATGTTGACACTAATCCTCAATATTTGAGAAAGTTTGGTGAAATATGCAACGGTTATGTCAGATATGTGTTTTTCCGTCCACTAAACTCGAGATTTGGTGACTCTTCAGTCAAAAACATGACCATTTGGAAGGCAGTATAGTTTACAAGACACAAAGAAATATTTGGTTCATGTGTGGCCAAATGTTGAGGAACAAAAATGTTTCTCAGTAACGTGAAGGTCAAGGTAACTTTAAGGGGTCTGACTCAAGAACAGATATCAAATAGCCATGACGTAACCCTATAAAAAGATGCACTGCCTTTAGGTAGAAAGCGAAATAAAAGTACTCAAAGCGTAATAAAAGTACTCAACTGAGTAACTTGGCCTGACTCTCCTCTTCATGTACAAGATTTAAGTAGTTGAGATTGTAGTTGGTGTGTTAACGTTCAGCTTATCTGAGTAGCCTTTTTGCCAGTCCACCAGTCCGACACTGACTCAGAAACGGAATACAAATGACAAAGTTAATTTGACAGGCAGAATTGAAAACAGCATCTATTCCGTAAAGCACTGCAGTTGACTCCGAGCTTTGGCAGGTGAATCCACCCATTTCATGTATTGCCAAGTTTTTTTTCTTTTCAAACGTCATAGGTGTAAGAGCGAGCTTGAGTTTTGCAAACATTTCTGATGCTCTGCCCAACGCAAGTCATCCTCCAACACATCTGCCCACCTCACCTTGATATGGATTTTGGTTGTGTTTGAAAGAGACAGCTTCACTGAGAGCCAGTTCTTGATTTGGGACCACGAGGAGCAGGAGAAGCAAACCACCAGAAGGGCTCAAAAGCAACGTGTTAGCAATCCTTTCGGGATGCACCACAAAGAGAAAAAAAAAAATCCTGTTTACTCGGCAGAGTCGGTAACAAACATAATTAGCACCTGTCCCCCAAAAAGTCTATATCCGGGTGCTGCCGGAAAACATTCCTCACTGCTCATAGCTGCCGCAGAAATGACCCTCCGCGGAGGAATTTTCATAGACTGACCCGAACAAGCAGTCCATCAGGGCCATGCCCACGACTGTCGGGCACAGGTGGAATTTATGCGGAGTCAGCCAAATGTTATTGAAATAATGATGAGTTCACATCCTGCCGTGAAGTCTCGTCGCAGCTACTCCCGGCACAAACACCCCCGATGTTTTTGCACTGTAAGGACAGGAATTCAATTTGAGCAGATGAGGGTGCAGTAGCCGGCGCAGAAAAGGGACCGGGCGTGTCAGCGCGCACTTACAATCCGTCCAGCAACACGGCCGCAGGGGTATCGCTGGAGGCAACATGCAATCATCTTCACACCGGCGCTGAAACAGAACCGGCCGTCCCCGAGCGCAGAGCCATCTCCAGACCCGGTGCCGGCCCCTCTGTTCCCCTTGTTACTTCTCTGAGAGACGGACTTTTGTTTGTGTTTGGCGTCCTGACTTTCATGTCAACACCTTTTAGATTTACCCCATGTGGATTATTTGAAGTGATTGAAGACTTTAATTCGGTGTGGACCACAGTCTACTTCGGTGTTTTTTTGAGGGCGGATGGTGTCCTTCATAATGCCACTGTGCCGCCTTCTGCATCTGGGGCTGGAGTCGTCCATGGTTGTGGAGAAGCTGCTCCAAATAAACCTTCCCCACCTCATGGAGAATGAAGGATGTGGTCTGCAGGAGCCCAGAACAGATGAGCTGATTCGAAAAATGTGGCGTCTTCTTTTTTTTTGAGTGATATTATAATTGGTTGAATTGAAGAGGAAAGTCTCTGCACTGACGCCCTTAAAAACTTTCAGATATGCCAAGGCTTTCATCTAAAACAATGCACTGACAAAAGGCCAATGTCAACTTGAATCTTAAACATGAAACGGTTTGATCAGCCACCGGACCCAAATGTGTGTTCCTCGCAGTCACGGAGGCTATCCAAGTTCATTACATTCATTCGGGGACACGGGCTGGAATTGATGCAGTCGGAAATAGAAATGCTCTCATCGATTTCGCAGTTCTAAAGTTTCCTTGGAAGGGAGCGGTAATACATGTTCGGATTGGTTTGAACATAAACCCCGTGGATACAGTGAATCTGCATTGGCAAAAGGACAATAGTAATGATATTCACCTAATCTCCCCTGACAGATTCAGGACATGCTTTTCATTAACACCAAAGTGGATAAGAGAGCAATAAGCACTGTTTCAGAGTTTACCCAAATCCTTTCAAGCTAAGTGGGATTCACATTCTGGTGCAGTTGAAGTCTGTCTGCTCAGGTATTAGACAGAGCCAGTACTTTCTAAAAGATCCACAACAGATTATGTTTCTTCAGTCACTGGTGTTTATTTCGTCAATGTCAAACTTTGCTCAGATGTGTGAGAAAAGTCCTTATAAAGCAAAAATATTTTCAAATGCTATTGCTAACATGGCTTTTTCTCTCCTTCTCTGGGATGTGGTGGTGTCACGCAAAGGTCCCAGACTTTGTTGGTGGAGCAGATAGATATATGTCTAGCACGTATCAATAGCTGTGTTAAATGTATGGATTTGAGTGACAGACTTACCAAGGCTTCCCCAGAACAACGAGAGATCCAATCTCAAGTGTGTCAACACATGCTGAATCCCCAGGATTCCCAAATAGCAAATATTTACATGTGGACTTTTTGAGGCTCTGCGTTCCGTGCTGCATGTTGATGTGCCAGGCTTTTAAATGAATTACACGTTTCGCCTTCCGCGGCCTGACGGCGTACAGAGTGCAGAAGTTATTTTGTCACTTGGTATATGTAGCACCACAAGTGACTATGTGCTTTAGTTGCACCTAGCAGGGCAGACAATGAAAATAAACTGGATGTGAGTTACTATTTCTAACCCCTTACGTAGCCTTCCTCGTCAGTGACAGTACTGTGACTAAACCGCACCGCCATTTGTTGGGCTTTAAATAGTAATCTTGCATGTTTTAAACATGACATGACTGGAGCACCATACCATGGCCTACTCTAACCCCAACCTACATCCTTCTGTTCACGTCGCACTGCGAATGCGCCAATACGTGACGCCAAAGGCTGCCTTTTTCGACAGTGTAGGATGCAAAAGGCAACTTTCCCATCATCAATACATGACACCACAGGAGTGAGGATGTGTTGGGGGAGATGTTCTGTATGAGGTGCTCTATACACCAAGTGATCTACAATGAGCCCTTTAACACAACACAATTCTGGTTCTGGAACTGGTGTTGTTCGGGACTCTCGGAACCTCAGTTCCACTGAACCAGAACTTAAGGGGGACTGGCACTAAAAAGTGTCACTCAGGAAGAAAAAAAGAAACAAAACACAGGCAAAATGACAAGTCACTTTGATATATTTCCATCCAACAAACAAGCAAGCAACAGCCAACGTGCCTGTGTCAAACGGCTCATTGAGTTTGTCAGGGTGGCCACCAGGATTTTTATAAAAGGGCGTAGATCCTGAAGGAACAAAAATAAAGGATGTATTCTGGTCAGTTCGGTATTATGACGTTTCTTTCTGGATTTTTCCGTTAAAAACATGTCAGAAACCACCATTGTCATGTCCACATCCTTGATGCGTTGTGTTTTCTGCATGTTTCCTCTTCATTTTTAAAACATTTGATCCAGTGAGATTTCATCAACACGTAGCAGAGAGCCTGCTAGTCATGAGAGTTTCGGTTCATCACCCTCCCAAACCCTCCTTTTGGAACATTTCACAGGTGGGGACACATTTGGCTCTTTAAAACACCTACGCGTCAATGTGCACAGTGAAAGTCTGACCTCCGCGTCCACATTGGATGGACAGCAAAGTGCTGTTTGAGCCTCTCCAGGATGAGTGACCTCCTCCCCCTAACTGCCTGTATCCGAGGAAAGGTCCAGTCATCCTCGTGACAAAACTTATTTTGTCTGCAGTCTTGTTTTGGACTGGCATATTTTACAAAGTGTAAACTCATGTATAGGAACCTGAGCGAAATGCCTCATCTAAAGGAGCCCTAAATTAGTAAGTGGCACTTCTGTTTAAGCATGTTCTGTAAAAATGAAAAGAGGATTTCACAAGGCCGTTTCGCGGGTTCGTGAATTTGGAATTGCTTGCCAAATGAGGCGGGCAAACCGCAAAGTTTGGTAGCGAGTAGCTTTTTTTTTTTGTTTTGTTTTGACGCCATCGATCTTTAAATTCCGGTCTACTGCAACGAGGATAGGAAGTGGGGGGATAGCACGTATTTTTCTTTTTAATTAGCTTCATCTGAGGAATTATCCTGCTCTAATATAATGGCTCGATTCATCTCCCTCACCATCTGGTGTGAGAACGACATACCTCTGGTGCTGATTGCTTTCCCCCGGTGCAGTGTCGGGGTAATAGGCTGTTCAAAGGCTGCTCTGGGCTCGGACAGCTGAGCAGAGGTGGGGAAGGAGCAGCTGGCCCCGCCGCCATCACCTGCTGCCTGTCAGACGGCTGGCCAAGATGCTCCGCCGGTGCCCTAAGTGTATGTATTTGCACGCAAATGTGTGTACATGCACATGTGATTTATGCTCAGCCAGTCAAACATCCGGCTCCGGCAGAAGACTTGAAAGAATCATTAGGATCCCTTTGAACATCTGGAGGAAGTGAGACGCGTTACGTGCAAGCAGTCATGTGTGAGATAATAGTAGCACTCTTGTTAGTTTGCTCTGCTGTACATCAAAGGACATGCCAAAGATGACGTACAACAAATGATTCCACAGAAACGAACGCATTCTTCACAGTAACCAAGGCCAGATGTGTTGTGATCAACTTCATTCAACTTAAATTTTACTCTTTACTACCTGGTTGGAGTCCATTTTGGATTTTCAGCCTACACTTTGGAGGCGTACCTTCAGTTTCCTATCCCAGTCCACAGTACAAACAGAATAATGGGTGACTGCAGACAGACACTTGAATCGAGTGTACAAAAAAATATTGGAACAGATTTACTTTTGTTCCTGGCAGGGGAAAGGTTCTTGAGCCGGAAAACATTAGCAGTCCTGAAGAAGCAGACAAGATGAGGGTATTCTTCTTGGAGAATGAATAATCCCATCGTGACTTTTCCAGTAGGAGCAGTCTCATTCTAAAAGAATATCCATGTCCCACTCCACATCTCAGGTGAAGAACTTCGTAGCAGTTCAGTAGACAGTCAGTGTGATAGGAATGTGAGTGGTTGATGTTCACCTGTAGACACCTGACATCTCCACTATCTCTAGAGTGTTGAGGTCTACCACTGGCCACTGAACCAACGCTGTCACGGTAACTTTCAAAGCCATAGTAGCTCTGCAGGGGCGTGTGCACATGAAGAACAGAGGGGAGAGAACATAGCCTTCAGGGGAGCTGGTGCTAATGATCTTGTACTCTGGAGAACCTCTCCCTGGCTCCTCATGTTGCTCTCAGACTCACAAGCAGACTCTGTAATCCATCTGCAGGGGGGCACTGACGCTCTCAGCTGGGAAACCTGCCGCTGAAGTGACGGCTGTGAAGTCCAGCTGAACGTGGAGGACAGGGTTTGATCGACACCAGTCTTTGCTTGGAGTTGGGGTGAGATGCTCCTCATAAATCCAATATCTGTATATGGATAATAGACGTTGCTTCACTTGATTGGTCTATTTCTATGCTATATTTTACTGTGGGATCTGAGAAATCCACCACTGCATTCGTATGGTTCATCAGCTGCCTTAGAGCAGAAGAACAGCGCAACCAAGTCGAAGGGACACCAACAACAAACCCGTAAAATGAAAGCAAAATTGATCAGAGGAACCGCGGAGCAGGGGTGTTTTTTCAGACGGCAACCACAAAAAATGAGATAAATGCCTCAGTTCTCAGTGAGAGTTTCCTGAATTTTCTGGTTGAGGAGGTCTTGTTTGGGCTCTCGATGAGATGAATCCCACAGTTTCAAAGACGTCACATGTGTTTGCTGTATATGTGTTCATTTTGCTTCTAATCATTTCCGATGCGCTCGCTGCCCCCTCACCCGTTCTCTCTTGGAAAAGATCTGTGTCGAGAACATTTTTTTTTTTTATATGATTGTTAGTGTTGTGGAGAAATGTATTCCAATATTGACAGGACATTTTAGGCCATGAAGCAAGTGTTGCACTGCGTATTTTACAGAATACGTTACATGCCCCGGAGCCCAGCTGTCACGACCTCGGACCAGGGGCTTAAACCTGCCCGGCAAATGACTGTGAGGCGATGAAGTTTGGCCTACTAGATGGCGCTCTTGATTTAGAAATGTTCTTTGGTTAAGTCCAAGCATTTTACAACAGACAGCGCCATCTGGTGGCCTCTGAAAATCTGGACACTCTTTCATGAAGCCTCGTCGGCCCATCACTGCTTCCAGAAATAAAAGAGTCTCATATAGATTTATGTAAAGACTTACATGTTTGTGACACCTATTATTTATAGTAGTTAGCATAGGCTGATCCAGCACACTTTGACCCCATTGAGTTTGCTAACTCTGTTCAGGGAATGTTTGTTTTACGCTTTGTTTTGCTACGTGTAAATGACCGTGGCAGACCACCGTGGCTTAAATAAGGGCCACCGTGCCTCTGGAAATATGTTGAAATCTCATGTGAAGTGGAAGCATAGAATAGAACAGAATAGAAGGGGACATAATAATGGTGGTTTCCAGCATGTTTATAGTGGGAAAATCCCCAAAGAAACATCATCATGACTGAAGTCTGTCGCCTGTGGAACTAAGGTAGAGCATCCCGGCGGACATATGATGGAATGGACCGTATTTTTATTGTTACCAATTCAGAAAGTCAAAACTTTGCTTCCTTGTTTCCTTGTCTTCTTTCATAGGGGAACGCTTCTAGATCCTAGCACAGCTATTTCCCTTCCCCTCTGTTCTCCCCTTCTCCCCCCAATAAATAAGCTAAAATAATAGAGATGATTCAATGCACCGCAATCCATCAACGCAACCAAAATGGTGCGGAAATGTAGCTTCCTCCACTCACTTCCCAACGGTGCTCGGTAACCTCTTGAAGTCATGAATAACCAGTGGTGTATGAAATCCAGGGCCTGTGTGGCTCCTAATGAAGTGCAACAAATACCTGTAATAGCCAACACAGAGTAAACATGTGCAATAAATGGAGATGCATCAGGTGAACACCGCTCGGCCCGTGAGTGCCTCTGTCAGGAGAGGAGGTGTGTGGTTATTAAGGGTATCTTATCTAACAGCTGAGCAGTTTTATGGCTCCTAATAGGCACCCTGTCAGATTGAATTGTAAATATGGAGCACCATTGTGCATTCCGAGGTGTGTACATCTTCTGCTTCATTTAGCAGCTGCTATGTCACGACCAAGCCATTTATTACACCCTGCGATCCACAATTAAAAGGCAGCCTCACAAGAACCTCTTCCCGGCTGCGCCCACACACCCGGCCTGCGTTACTTGAAAACTTCCCTGGCATGGAACACATTATCACTGGATTTCCATCCAGTTCTCAATTAAAATTATACAGAGGTTGCATTTCATTACCTGAGCTCGGGGCAATTTGCAGGTCATTAAGCTACAACCTGTATCACCCGAGATGTTTTTGAGGTGAACATCTGGGGTTGAGGAGCCAGAGCATGAAATGAAATGCCCCCGGCTCTCTGTTCTACCTTTTGTCCAAGAGGGCCAAGGGTATTAAAACACTATGCATAGTAAAAATGTGTTTTCACACTCTGCAGCAAATTGGTCTGGGATCTGAATTGAAATAGAAAATCGACCATGACTGTGGATATGGAGTATGACTTATGGCTACAAATAGCCACAGTGACGCGCTTCAGTGCAATAGAGTTGGATAGGGAGGCGGAAAAAAACAAGATTTGGAAGAGGGCCACCAAGTCTTATTGATCAATAGGCGTTCAATATTTGATGAGTTTGCTTTCTGCAGTATATAGAGAAATCTGCTTTGACATTATGACCAAGTGGCTTCCCTTAGTTGTGTGCTTCGAACTGAACCTGCGACGGGCGCGTGGCGGGTCAGTCGAGTGCGAGTGCATTTAAACAATGGAACTGACAAAGATGCGGAAAACTTATTTACTTTTTTACAATTTTTAAATACATCTCAATTCAAGAAATATTTTTATTTTAGCTCAGCAGAGTTTGCTCACCATATTTATTTATTTATTTTAGGGCTGTTATTACAGTGAAAAAGAACTAATTAATCTCACATTTTGAAAGAAAAAAATCTTCCAATGACTCAGTCTGTTTACAAACTGTTGCTGTGTATTCTGTCTATTATAGAACTGTGTGGTTTCAAAGAAGTTACTTCACCAAATTCACAATAATAAATTCTGCAAAGAGTGAGACCAAAAGAAGATGATGCGGCTTATCCATCAAATGATGTATTACAGCGACTGGCGTTTTAGATCAGTTATCACCTCACCTCTTTAGGTCTGCCATCTTCTAAAATGTAATTAAATAATGGCGTGATACATTTTTATCATCTAATATTTCAGCTTTAGTTGCTGACAGCTCCGTTTTACATCTGTAGGGTGTGTTCAAACACAACGGAATTTGATTTTTTTGTCCGACATTGACTCATCTTTCTTTCTCTAATGTGGTACCTTTGCCATGGTGAAGCGTGTAATCTGCGTTCCATAGATGTTGAATAATGTTGTCCACTGTATTGGTGCAGCGTGGACTGCTGGACAGTAGAAGTAGTGCTTTCAGTTGGTGTTTCGCCTTTAACAAGGAACTGCTACTGTGCGATGGGAGTAGAACCCGTACGTCCACAGATTTCAAACAGTGTCAAGTCCGTCACTACACTTTCTGAAAATGTATTTTTCCATCGTGTCCTACTGAATCTGATGTGTAAGGGTTTCTGGCTTCTGTCTCAGTGGTCACGCAGAATTTGAATTATACTGTCATATTGATCTCATAGATTCACATGTTAACTTTGACAGCCGTAGATGCGTTTTTATTTGTATTTTTACAGTCTACGAGTGAAATTCTGATGGAATTACTTGCTTTCATTTTTTTTTTTTTCATTTTTTATGAGTCAGAACACTCGTGAGAAAAATGTGTTCAGTCATGAGTCCTTTCAAAACTGGAGGGCAAAGTTCACGGGTACATTGGATGAGGACACGGCAAGAATCTGAGGAACAAGGAAGGATGCCGAGGTGGAGGACGCTGACTTGATGTAGATGTTGAAAGAGAAAGTCTCCATTGAAATTGCAACAATTTGGACGTTAATTACTAACAGTAAAGAAACGCTTTTGAAGAAACCGCATTTGTGTTACATTTGACAAAGACACGGGCCTCACTTTCATTGGTTGGCTTTCAGCAAAGTGTATCATAAGCCTTACATCAAAATTGTCCCTTCATGCTCAAGATAAAAGGATGAGCAAGTGTCTCTTCTTGAGTGAGCGTAAAGTAAGACACTTTAATCATCCACACTTGAAAGAAGGAAAAAAGAATTCAAGCAAATGCAATATCTTTCATGAAAGAATGATCAAAAGTGTGAGTGTTGGCACTGGGCAACTTTGGGGTCTCTCTTTCTCTCGCTGCTATGAATAATAACATCCCTTTGTTGGGGATTACACTTTGCTACAGGGTGTTCCAAATAATTTCGGCTCTTGACAGCCCCGAACCGACGCTCAGCTAAACAAACAAGTGTGAAGACGCAGTCCAAGTCATGCAGCAAACATTAGAAGATCGCTTTCTCAACGCCGAGCGCTCCAGCGCAAACTGGCTTTTTATTTCTCTTATCATACTTGAACAGTATGGGGGTCTCACTGGAGACTTGTGCGGTGCGAGTTGTATTCAAGATGATATGCAGTAATCAGGCCCTTTGAGTCCCCCTCTGTCTCTGCCTCGCTCCATCTTTCTTCCTCTCTTTCTGCTCTGTCTCTTCTGCTTTCCTCTGCCCTTACAAAAGCTGGCCAGCACTCCACTTTTCTAGTACTGTTCCATGACATCACTTCACATGGCTCACCAGTATTCCTTTGGGAGGTGGTAAGTTTGCCTGGTGCCTCAAAGTCGCCAGTTCAATGAGTCTGCATTGTTGCGTGAAACGGATCAATCAGTAACTGGCCAGTTTGAGTGTCATTATTCTGCATTGCTTCACATGCTGAGGAAAGACTGGTGTTGATGAGTGTCACGTCGGCCCACCATTCACGTCAACATCATGTATTTTGAAAGCACCATGGCCACTGTCCATCGCTTCTCCCATCTGCCCATGTATTCCAGCCAGGTAGGATGTCATGGCGACGGTGAGTCACGCAGTGGAATTTATTGTCTGCACTGCGGCAGATTACCCTTGCTTAACATGCCACACATGAGACTTCAACTTTTGCAGTGTTGCATCCTGCTGGCAAGTATGTTGGAGAGCCTGGGGCGTGCTGGGAAGCCCAGTCTTTATGCATGAATTCCAGGTCTTAAAGGATATCAGCTGAAGTGTGGCAGTGGGAAGATGAGTGCAGGCACTTTTTTCAATCTTTCCTCGCTAAAACCTAAAACCTTCGGTCACAAATAACCAAAGACTTTCAAGGAGGACTTAGTTTTCAAGTCATTTAGCTCTGCTGCTTTTAATGTTGAAGCAATAAATGTATTAATTTTTAAAACGAGTTGTTTTTCCCTGGGAAATTAGTAAAAAATGTGGCAACCTTGGTGGTGGAAAGGACTGTTTTGAATTGCTACTTTGAATAAAAGCTGCACTTGATAAACAGAAATGAAGTGCGCATAATTTTGGTCTTTTGGTTCAATTTTCATACTTTGCCAAAGAAACTATCACCACAGTCAGCAGTGAAATAAAATGTCCTTCTATCTTGCAGTGTTTTTTGGGAAACATTTGTTCCTGTTTAATGTTAATATTGTCATTTTTAAACACAAGTTGAACCACTCTGTGGCATTGGCTGTTCCCAAAAGAAGAAAGTATTTAAAACTGTTTTCACCTCGCCATCACTGGCGGAAAGCGGAATAAGGAATACAGTCATCCGGAACAGATTATGCTTTGGCACCATTTCTCCTGACAGGCAACATGTCCAGCACCATGGACAGCACCATCACTGATCAAGGGAAATGAATGACATGAATATTAACTGCAGCGGAAACATGTCGACATTGATGAGGCGCTTCAATGCTCTTTACTCTTGTTGTTGTGAGTTTATCGTATGGTGCAGTGCTGTGTAGGAATAGATCAATTCTAGAGCAACACACCCTCACTACCACGGCGTAATGTATAGACGTTGGGAAAGTGGGATTTGGCGTCCTATACTGACGCTAAAGGTTGCATGTTGACGCGTTCATTTGAAACACGTGTTCCTCCTTCCACAGTATATCCTCACGCTGTGTGCAGCGACTCCCGTGGAAAAAAGACTGAGGTTGGCGTTACGCGAGCCATGAAATGGCGCTCCTTCTGTTCTTCATCTGACAGCTTGCTGTTTAAAGCCCTTCAAACTGGCATTCTACCGCACAGTCAGGAAGGAGAAGAGCCACATGACGGGTTACTGTATAGCGACTGGCATCCAATGTAATTCAGTGAAGAGGGGAGTGGGAGCGAGGTTGGGTTGCGCCCCAAAAGTTTGCAGACTCAGCGATTCTTGCAGGTGAATGACATGAAAACAGTAAACTACTCAAACAGCATTGGCTACTATGGTTGTGCATCAATTTGAGCCAAATACAGGGGGAGAGAGAGAGTGAGAGAGAGACTTTCCACTTCCTTGACTCCTGATCCAGAGTTAGCAAGCAAAAAGTCGTCGCTCTGCAATCTTTCTATTAACAGTATTCACTCTTATTTCTGAATTCACAAACCTTTTCAAGGAATTGTCACACTCTGTCAAGCTGCAATGAGAGCGGCACGTGCGTTCCGGAACGCTAGTGCCACCTGCTGTCCCATCTAACTCATTTAAATGTAAAATGTCGTTTATGTTGGACGACGAAAAGAAAAAAAAAAAAGCGACATAAGAAATGCATGGTTGACATTCAGTGTGGCATCTGTCAGTATTGTCCTTCACACACTGCAGATGCATCAACCCACTGGTCAGGACCTGCAACTACCTCGAGAAAGTTCTACTTGACAAGAGGACGAAAGTAGCAGCCTGAGTGCTTTAATGATCACATGGGAAGCAAGCGTGTGTTACGCAGAGCCCATGATCCTTGACATTTACAGCAGTCAGCAGATGTGATAGCATTAACTGCATTGATAGCTTTCATTAAAGCCGCACCACGCGGCATTATTGGCACGTTACTAATGACATGTCATAAGCGCGTGTGACACGCCTCTCCTGACATGGTTAATGCCACATGACAATATGAGGCAGGAACACTCGCCCTCGTCATGATCAGGAGTACAAATGTATTGTTGCCAAGGTCAGTAGTGTGTGTCAAAGCAGAACCCCAAAGTCAAGATGTTAGTATTCCACCGTCTTCCCTCAGATTCCACCTAAATAATTGAATAGCTCCTCGTGTCCGACAGTGGTTTCAGATGTGAGCTGGTGGGTGGATTTAAAGGAGAAGCCGTGCAAGCTAGGACGACGCAACAGAAGATGAGTGAAACTCTCCGTTTCCGTAAAGGTTTCACTTGTATTCCGTCTGCTGTGCAAATGTGAAGTAGCCACTGTGGTTGATGCAGTATGACACGTGGCAAGTCAATGTTTTTACAAATCCGTCTCAGGTCACAGGAAATAAAAACCTGAAAACATTTCCTTTTCTTACACTTCTGCTTCCTCTTAAACCTTCCCGATTGATTTTTTTTTTTTTTTTTTTTTTCGGAAATTCTCTCTTCAAGGTAAAAGTCAATGCCAAAACAGGTGAGCTGAGGTTTACCCTTGTCATGAAGAGAAGTGAAAACTCATCTTGAGACCCAGTCTCATGTGGGAAAAGCTGCTTATAGATCTTGACACTAAAACTGCATGCAACAACCAATCAATACTTCCTCACACTTCTGACAAATACACTACGCAAGCCTACAACTCGCCCACACACAACCGTAAACATTTGATGGAAACATGATGCTTCCCTTACGAACTGTAACTTACAGTAGCATAGAAAAAAAATACACAAAGTGGCCCCTTGACAAGGTGATTCATAAATCTGCTCTTTCTTTTTTCCCCCAAAAAAACTTGAGAAAGTCCGCCCTCTCCTAAAATAAACTATATTTTTTTAAACTTTTATCTTACAGGTCAGTTTCTGTTCCTAACTCCCAAGGCTTTCCATTGTGGGTCCAAGTGACTGTTGTGGATCTGTTAGAGTTCCGTCTAAAGCGGAAAAACACCTGAGAAAAAGGGGAAATGACCTCCCCATCCGCAGAAGCAACGCCTTTTACTATTGTCCACAATAAGCAATGGTCCTGGAAAAGAAAAGACTGTTGGACAAAGACAGTCGTGAAGGCAATTCAGAAGCCAGTGTCAGGTGAACACAATACTGGGGTTGGAATTGCACGTCAAACACCACCGATTGATTCATAAAAGCATTGTGTCGTGCGTTTTTCAAGTGGCTTATTATGACTCTCATGCATGTTGGTTTGGAAGGGGTTTTATTTTGTGGACTTTTGCTTTGCATATGCTCCTGGCTATTACATGCATGACTGTCTGTCTTTATGCCCTTCGATGGGCTGTCAAGAATGTGTCTACGTCCTGCCGTCACCCGACACTGTCAAGGCTGCATCAGCTAAAATACCAGTCATTGGATTCTACTCCACACTGAATAAAAGCATTTTGAAGTGGCTGACGCTCAATGCACAAGCAGAGTACAATTAAGTGCTCAGCTCGAAATATAACTGAGTTATTGCCTCTTATAAAATATATATCTTCGGCTACATAACATAAATAAACACACGGTATTGAATTATGTAATTTCAGTAGCTCAGACACTGCAAATATTACACACTTATTCAGTATTAACAATACTTGTTTCTGCCCAATTTGGACGGCGTGATCTTCAGTATCTGTGTCTGAGTTTTGCGTGTAAGTCAAGAGGAGCTCAGCTGTGAGCTGTGCAATTGAAAAGTCTGGCGTCTGTGAAAGACTACATGGGAAGTAAAATTCATACTGTAATCCAGGGCTTCTTTCTGGAAAATAAATAAACAAGACTTTATATTGTCCGGCACCTTCCCTGGTCACCTGGGACCACAACACCAGGCAGATGGAGATACAAAGTAGAGGCAGTAAAAAGCAGTCGGGGTCAGAGATTAAGGGAGTGCGGCACAGGCATGTTGGTTCATGAGGTCAATGAAGAGGACAGGTCTGGTCAAGATATACATATAGTGATG
The DNA here is from genome assembly GCF_027744825.2 of Synchiropus splendidus. NCBI lineage: Eukaryota > Metazoa > Chordata > Actinopteri > Syngnathiformes > Callionymidae > Synchiropus > Synchiropus splendidus. The sequence continues at coordinate 3,445,712 of NC_071344.1, forward strand.
GGTAGATGAAGTCACAGTACTGAAGGATTGATGAGGTTTCATGAAACAGTGTCCTGATTTCCAAAGGCCACCAGATGGCACTGTCTGCTGTATAATGTTTGGACTAGTTCAATGAATCCTCACTTCATTTCTAAAATTTGGACAACAACTTTACTGTTTCATGATACCTCATCTGCCCATCACTACTGTATGTACAGGTGTCTACCATCTGGGAAATACTAAGTACTAAGAGAAGATGTCCATCACAGTCTCATTCAGAATGATCAAAGCACAACCACAGAACTGTATTTCATTCAAGTATAAAAACAATAATAATAAGCTGAGATGAACTTGTTTTCATTAAAATGTGTTGGGGAAAAAAAAGTCTCAACTTAAAGCGTGACACTTCTGTAGGAATTTGGTTCTTTTGCTGTGTGATCATTTTCTCCATTCTTGATGTTTCCCTCATTATTCCCTTTGAAGTCAAAGCATCATTTGATGTTCGACTCTCAGCTTCTTTCTGGATATTTCCTTCATACTGCCTCCACTTGGAACAGCAGCAAAACTGTTATCAGATTTGCGCCATTGATGTGACACTGGTTTATTGTCTGACTCTGACTCTGTTGACAAGTACAGTCACCAAATTAAAGTGCGCTCCCTGTGAAGGCTGCGGCCCATTAAAATGATAGATGGTGTGCTGTATGCAAAGCAACATTCTACAGCCACAAAAACGTCTAATTGCATTCAAAGTTGGGAAGTGTGTAAATGTTGGATCTAGATTCTCAGGCGTATTGGCAGCGAGCGGCTCGACAGCAGATGAATGGTTTCCAAGGAGGAGCGGGGGGTGGGAGGAGGAATGCAAAATTCTCGGCAAACAGTGCGAACCACTGTCCACGTCTCCAGCCCCTGACAGGCTTCCCCATGCATGAATTCAAAGCTGGTAAAACCGCGGCTGAATTCATGTGGATCTGACATCCATCATGTAGATCAGTGTTGTGTTTTCACTGCACTGTGTCCACGATAAGATGTTTTGGCAATCGGCCCGTGACATCTGATCGCGCCAGTCAAGAGAAACCCGGATCAATTTCGCATGTTTCTGTCAGAGGCTTCTGGCACTTATTCATTTGAGTTTGCAGATAAGCGCTTTATCCTAAAATTAGCTGGGAGTGTAATTGCTCCACAAATAGGATTTCAACTTCAAATTGAAAAAGTTGGCTGAATGGAAAGTTGCAGTGATGCACCACAGGAGTGTGTTTTGAGGTCAGGGTTTGTGGTGTCATTGCATCAGATTGCCATATTCTGTAATGTGTTCTGATTTTCTCCCCCTTTCTGCTCCGTTTCTCTGCCCTGGAGAGATTTGCAAATTGCAAAACCGGGTAGGACTGCAGAGGATGGAGAAGTTCTGTTCTATTTTCATTTGTTACAACGAACTGGGGGGAAAAAAGCCTTACAGTCAGATGGCCTTGTGGGACTCAGTCTTCAAGCAGAGCATCAGAGGACGACCGTATGTGATGCACCGCTTGTGATGACGCACAAATGCCTTGACCAATGCCCACTCTGTCCTCGTACATTTTCAAAAACACAGTGTATCCAGTCTGCTCCGGAAGAACTAGTCGCTGTATTTATTTTCTACTTTGAAGTAATGCCTAATGTAATCTAAAGGAAAAACATCCTGTATTTGTATACAGTAAAGATCTTTTTAATATTCAATGTGAGATTCGACTTTTTGTCATTGTGCTTCTTATTTCTTTTTGGGGTTTTTTTTCACATCAAATATCCAAATTAAATGTTGAGTTTTGTCCCAACAACCAATCCGACCCTTCATCCTTCATATGCTGCTGTTGTACCAGTCAGTTAACTGGCTGTTTTCACCCATTCATATGACCCAGAAGTAGAGTCATCTGAAACCACCACCAGTTTGGTACAGCAGGCTGCGATCAGCTGTGACGGCTCAGACAATGAGGAGAGCTCAAGTGCAGAAAGTATAGAAAGGCTGACACAAATATATCCACAAACAAGGTTTATGACAGAGCCAACACAAATGGGACGCGGCCCAAGTCCAAAACAGATAACTGAGAGAGAGAGAGAGAGACGGAGTAAGCTAAACAGAAATCCAGGGAGCAAAGAGTCCAAAAACACTCGGACGAGGAACTAAGAAACCAGAAACCACAAATTACCAGAAAACATAAATTAGAATAATGTTACGGAAATTCTCAGGCACATAGGCAAAAAACAGGGCAAACCAGGAAGTAAAAAAAAAGTCCAAAACGTTCAGAACAGGAGTCCAAGGCATACCACGACATAGAAACATTCATGATCTGGCGCTGCATCAACCTTCTCCAGCTTCTCCTTATGAGGTGGAGGTTCATCAATGAAAACTCACTGCAGCTGCAGATCATGTCCGACACTGTCACGCGAGACAAAGACACACAGTGGAGCAGGAAGTAACTGACAAAAATAAAAGCATGGTGGGAGGGGCCATGACATGAGCAGCTCAGTGGTTTTTCTCTTTGTCCAAAGCTGTAAAGCAGCAAACTTTCTGTCCATACACAAGTTTATTTTGAGCAAAAACAAAGTCAACACACGTAACAAATGACCCCAACCCTGTCCCTACACTCGATGGGTGATATAGCATGTACAAGTAAGAGCCGACTTACGACCTGCTCGACTTACGTCCTCCCGTACTTACGACCACGGGCTTATTTTTTTTAATTCAGTGTCTGGCACCACAGCTCATAGCAGCCCAGCAAGACGTACGACAGTTACAGCAGCGCAGTCTCCCAGCATCTCACTCTCACACAGGCATCTACCACTACAGTAGTAGCTGTAACCCTCGCGTCGGCTATTGTGAATGGCATTCGACTTGCGTCCAAACTGACTTACGACCGGTTGGTCGGACCCGATCCCGGTCGTGAGTCAGATGTTACTTGTACTGTACACAGCCAATGAGAACCTCTGTATCGGGGGCCCAAACTCCTAATAACCTTAACATTGGACTGGTTGTTAGTAACAGACAGCAGAGTGGGGAGGTGAAGCCCGAATGATGAATGCAGAACTAAACTTGGATTGCAGGTGAATACACTGGCTCTGGTTGCCTCAAGGCTTCGGCCTCAAATTGGAGGTTCTTACTGGCTCAGCAGGCCAAACTCTCACTAGAATTTCCACCAGCACTTTATCAAGTTTTCGAATCTTTTCTTCCACTCCCTTTACCCGAAGCATGAAGAAATGGAGCTGGCTTTTGGTTCTGATGGCAAGACAGTCAAAGGGCCGTTCAGACTATGAAGGGCTTTAAAAACAGTTCCTCTGAAATCAGTCTAAATAATACAGCGAGTCGCTGCTGAGACTTTGAGATCACTGAGATGCATGCACTAAACTAGACGTTGCACCTATTAGTGGAAGATAAGCATCATAATTATCTGACTCATGAACCTGTCAATGAAGCTAATGCCGTGCTTCCATACCAGTCGGTGTGGCTGAAGGACGCCAGCGTGCCAAAGGTGTAAAGCAGATGGGATGTGTCTGATATATCTCTCAGTCACTGTAATGAGATGAGAACGTGCCTCACCAATCTCAGGGCCCATCTGATGGCAAGAGACGTGGTGCCCACTCAGACGGGAGGGATCTCTCCCCTCTTCAAAGATAATGAGATGACAATGCATTCCACTAACATTAGATAGAGACAGGGTCCAGGGGGAGGATCGAGGGGGGGGGGGGACGTTCTACAGTACTTGTCTGCTTCCTTTGATCAGGCCTAAGAAGCAACTGTCTTTCCGTGTGTCTGCTGGACTCATGAAAGCTCAGCTGACTGATTCATCGCCGCCGCTGCTCTACACATAGGCTTCAACATGTAGCATCAATTAACCTGCGCTTTATTACTCTGTATCTGTACTGCCATCAACTGAAGTCACTCATCATTGTGTTTCATGAATATTGCAGCAGATAAAGAGTGTACTCCTATGAGTCATTTATCTTCTGAGCGTGACTCGCCCAGCACGCCCAACACACCTCTACCTTCAAACACAACCTGCACACTTGGTTGTTGGTCTGCCTGGTTCTATGTTCCTCTTGGTTGCACCAGAAATCGCCCACAATTGTGCCACAATTCACATGCAAATGAATGGCCTCCTTACTAGAGCTGGAGCACCATGGAGCGACGTTGCCAGTTATGCTTTAACAAGTGTTACAATGGAGCAACTATGGATAATAGATAGATATCCTTTACTGGTCCCTCACTGGGGAAATTTCACTGTAATAATAAATTAGGAGTCACACGTTTGATGAAGGAACATTTATTACCCAAAATGAAGTTATTTGTATATTTGCAGTATCTTAGCTGGAAATTCATCATTATAAAGTATTAGTTAGTGTCTTGTTAAGACTAGATTTTACAATGGAATAGTCATTGAAAGTTCACACCAAACAACGTCACAATTCCTCAATATTAACTATAAATAAACACATTACTTATTCATAGTTAGTATGAGTTCCCTGATGTAAAGTGTAACCATTACAGTGCGACATAAGGCAGGTGTTTAATCTGGAGTCCATGCACAAAAATGGTATAAAAATTTCCTATGGAATGCTTCTCGCTTACTTCCATTCCAAGCAATAATCATCCATTGTTCTGCGTTCGATGAATACATTTCCAAGACCTTTGTCCACCAGCAACACATATCTGATCCAGATATTGAATTGTATTTTATTTCATTGATTGTTTTAAGTGAGGTACGTCGCCTTTATTAACAAGCAAAAGCGCTACAATCCAAAATAAATCCAAAATCAAGTGTCAAGGAAAATCTCACCCCTGTGAAGACAAGCTGAGAAACAAATGCATACACGGATCAAACAAAAATCGCTTGCAATGAAGGAAGGTAATATAGTCATGATGCTCTGGTGTGAGACCAGAATCCAGCCTCTGAACTGAGCAGTGCAAAAGGCATGAGTATGAAGGAAGAGGACTTCAGCCCTAAATAAAGCCAGAACAATGGAATGTAAAAAAGTTTATAGTAAACATAATTCCAAACCTAAATCTGACTCCAGACATAATGTCAGTTATTACAGTCATGTTAGTACAAAGCAAACTGCAACAGTTGATGCAACAGAGCCAGGTTACCATTACATGAGTATTTGCCCAGCTCAAAGAGGAAGAGTCATTTATAACACTTGAAATTCATTCAGGATTTTTATATGATGGTTGCTGTGAATTTCAAAAGCATTTTGTGAGTTGTCGGAGCTGCTATATTTTTTTTTTTTTTTTAAATCGTGTTACTTTAAGGGGTGATTGACTCAAGGTTAAGTGTCCACAGGTAGGGAATGACCACCTCTGTCATCCCTGTGATACACAGCCGCGCGCTTATCTTGCCTCCAGCCACCCATGACACCGTCTCAGACGGGGTCGTGGATTTCTGCAGATGCATGCTGTCGTGCTGTCTGAGCAATGTTGTAAAACTCTTTCCGCCCTGAATTCAGTGTCTTGCCAGGAAAAAAAAAAGAGAAAAAAAAAGGTTTCTGTGTAAAATCAATTTGCCATCACCTGGGAGGAGATGACACACATTTTGCACTGACATGGCACTCCATTGCAAGATGTCAAAAGTACTATGCTAACAGGCTTTATTTAAGCAGGCTTGACGAGACAATCTTATTTAAAGTTGACAGTTTGTCATGGCTCTTGTAGAGGGATCCATCTCGCTTTTTGTCCCCGCGGTGAAGATGATCCCCCACATGCTGTTTATTTTTTATTCTCCCTCTTTCTCAGAACACTGTGTTTTGACAAATAAAGCACACAAATCCTTTCTTCCCAGCCACTCCACGGCGAGCATTAGGACAACTGATCTGCAGAGAGGTTTTAAAGCTGCATTTTGACAGCGAACAAGTGTGTGCAGGGTTATCACTTATCTGGAGGAAAATGTGCCGGGCCAAACAAATCTCAAATTCTCTCTGTGCTGCATGTTATATTTACATGAGTCCCCATCTATCTGCGCGGATAAAAACCATCATTCTGTTTATAGAATGTTTGCAACCTGTGATGTGCTGTTTCATCTTGCTGGCGTCTCTCTCTCCACCTCTCCTCGCTGTCACATTGACGGAAGCGTCTGGAGCAGGAAAAACTCAAAACTGAAAACCCCCCCCCGCTTTTGTCCCGCAATTAAACGCATGGTAAATACTTTATCACCGTCCTTTTAAACCTGACAAATCACTCCTCATGTGCTTTAAGCTCCCAGCACGGCGAGATCTGAATCGAAGAGAAAGGGACATGTTGGGATCTAATTTCTCAACATCTCATCAGCGTGTCCTAATAATTATACAGGGTTATTAGCTCAAGTATTAGTCCTTGGCAACCTTAATGCCAGATGACATTTGTTATGAATAGCACTGAGGCTGGATGTCTGTGGGCTGCGGAGTCAGGTGCGAGCTCTCCGCGGTGCAACAGCGCCATCTGTTGATCAGGTCTAATAAGATGACATCACCACACAGCAGCACCATGGAGGGTAAAACCTCAGCCTTCAATGAGCTGCTTTCGAGCAGAACATTCCTCTACTACATGATTTTATTTATTTATTTATTTTTAAATAAGCAAATAGGTCTAATGCCTGCTTCTCATTTGGGGTGAGACACATTAGGTTACATTATTATTGGCGTCCTGAAAGTGTTTTGTTGATCTTTTCCAGAGCTCGTGTACATGGAATGAAGTTTTGTAGCAATTTAATGCCTGTAAAATATATAAAATACATAGTAATATCAGAAAGATTATAAAATGTGGTTGTAAATTAGATTGTAGTGTTAGAAAAAAAAAAGTAACAGTGATTCATTCGCAGATGTGAGAAGATTTCATGAAACAGTTTTCAGAGCTCACTATAGGTGGCGCTCTGTGTTTAAAAAAAATGGGGAGGTCTCAATTAAATGGCTGTTATATGCCAAAGACTATGCAGCAGGCAGCGCCATCTAGTGGCCTCTGAAAATTAGAACACTGTTTCATGAAACCTCATTAACAAATATTTCATTGTTGCCCTCCTTTTCATGTGGAGGAGCTTCACCATCTTTCCGATGGTGTCTCTCTGCAGCGTGGGTTCAGAACTCTAAGAAATTGCTGTGTATTTACGTCGCAGGGCAAGAACAACCAGCAATTTCCCACAAGATGCACAACAGAGAAAGACAACAAGGAGGGATGCGGTTTGCTGAGCAAGGCTGCTCACCGATTGGCTACGTTGGTAGACCAATTAGCTGCTATGACACAGAACATCATGCTCCAGTAGTCGTGTCTAGTCCATCATCCAACTGTGTCAGGAAGGTTCTGGACAAACTAGATAAAGAAGGCCACGTTTTTAAATAGTGTCACGGTGGCTCAGGGGACCAGAGCCAAGTGCTGAATTGTTGACGATTCGTTTAAACAGAGATTTAATATAAAAAAAAAAATAAAAACGGAACACAAGACACACACAGGAAAGGAGGAAACGAAGGATGTCGCCACCAAAACTCTGAGCGAGGAAACAACTCACAGGGAATCAAAGTCAAGCCTCAAATAATGGGGACAACAAAAACGCACTCAGAATAACTCAAGAGGCCCAAAGAACAATAAGCACTCAGTGGTGAAATTACACACACACACACGAGGAGGAAAACTAACTAGAGAAAACAAAAGGTGAGTCACAAAAACACTCACACACGGCACACAGCAAACAGGAAACAAATGCACGATAGGGAGATCTTTACCAGTTGACGCGAAGTAACCATCTGGCAACACACAGTCTGGATCCAAGGTGTGGGATTGTGGGATTGCTCCCAGCTGTGCTGCTGTGAAGCTGGAGGAGGGGTGACAAAGAGCACAGGAAACAGAGAAACACACAACCGGGAAACACTAAAATAAAAGCACAGATACAAAAACATGACACATGGTCCAACATTAAAGAGAAAAATCTCCATTTAGTTTCACATATATTGTGTGAATCACTGGTCTACCCAAAAGTGAATCTTTACTTTTCCTCTTCAGTGATGGACACGACACCTCCATGGTCAGACTCCAGCAGTTCATCAAAAGAACCACATTTTGGTATTTAGATATGAGAGCATGCTAAGAAGACAGTGAAGATTTGAGCATCCTCAACCGTCCCAATGAAGTCAGGGCAGTCTCAAAGACAAAGGTCATGATTCAAGCCGTTTGAACATTTCACTCCTTATGTTGGGGATATTCAGATAAATAAAAGTGCAGGAATGACTTGCTGGAAGAGAAAGAATAGAAAAGCTATTTTCCTCAGCACCGTCTCATGTTCCTGTGCCTATCAATATTCTACCACCGTGTATAAATGTACCGCATGGGAGAGGTTTTAGTAATGGAATACCCTGAAAGGTGAGTTCAGGTGGAAGATAGAGTTCCTCGCCGATTCTTTTTATACCATCTCACTGATGAAAATAAACCAAAACAGAAAGCTGAAGGAAGATTTAGCCCCAATATAAATAAACCAAGAGAAAGCGCTCAAATGAATAACACAGTACATACAACCAACGTTTTTCAGAGGCCACTAGATGTCACTGTCTGCTGTATCTTGTTTCAATGAAACTTCTCACCATTTCTAAACCAAGAGTGCCACCGACAGCACTGTGAAAATTAGCACTAGTGACAGGTAGATGAGGCGTCATGAAACAGTATAGCAAGGTTGGTGAAACAGTGATCGAATTTTTGGGGCCATTAGGTGGCGCTCTTGGTTTAGAAATGATAGAAGGTTTCATTGAAATTGTTTTGTCAATTCCAGAATTTTTGCTGCAGATAGTGCCATCTAGTGGCCTTTGAAAAGCAGGGCACTATTTCATGAAACCTCATGAACCCTTCAATACTGTGTTATCAGGCCGCATCTATCCACTAGTATATACAGTACATGTAAAGCAAATTTCTTCACTGTTTGGATGGAATTGTTTTGGCGAAGCATAATGATATAAAAAATACTTTAATTTATACATTTATTTGATATTTCGTCTTCAATACAGTTTGTCTGAGGAACAACTTAGCTGGGAGCCAATGGAGATGGCTCACCTTAAACCATCTAGAAACATATAAAAGGGCTTCTTATAGTGTGTTTATGATATCGGCCAGATGAATGTGAAAATATTCTTTCAACCCACAAGCCCTCCGTAACCCACAAAGTGTGGAAGAGCAGCTGTCAGGAAGCCTCCCAATTTCAGCAATAAATAACAGAAGAGAAATACGGTGACAAATTTGGCAGGAATGAAAGATTGCATTGAGTAGAATTTGGAAAATATATAAATAAATACTGCATGCACTGGATTTTGAGAAAATTAAACTGCACAAATCCAATCCAGAAGAAAACAAGAGGCACTTGCGGGGAGAGGTAGAAGCAGAAGACTCTTCAAAAGTAGTCAAAAGGAGAGGTGAGAAAAAGACCCGCACAGACTGTCTGTTATAATTGACTGTGTGAGAGGTTGTGGAATCTTTGAGCTCAATTTAAGTAGAGGGTGAGACCTCGGAAAACCCTGCGATATAGTGAGTGTTGGAAGTCTTCATGCCGTCTTGTATGACGTATCATAAAATCTTATGAAAAGTGTTCCTGAATTCTGTTACCAATGAGAAGCAGCGGCTTCAGCATGAGGTTTTTGTGTTTTGTCGCTGTGAATGCTCCATGCAAACGTCGTACCTGGAGCTCAAGTATTGAAACATTCAGAACACTGAAGTGAATTTTATTCATAACATTGCATGCTGTACAAAATCAGGTCGGAATAGAAAACATTGGGAAAATGTAGCTTAAAACATAAAGCTGTACGTTTTCTTCTTTCACAATGTTGACGTATACTTTCAGTCACATGTTTATGTTTGAATTTTGTCGATATAATTAGAAAGCAGGACAGGACGGTCTAAAATAAGCGATTATTGTGGATCAATCTACAAGCAGATTAATCATTGTCGTGTCATTTACATTACGGCGTTACACACGGACAGACAGGAAACAGGCAGGTATCTTGAAATATACGACCGTATAAATCAATAAAACATTCATTTGGCCAGCATGCCCAGAAAAGCAGGGTGGTTTTTTCAGTACGATGGTATTAGCCACAAATCAACAGAGACAAAAGCGCTTCCTGAAAACTCACAAAAATCTGTACAGCAGTATGAAATATCAATATGATATATTGTCAGTAAATTCACATTGTTGTAAACCTCCGTCTAAAATATCTAGGACAAGCGAATTACTTTGGTGTTTAGTAGCTACAAGCTCAATAAAGCATATTCAGAAACCAATGTTGATAAATTCAAATGCCTCAATACCAGCCATAGCAAGAACCTCACAGTGACATGAAAACATCGGTAAAGGGATGCTGGAGTTTTTTTGTTTTTTTTGGGGGCACAAAATGTTCCTCTCTCTCATGGTTTATGCCGCAGGTGTGAGACTCAATCACACAGGGAGCTGAAAAGAACATAAAGATGGAGTCAAACATTGGTTTTTTTTTATTATTATTATTAGCTTTAAGTTTGTGTAAGTTTGTAAAATGTCAAAAAAAAAGGCACAAAAAAAAGAAAGGTGAAGAAATTCTTAAAAATGGGTGTTGGGCATTAAAAAAATTATATTTGTTTGTGGGTTTTTTTTATTGTATTTATTTATTTCTAGATGCTCCTAATGACGATTATTTAAAAAGTGTATTCAGTATAAATGATTTAAAACACACCAATTCAGGGACTGTACCATAAAGAAATACTTAAAAAGGTGCTGATTTCTGATACTTATTTGTGTTTCAGGGTCGCAGAGGCTGTCCCAGCTACACAGGGCAAGAGGTGGGGGACACATAGTCACAAAGGAAAAAAAAAAAAACACCTGCAGAAAGCTGAGCCCTCAACTGACCTCTGGGAGGACACCTGCGTGCTCAAAGAAAAACTTGTTGAAGAGCATCCAAACTGCACTCAGCCAGACCTGGATTCACCCTCAACTCAGCATCGCCTCCAGCTGGAACCACACTGAGGAGCGTCTTGCTGTGAGGCTGCAGCACAAGACACAACATTCCCTTTGGCAATCCTAAATTGACTAATTAAATTAATTGCTTTCAAGTTAGTAATTAAAAATACATAAAACGCTTGACGAAAGTTCAGTTGCTGGCTGTTTTGTAATACAAAAACATGTTAGTAGTCTGGAGTATACTGAGTATAAAAATCCTACATGGGTTGGACTCATCTTTTCCTCAGTTTGCAAATGTGTATTTAAGCACAGTTCATATATGTGTGAGAAGAAACAGTGGTGAAACAAAGAACACAGCCCTGGCACTCATTTACTCCATCACCATTCTTGATGGCTTACGAATGTGAAGCTTCTGAGCCGGTCGGCCCCAGTGGAAGCGCTAATGATGGGTACGACTCGGACTGTTCCCCAGAAAAATCTGAAGAGACGAAGAAGAAGAAAAAAGAAGAAGAAGAAAACATCGTCCAAAGGATGTGTCCTTGATCTGTTGCTGCATTTGTCCAGTCGTCTTCGCCACTCCTTCATTTGTTTCCCGAGCAGACGTGAGACAAAAGCGCTCAAGGCAATTTCACCACCACCACACAGGCGCCGGCTCGGCCCACGTTGAGAGGGACCTCCTGCGGGAAGACAAAGACGTCAGCACGCTGGCTCGCATCGCAACCTTCAAAGAAGCCCATGTTACCTCATGCAGATAAGATGACGAAAGATTGGGGGGGGCGCGGAGGACAAAAATTGATAAGAGCCACAACATTTTTGGATGAAAATCATTTGAGGTTTAGAGGCCAGGGACTGTGGCGACAGACTGCTCAGGTGTTTTCACTCGCACAAATTCGACACAGCTACTCCTTCATCTGTGGCTCACTCAATCGGCTTCAGTGGCAAACTATCAATGTTTTCAGTGGGAAAACAGACAGGTTCAAATGCGTCGTTTCACTATAACCACAGGGGGGCAGCATTCAGATTAGGCGAAATATCCAGTCGATTCCTTGTTATTATTGCAGCATTGGTGTCATGTTGTTTCAAGAATCCCTCAATTGAACTGTTGCAAAGGTCTGTAGCAGATGAAACAATTGTGCGCCACTTAAATTGCATTAAAAAAGTTGGTCAGTCTGTTGGGGGTGGGTGAAAACTAAACGTCAACACAGAGGATTATGAGGCGTCCCATACTGTAGCGCAACAGTTTGCAACCGTGCCGCTCGATTGACTTTAAGCCTGACTTTAAATGTTGGTTTTGTCGCATTGTTTGTGCTGTTCTGTACATCACCTGACATTGTTATGCTCTTTTGCACTTTACTATTATGTTATTGTTTTCTGATTTCAACCATTTATTTCTAGAGGTCATAGGTGGCAAATAGAATGACACTGAAGGCCAAACATTTTAAACAATCCAACAGTTTGTACCTGTGCATATACTCTGTGTGTGTGTGTGTGTATATATATATATATATATATATATATATATATATATATATATATATATATATATATATATATATATATATATATATATATATATATATATATATATATATATATATATAATGCAGTAGCAGTTTTCACTTTAATTATTGGAGGCTGACTTTGTGTATGTGTAGTTCATGTCCAAGTACAGCAAGTTGAACTCTGTGGCCTAATGTTCAGAAGCCATAAGACGGCACTGTATCCGGTATAATATTTGGCTTGCAACAACTGCACCAATGAAATCTTATGTCAACTCTGGAAATTAAGGCAGTATTTCATGAAACACTCGACTGTTCTTTCTCCTTCAGCACAAGTATAAGTCAGCTGTTCCATCAGTCCATGGCAGGTCAAAAGAAAAGCCAATTTATTGTGTGACTATACAAATGAACTCGTAGGGATAAGAACTAAGATCATGTGTTTTTAATAATGTGTTACCAGGCTCAGCATTTTGGAGCTCTCCACAAGCGATACTTGGAGTGGAACCAGAGTCTTGTTTGCCATCAGTCATGGGATTTTGTCAGCACAACACCAGCCTCGGGGATCCATCTGGCACGCACTCTTCTGTTTGACACCGCTTTTGAATGTTTGCTGGAAAGTTTGAGCTCGGGTTTTGGACGCACACGCTGCTGGTGCAAAAGGATTGCAGCTTCAAACACATTTAGTTGAGAGGATTCAGCCCTTCTTCTTTGAACTTGAGCTTGCTACAGATGCAACCCGTCTACTGAATGGCCATCTTTCATATTGCATCCAATGAAGAGAAATGGTGATGGTCACAGGTTAGGCTACAGGCGGATCTCAACTGAATAAGGTGGGATGAAAATACAATCGATACCTCAGTCCACTCGTTGTTTTGGGCATCATAAGACTCAACAGTGTTCAAGTACGATTGACCGTCGTAGCCTCCGACAGCATAGAGTCTGTCCCCCAGCAGACAGACTCCAACAGCATCTCGTGGAACACTGAGAGAGGAAACGGTGGTCCACGTGTCCGTCTTTGGGTCAAACCTGAAAGTGGAAAAACACATTCCACAGAGAAAGAAATGACTAAATATTGACGCAAAACACTGTACAATGCTTTACAAGGCACGTTTATTCATATGACACCTATGAATAAATGTGATTGAAATATTCTATATCAAACTTAAATAACATGTTTTTTTTATTTATTGGTAGGTTTAAATGCATCATCATTTAAATATTCCATTCAATTGCATTAAACAAGCGCCATAAACCAGCGCCATAGATTACATCTAAACCAAAGTTGTGTTTTAACCGACAGGACGAAACGCAGATGAACGTTATGAAACAGACGGGAGTTGGCAGGGCAACATAAAGCGTCAGTACGTACAGCGGCCAGCAGATGATGCCAGATAGCCTGAAACGATATGACTTGCGCAACATCTCTTGGCTCGAATGCAGTTCCACACCTACACTGACTCATCTGCAAGTATCATTTCACTCCTTCTGGCCCTGCGGCCAACAAGTGAACCGAAATGGCGTTATTAAAACTGTTATAAGGCAGTTATATTGGGGCTATTAAAACCCATTAATGCAGGTTAATAGCAGACTAAAAAAGACTGTTTCATATGTAAACTATTTTTCATGTTTATAAATCTCTCACCTGATATATATATATATATATATATATATATATATATATATATATTTTTTTTTTTTTTTTTTTTTTTTTTTTTTTTTTTTCATATTTGGGGTTATGTATATTTTAATTAATGCCTTGTAATTTCCCCACAAGCTTTTTCATCTTAACTTAATTGCAGTTCTGACTAGAATCCATTACATCATGAGCTTAAGCAGCGCAAGTTCAAGTTCAAGTTTCCATTTACTCCATTCTTCTTGGTGCACAAATTACATTGCATTACATTACATTTAAATCCAGGCTCTATTGTTCTCCACAAGAGGATACAATTCAAGAGTCACTGTATACTTGATGCCAAAGATACAGTTGCCTCAGTGCATTTTATTGATGTAATATTCATGAAACTGACCTTTCCACACAATCAGAGAGTCTAGAACAGTGGTTCGAGGCAGGTGCGTCGTGTCCTCCCACTGCATACAGGAAGTTGTTGTAAGTCGCCACGCCGACGCCGCCTCGCCTCTTGGCCATGGGAGCGCACATGCTCCACTTGTTGGTGTGAGGATCAAAACACTCCATGGACCTCAGACAGGAGCTGCCGTCTCGACCTCCCACAGCAAACAGTCTGGAACGGCACGAATCAGCTTAGAAGATGCTCTTTCTGACTCACATTTGGAAGTTATTCCAGTCACTTTGGGAGACGTGATGATGAACATATTCCGTCTTGTCCACGATGAAGCCTATTCACATCTGCTACTGCTGCAGTTCAAGTGAGCATGAAGAAGAAGTAGCAAGAACATTCGAACAAGACTCTGCAGAGGGAGAGGTCTGGGCCTCTTTGCTGACACTGCTGCCCCCATAATTCACCCTCCAATAAGTGGAATGAACTCGTGCAATGATACCGTGAAAAAAGGCGCTCTAAGACAAGAGTAAAAAGTAATAAATACATAAAAATGCAGCTGTGGTGTGTTCCTTGAATTGAAAAAAGAGAAGCGCTCATTGTTGATCCGGAGTGGAAATGTTGCTCCATAAACAAGCGCTCTGTTGAAACGGGCTGCTGCACTCTGGAGAGGTTTGCTTGCAATGTTACGAAAAACATCGTAAATTAGACTTGATTTTACTCGCTGTAATCCAAGTGTTGTGAAACTAATATTGGGATGACGCACACTTTCCCTCAACCAGTGCACCAGTTCACTGCACTTTTACTGCTCTTTGAGCTATGCAGCTTTACATCCAGCAGCTGCCTGTGTTTTCAGGGCCTTTGTGGGGTCACACTAAAATGATCCAACTGGTAAGTAGTAATTTTTCAACTTTCTAAATTTTTCTTGGCGTGTTTCTTTTTTTTTAGCCACTACTAGTTCAACAATAATTATAACATGTTCATGACTAAAACAAGTTTTCTTTTAATGTGGCATTGTAGTGTGTGTTTCTTTTTCCTCAAAATACATTGAAAGAAAATGTATATATACTCTGTAATATATTCTGAAATGAAATTACTTTTATTTATCTCAGAAATTTGGTCCATAGTATTATTATAATGTATATTTGTTTATATGAATGATATATATAAATTGCATATACATTTTTACATATGTTTCCTTGAACATTTACATACCACTTATAATATCTTAAGTTCCATTTAGCCTTTTCTTGTCCTGGCTCCTGAAGATTTTTTTTTCTTTTTTCTGTCATGTTTCATTGTCATCTCCGCCTCTCATTTGGCATGATGATCCCTGACAACTGCCACAGTTCATAATATCATTTTGAGCCAGTAAAAGATACATGTGTATCAGTATTGTTTGCACTTCCGAATGACCAACCCACAACATGATGCAACATGTTGTGGGCAACATGCAGCAGAAATATTAGTCCAAAATCCTCAGCTGCAAATGTAGCTTTCATTTCTACACAATGTCTTTGTTGCTGTTCTTCTGTGGTTTGTGAAAGGCGAATGCACATGGATGTCTTCCTCTCCAGCGTTTGTCAGAGCATTACGACCATGTTCCAGCCTGGCACGAGTGCTACATTGTTGTCATTATTTTAAATTTATTTATTTATTTTCAATGCAGATATTCCAAGTGGAGCATGTGCGCTCCCATGGCCAAGAGGCGATGGGACAAGGCCTCAATATCTGGGACAAGGCCTCAATATCTGCCCACGTTTGGGTCACATCTGTGCAACATGAACTACAACTGCCAACTACTGTACATCCACAAATATTCTCTCTTGACGCATTAACAAGGTAACTGTTTTGTTATCGACTGCGTCTGAGCTGCAGGGAGACATCTCTCTCTTCTCATTTAGTGAATACATCTTCGGTGAAAGGAGAAGGCAAAAATACTATATTAAATTTTCTTTTGAGTTTCCATCAAACAGGGACAACTTTTCTGCTGTTTAAAGGGGCTTTTGGTTCTGCATGACAAAAGCTCGCGTGTTTGCATGACATTTTCTAATTTAAAATGAGTCACAGTGAGCGAGAGCAGGGTGGGATACTCTGTTCCACACATGAATTCAAATTAAAACCTGACGGTAGTAATCGCCCTTTTCGCTCACCATTCACCTGAATGGCCTGTTCTGCTTCGATGTATCAGTGAACATTTGAAGACTTACTTCCCATTCAGGGCCGTGACTCCCATGGTGCTCCTCGGCGTGGACATGCTGGCCACGTAGTTCCACTGCCTGGCCTGCGGGTCCCAGCGTTCCACAGTGTTGAGGTAGCTCCAGCCATCGTGACCTCCCACCGCATACATTGGGCCCTCCAGCACCGCAATGCCTGGAAGAACGTTTCAAGAACCATTTCAAACCAGCTTGTTGTTCCACAAAACAAGAAGCAAAATGAATCCTTCAGCGACAGAAATAGAGAACAAGATTCTGTCATCCAAGGTCAGAGAAGCAGGAAAGTGTGTTTCCCTGCTGGATGGATTGTTTAAACAGGAAAACTATAAAACTAATTGTTCATTTCAGAGCTCCCGAAGGAAAGAGGTTTTACTCGGCAACAATGCAGATAGACCTTCGATAAAAACATATTTGTCTTTTACCGCCCTTATTTCTGTTGGCCAAGCTTTAGTTTGCTCAGGAAAAGTAGGACAATGCTGTACTGAGACAAAGTCTGACTCATGCCAACGCCAGTCATAAACAATTCTTTCTTAGGATTGTTCTGTAAAATATAAAAGGTTCCCCTCATCTCTTTTGGCAGCGTTTCACACCATGGGAATGGGATATAGAAACCGTGAATGCATTCTGAGTGAAATCCGGATGCCAGTATCGACGCGGCGAGACAGACAGAGAATGAAAGACAACACAGGTAATCTGTGCAGTGTAATCTCCCCGCCTCGCCAGTGCTACCCAACCGTCTCATGCTGACAAGATCTTTGCGCTCGGTTTGGCAGATCTGTTTCAACTAAAAGTGGAAAAACACTTTTGATATGAGATTTATTATACAGGGAGGGGTTTCGCCGGAGCAGCACGCCTTTGATGTGGGAAAAATGTCAAAGAATTTCCTTGGAATATGATTTTTACTTTCATAACAGCCACCTCCAGCATGACTCTTCAGAGAACGCCCTTTTATTATGGCTTTTAAAACTGCGTTTCCTAAAAATGTACTCTTTTCTTATTGTGATAAACTTTCCTTTACTAACCCTATTTTCATGTGACTTTTTTTTTATATCAACGACGCAGTTTGTCCTAGGAACAAAAATTCAAATTACATGTGGGTAAAATACTTAGTTATACTTAGTTATACAAGCTTGAGCAGATCAGAACTGTAGTCATTCATCATCTGTGAAAGTGTATTCAAAGCAGAAACAGATTTGATTGCCGAAGTCTCTGGGGCCATCAGCTTCTTCAGAGGCTCTATGATCTTGGTGAGATGGTGGAGGCAAGCAGAAGATCAGCTTCTGAGTTTTCCCTCTCTGCATACATCACTGTAAATTGGTTCTCTCCAAGGTTTCAACTTGCCTGTTACTAGAGACTAGAGTGTTTCAGGTGGGTTTTCACTAATACCATACCACATACATTCATCCAGATGTTGCCTTCTACCAGTGAGGTTTCATGAGACAGTGCCATAATCCGAGGTCACTTGATGGCACTGTCTGCTGTACAATCTTTGGCTGTGAACAGCTACTTCTGCAAAACCTCACATCGTTTTTAAACCAAGACCATCACCTACTGAGCTCAGAAAATTCACACACTCTTCAAGCCAAGTCATCACTACCTTCTATCTGAAGGGCATAGAGTATAAATGAAGCTGTCACAGGCAAAGAAAGGACATTAATTCACTACAAATTTTGTCTTCATTGCAGTGAAATTGCAGTTGTCATGAGTGTATATACTGGAAATGTAATCGCTCCAAAATGTGATAATAATTCCACATCTGTGGGGAAACAACCACACCAGTACAGTTTATTTATATGTAATGGTGCATGTGATTTAGACTGAAAAATAAGTCTTACCAAGTCCATGCCTGTGTGTGGACATGGGGGGCATGGTGGACCACACGTTGTTGACTGGATTATAGCACTCCACCATGTTTGAGGTCTTCAGTCCATCTCGCCCGCCAACGACATACAACTTGTTTTCGATGACCGCCACGCCGAACTGCAGGCGGCGTCCGTTCATGACTCCCACTTGGACCCACGTGTTTGTCCGCAGGTCGTACTTCTCAATGGTGGTTGAGCCTGGAAGGCAAAGACTATCAGTTCACACAGCTGGTGTCTTGTGTTGGTGCTGTCACCCTCGCTGACTCTACCTTTGGTAGCATCCATTCCCCCCACGGCATAAAGAGACCCCACAGTGGACTTCCTTGGCTTTGTTCTCGGGCTCTGAAACATTGGCCGTCGCTCTGGCAGAAGGTGGTACTTCATGGCTTCCATCAAGAGTTTTTGACATTCAAGGTCATCAGAAAACATTTTGTTGTTTTCCAGGTCGGCAAGAAGCTGCAATTGAAGGAACAATCTCATTACAGACGCAGAAGAATTCGGAAAGATCTGACTCATTCCCGCCATCTCAGAACCAAGTGTGATTGCTGCATCATTAAAAAGTCCTTCTCATTCCCCCTCTTTGAGGTTTGGGCAATTTTAATAATCCATGCCGAAGGGTGTTTAAGAGAGCTCTTTCCTGCTTGAAAAAAAAAAAATTGGAATCAGAAATGACCCTATTTTAGCATGCCGTCCAGGGTGCATTTCAGTTTGGGGTTTGTGGTTTACTTCCAAGTTATATTACAGCGTGGTCCAGGTCCTCAGGCTGGACTCACTGGCTTCAAGTCCTGGCTCCAGTCACAAGGTGACCGCTCTATTTTGGTCAGAGCCCTTCAGCTCTGCATGTAATCCAATTATGTTCTGACCAAGAAGTCATATCGCTAATTATAACACTGGAATAGTCGACGATGTGCTGTACCAGTTTTAGATTTGGGCGGTGAGGCAAATTGATCAATTTCTTAGATGTTTTTCACAGGAAAGCATGAAGAAAACAAGAATACAAGGGCTTTAATCATTTTGCTGAGGTAGGATGGGGCTGAGAAAACTTCAGGAAGCCACTATGACTCACCGGCGGAGGAAGGAGAGGCAGGCGGATGTACGCGAGGAGCACCCCGAGGTCCTGTTGTCGGTGCTGGACATCGTACCTCACCCACATCATTAAAGCCTGGAAGATGGTTTCCTCATCTGGAACATTGATGTCATCACTAGACAGCAGTTTCACAATCTCAGCAGTGGGGAGCAGCAGGAACTCCTGGTTCTGGATGACCTCCAGGAAGTTTTCCTGTTCGGCAGGGAGAAGGGGAGGTAAAGATGAACGCAAGCGGACAGGAAATCAACAACCTTCCTGAATAGTGGATTAACCGGAGCATCTCGCATCTCAGCATTACTTCCTGATAAAATGATTCTTACCGCTCATTCAATTAAAGGATCCTGACAACAGCGTTTTATGATTCAATCCGCTCACCAAGCATCTTTACTGCTGATCTTTCATGAAGCTGAAATGCTTTTTATATAGGTTTTTTTTAATGAGAAACAGTAAGGCGGACCACGCGGCGATGCTGTTGGGTTGGGGTTTTTGCTGGAACTCATCTAAGTTGCCATTTTAAGACTGATCTTCCGTGTGCTGGCGACAAGCCCGAGCCACGTTACAAGCCTGCATGGCTTCCTCTCCAAGGACTTCTCCGGGTGCTTCCATCAGAGATGATGATGTACAAAACACCCTCTCCGCTTCAGCAGCGCAACATCACTCGTCTGTCACGGACACAGCTAACCACTGCAACAATCTTGGCTTTGTGCCGCAGCTGAATATGAATTATTAAGAAGAGTAACTTTGACAAATTAGCCCGCGCTAAAGTGGATGGGGTGCAATTACCAAAAACAAGCTTCCTATTGATCATCAGCCTGCAGTGTCTGCCACTAATCTATTGTGAAAGTAGCTTTCAGGGGCTAAACACAGAAGGTCTTAATGAAACGGGCGACAAGCATCGATCGCTTCAGCGCTTAAACTAACCAATTACGTGTCATTAGCAGTCTGGCAACACAATGGAAAGCTTGAGTGACACGTAACATTTAAACAGGATGTGTTGCCGCGAAGATCAGCGGCATCTAATTGTAATACTCATGGCGTTTTAATGGAGAGAAGCTAATGTTTAAACAGCCCGCTCACTCTGCCAAGGCGTCAAATGTTGACTATCTTCAAGTGACGTCAGCATCCTAGCATCCTGTAGGCGTCAAAGTCAGCCGTCCACGTTGCATGTGGACGCTGTATTTCAATGGGGTAATACTTTTCCTTTGAAGATGTCGCCTATAAGTCTCAGACTATATCAAAAACCTGCACCAAACCGGGCCTTTCTTGAGGAACAAGTTGAAGCCCTTAGGTTGAAAAGGAAAGTGGGATGAAACTTTGGGTGAATTCCAATTCTGTCCTTTCTTCTCAACCTCAGTCCTCAATCTTTAACACTTAATCTCATTCCTCAAAAGCCAGGGTTACGGAAGATTTTGTTCATTAGAAATGCAACACTCCTTAATACAGATGCTGCCATAGCCTGTTGGGGGCAGCAGCGTTCTGTCTGTCAATTCAGAAGGAGTAGAAGAAGAATTAACGCAGAAAACGCTTTTCTATTATTTATGCTTTTTTAATGTTTTTATTTCCAGATACCACGCAAAGTATTCTGGGTATTCCTTAATGCCAAGGGAGGTCGCTATGTTCCTCAATGTTGCTCCTCAATTTATTTTGGGACAGTACTTGTGCATTGAAGATTAATGTTGAGGTTAAGGATGAAGGAACGCAGCCGTACAGCGTCATTTCTCTGATGAGCATATTTGTGAGTGAAGTAGTAGACTAAATAGCCGTATTCCATTCTCATTATTAATTTAATTTGTTAGAAATCTTAATTTTATTGAACTGAATTAACCATCCTCTCCAGCTGGTCCTGGGTCTGACCCTGGCCTCCGCAAAGACGGATGCCCGACACCTGTTTTCCCAGATCAAAATCATAAATAGATCTGAATGTTTGCAAAAAGAGAAAAATTGCTGCTGGCATATGGGAATTTCAGAAAAATTGGGAAAGCAGAAGCTTGTTTGAGTGGTTGATTCTTGAGTTAGATACATTTTGTTCAGCCGGTGGCTGGATCTAAAAGTTTGACATCCCTGTTCTACGAGGTGACACTCATCAGAGCCTCTTCTGGACAAAGAAGCTCTGCAGCCACTCTCCTTTGGAGAGTCCAGACACCCAGAGGCTCGCATGAATTGTATCTGTTTGGATACGTGATCTTGTCACTTGAGTCCTTGTCTGTTGCTACTTGCTCTTCTCATCCTTTCAAGGGGGGTCAGAGGGGTCTGTCTCAGTAACAGAAACACCACTAACCTGCTGTCAAACACCAACAGTGTTATTCCTCTGTTTTGAGCGACCATGAAAAACGCTTGTTGAGATTTAGGGCAATGCCAGACTACAGCACAATTGCAGTCGGGGATGTTTGGTGGAAAATCAAACAACTAAATATACTCTTCCCCAATAGTGCATATTTGTAATGTTTATTTCAGCAGTAGTGGGAGGGAGTCCTTATTTGCAAAACAATGGAACAAAGCAGCTGCTATCTTCTGCAAAATGGAGTAACAGTTTCACGAAGGAAAAGGATGTTGAAGGGAGATCGCTCCGAAAAAAAAGAAACGACAGCTTATCAAAACATTGCCGGCTACAGTCAGAACCCAAAAGACAAGAGTTCCAGGAAGCCGACAGCTTGTGGTGCTCATTACTGGGGCGATTGAAAAGGAAGTCGCCCCTCTTGTGCAGTTTGATGATTAGATTAACCTCCCGCTCCTGGAGGGGCTCTAGGCAAACAGGCCGAGCAGATGTCCTTTGGAAGATAACGCCTGTCACTCCAGCATGGCCTGTGAGGTGCTATCTGGGAAGCACGGCCATGAATCCTAATCCAATGCAAATATTGTCTGGCAGGAATGTATGGAAAACACTGGTGGCATGCATCTCATCCACATGCCGCTGTATCTCTGACAGCCGTGTCATCAAATTAGATAAAGTGAAACCAAGTAACTTAACAATTCCATTTCTATTCAAATGAGCGCGGCTGCAATTTCGTCAGTCAAATGAGATAAGAAAAAGACCAACATTTCATTACTTTACAGGTTATGAGGTTATTTAAATAACACATTGTCTACAAGAAATATAATGGATTTCCTGCCAAAGTAAGTTACACGTGACCTTGAAACTGTTGGAATATTATGAAGTTTCTTTTTTTTTCCTTTTCTTATCATTATTATTGCATTTTTTTCCATATTTTTTGCAATGACTAGGAGTATGTCTCCTGAGCAATTATTATTATATACATTTCTCTGGGTGTTCTCCTTGAGACTGAGCGTCACTGTCTGAAACATACTTTGTAAAATATGTTTTATTATTGGTCTGCTTTCTTTCAACCTCTTCAGCCTCTCCCTCGACAGAGCTTAATTCTTGACATCAAATTATCTAAAACATTTCTGGAATTCACTTCACAAGCATATGGTCGATTGCACTGCATGTATTAGCACCATTTTTTTCTGAATGCTGTCCAGAATCCTTCCTCGTATACAAAAGTGTAGAGACTCTATTTTCAATGCAATTGACACTTCACCAGCAGTGGCGCCAAAAACAAATTGTTCTTAAACTACACAGTGCTGCTTTATTATTTTTGAATTGGTTATTCTCAGTGTAATCTCAATATTACATCGCCATATTGCCATTGTGTCCTTTTTTTTCCCACTTTCTTACCATGGTAAAACTGTGAGCAACATTGAGTAGGTCCACGCAGCCTTGGGCGTCTGCAAAGGAGCGTATGCCCAGACAATTGGAAGGGTGAAGCTGTTTCATGAGGAAGTTGCAGCAGACCTGGATGACTTGGGAGAGCTGGAGGAGGCAAGCTGCTGCCAATAAACTCTCGATGGTCTCCTCCTTCAGCTCAAGGACACCTGCAATGTCAGTAGATACATTTTTTATGTGATTACTGGAGAAGGCAGTGTGCGCTCACTTGTTCATTTCAGTGAAAGACTATAAAGCTTTTATCAAACCGGAGTCAAACACGTAGCTGTTACACCCTGAAAAATTGATTTAGTAAACTGACGGCAGAAGGCTTATTAGAAACAATAGCAGCTCTCGAGTACTTAAATGAGCAACGTACTGCTTCTGGAAATTATCGTTTTCTTCTGAATTTAAACCTGTACTTCAATTGCTGCGGTACACTATGGCACTTATGGTTTGAGAGCTGCGTGAGATTTTCATTGTTGATTAAGATATTACTTGCCCGTACAGAACTATATGTTGAATGTTCTGCACCGGGAGTGTCAAGACATTGCATAAATGCAGTCAGGACGGTCATGCTACTGTTACAGGAAACAGGAGAGGTAAGAGTAGTGATAGGTTGATGAGGCTTCATGAAACAGGGTTCTATTTTTCACAATAGATGGCACTAGCAGGTGAAATGCTGTGCTGATGCTAATACCATCGTGGGTTACTATGTTGACATGTAGAAAAGATCTCATTTTCCGTGCACTTCAAATGCACTGACTCAATGTCTTTGGGCCACATTACATGACTTAATAGGCCAGATTTGGTCCCCGGGCCTCATCTTTGACACGTGTTCCACATAAGGAGCCAACGTATCCACCTCAAGAGCGAAGACACAGCATATCACCTCCTCAGAAGATAGTGGACTCTCTGCATGAAGGGATTACCAGCATTTCAAACACAGAGAGATCAAGATTCAAATCCCAAAGGTTAAAGCTGAGGTAACAAGCCGGCTGTGTTCGACAAAGCAGCCTTTTAAAACAAAGCCTCAATGCCATGTCTTTGCATTGCAACACACTTCTTGCGATGACGATATCAAAGCGAGGGCCACTTGTGTGTGACAGCCTCATTGATCCATTTGAATCAGCGTTTCAGAAGTCTCATTACGACGAACAAGAGCTGCTGACTGTTTTTATGAGCACTCACCAGTGTAGGCGAAATGAACCAGTGATCTCAGGGCTCCTGGGTCCACTCCCTCCATCTTGATCTCTTCTTGTTTCGCTTCCCTCACATCGCTGGTGAACATGGCGGCAAAATAGTCTGACACGGCACTTAGAACCAATCTGCCATTAAAAATGGATCAATTAATGTTCTTGCAGCAGAAATGAATACGTCTCATTTGATTTCAGGGATGGGAGGTCATAGTCTGCCAATTCTCTGAAAGACAGATTTTGGCCAGACAGAATATTCATAACCATTATGTGTGATGCTCATGAGGGTGCAGCGTGGCTCAGGGCCAGAGCTGTTCAGAGCAGTGGCCGCTCTTGATGACTCTTTTTTTTGTCGTCCTATTTATTTTTTACTGATTCTTTTTCGTTTTTTTTATCTTGTTTTTTGTGGTGGAGTGACCCATCACTAGTACTAACTAGTGATGGGTTGATGAGGTTTCACGAAACATTTTTCAGAGCTCAGTAGGAGGCGCTCTTGGTTTAAAATGATGTCAGGTTTCATAGAAATAGTTGTTCAAAGCCTGGTATTATACAGCAGACAGTGTCATCTCGTGAGACAGTTTCATGAAACCACATCTGGAGTAGCAACGACACACACCAACCCGACTATCACAGCGCTTTGAAACATCCACTGGAAAATCCCAAAGTGCTCTGTACAGAATGATTGGATTATTTTCACCTCTTTGTTGATCCTTCTTATTCGGAGCCTGGGGATGCTCAGTAACAATGGTCACTGGCTTTCTAGAAATGAGAATCAAATGAGCCCAATATCCCATTTTTTTTCTCTAAACGTCTGTCCATTAATAGGAACCTGTTTGGTAAATAAACAAAAACCTTTTGATCAGTGTTATTCTGAATCAGAGACCCTCAGCTCCACTAGAAATATAAACTGTTGCGCTGAATTTGACAGGGAGAGCAGACACACATAAAAGACCCAGGTTGCCTTAAGCTGGATTCCACCCTGATCTTCATGCGGTGAGTTACTCACTGAAACTGCAATGTTCGTGCTTCTTTTAACAATAACTGGCCCAAACTTTCTCCATTAATTCATGCATTTAAAGACTGGTCATCAATGTACACAGAAGAAAAAAAAAAGCCAATTGATTTTTTAATAAAAATACTTGTCATGTCTCATGCTCTGTTCTAACTCCCTTTGTTTAATTAGAAAGGGCACTTCTGTATTGCAGAGCAGGACATTGCCATCATCTGCACACGCCCAGTGAACCAGATAATTGAAAATGTTTAATTAAGTAACTCAATCAAAGCGGTCCAAATATCGACACCAGAAGGCAGAACATGTGTCCCAGCCTCCGTTCCAACGGGAAGACCAGGAGTTTAATTCGGCGAGCAGCAAGCAACGTTTACATGCAGACCACTGAGCAGCGATTCATCGGATTGCTTCTCCCTCCTCTTATCTGTCACCCGAACATCTCTTTGATAATTCAGGTTCTATTTGGTTTGCGTGGCCGAACTGTGGTGCAGACTGAAGCCATTTCTGCTCCGATCAGTTGTTAAATGAAGCGAGCCCTGATGTGAATCTGCAGCTCTTAACCACGGCAGGTAGAGGAGCACCAGTTCAAGGTGAACGGCACAAACCTGTGAGCTGGGATTTTATGATCCCCCGCTATCAAGAGGACGTCGCACAGCTGCTTGTGCTGGAGGTAGGTCTCCATCTTACGGAAGGTCTGCTCTGCATGATTCGTAGCCTGGAAAAATTCATCAGAGGAGTTGGAGTTCATTTTGGAGAGAGTGCTCAGAGCCAATCTGCAACAGACAAGAGAGAGAGAGAGGTGTTGGAGTGCAAAGCCACACTGAAATCATTACTGCTTTCTCGTACTTTACTGTTAACATTTTACTCTATGCAGAACATGTACACAGACTAATGAACCCCTGCAGCAAGAGCAACGCGTCACCTATAGAGTTTGCCTGCGTGAATAATAATGAATGTGCTACAATTTATCCAAATGCTTTTACTCCTCAACTTGCTATGTGCAGTCAATAGTCAGGTGACTCACTATAGTTGTAAAAGTGAGGCATATTTTCGAAGCAAAGGTACAGAAACATAGCCCCAAATATGATGTTTATTTATGCATCAGATTAAAAGAAGCTGTAATGGTATCAAATGGCACAATGTCATCTGTAGTTTGGTTTTTTTATACCCTATGATCTCTTGAATATGAAAAAAGGTGCCTGAAAAGAATATAGTTCAAGGAGGTTTAGCGGTCACAGATTCGCATTACGCTTCTTTACGGAAAGGCGATAAATCCTCCCCCTCATCCAGCCAATACTGTTTAACTCAAACGGTGAGAAGCAATTTTAAAGCATGAGAAAATATGATTGAAATAACCAAATTAATTTCACTCAGTCTCCCGCGGTTCATTATTAAAATTAAACCGAGGAGCTGTACACGGAAAGATAAGCAATAAACGAAGGGTGACACAAAAGGGATGGTACGGACACGTGGAATTTTACAAGCCTTTGAGGTCCTTTGAGCATCTGCATTTTGCCTGCCAGTCTGAGCTGAAATTAAAACTGTTGTGGATTAAACTCCACACATAAGTGGATAGCAAAGCCGTCCGCTCCAGTGGGACTAGCTCGAACACAATCTATGCCACATAATGCCGATCTGCCTTGTTTGTTGATGGCTTTTGTCTTGGGCGCCGCGGAGCAGTGTATCTCTGCGCGCACGAGCGCTTTTCTAAAACCAAGATTTAACATGTGAACAAGCATTTTCGTCATGCCATTGTGGTGAGGCTCAATCCGGTTCCCCACTGGCCGCGAGATTACACACTGTCTAACAGGCATCCGAGTAATCCTTCAGACGCGTGGCGACTTGAACATCCCAGCCACTTCCACACAGCAAAGTCCACTCATTGACATTTCGGATTGTTTATTAGCCTGCATCAAAGCGTCCTCACAACGGTGCTCCTGTTGTGTTAGACACCGCAGGAAAAAAATGTCACGGCTTGTAAAAGCCACACTATTTTCTCATTTATTGCTTCTCATACAACTCAGCGCGCGCTTGAAAAAGTTACAGATTCGTCAATACACACAAGTGGAGAACCAGCACTTCAGGACAGCGGCACGTAATAAGATTGATGACACTGCGGCGGAGTCGCTGGTGTTTATGGATGTCCTGATTAGCACTGTAATACCAGGCAGGCTGCGATTTGATCGTTTTCATCGGCAAAAGTAACACAATCTTACCCCCGGGAGTTTTTTTTACACTCCACTGGAGTCACGGTGGCATCCCACAGCCCTAATCTTTATTGGAGGTTTTTATGCAAAATGCGGATGAAATACATGGCCCTGTCGCGGTAATTCCCCAAAGACTGCGAAGTCTTGGGGAGGAACGCCAAACAAGACTTAACAAGTAATGAGACCATAAAACCAGGAAGTATTCCCGTCGTATTTGCTCAAAGGCTTGCTGGAAGCATCTTCCCTGCCACCAATCTCCCAGACACTAATTGCTTCTGTACCATCTTCAAGGGAACGGTAAATTTCTCGGAGGTGTGTGCCTTGCCATCAACACTGGGCTGTATCAACAGCGGTGCAGCCAAATTTTATTAAGGCACTAAAGCTCCGGAGCAGCGGGCCAGTTTACAGACAGCGCTAGTTATCACGTAATTACCAACGAGTTAGTAAGTTGCAGAAACAAACGAGAGTCAGATATTCCGCCAGACACCGGCGCATTTACATTAACTCCAGTTTTCCAAATAGAACTTCTGTGTCATGAAAAAAAAAAGTTTGGGAAAGTGACGATAGCTACTTGCTGATGCAAGTAAATTTGGGGCGTATTTTAGCCTCTGCACCTCTGTAGGCTTTTGTAAAACTTTTTTGAAACACAAGTAGCTGATGGTTTACTTTGTTTGACTGACTACGACTAAGGTAATAGGTTTACATGCACATGCTAACCAAACTAGTGAATAATGTCAGTTCCGTGACAAGGGGTGGCGCTGTGAGTTCTTTAGTCCTTCCGGTTCCACCGTCAGCAGAGGAAGAACACGCGAAAATGACAGGTAGCAAGGAGCCATTTCAGACAGTTGTACACAGGGATCGTGCTGACAGATCAGCCATAATGTCTGAATGAACGTACAATTAAAATGTAATGTAAATCACAACCATGCAAGCCATGAGTGGTAAGCAATACATTTCACTGGATTTTACTTCTACTGCAGGCTTCCTTCATGTTTTTCTGGACATGTAAAACTGAAGCAAAATCATTTCTACAACAGATATATACTGTAGTGTGGAGTGTCTGGTGAATTGATGGATGCTCTACACTATTTTACTGCTTGTTTCTGTACTCAGCCCACACCTCACAAACAAGAATGTATCTGCTCACCAGCATACAGCACTCTTCAGAGTGATGCCTCTTCCCTCACCAGAGCATTCCTCCACTACTCTCCAGGCTCGCCTCAACCTGTTCTCAACACTCCTCATTGTTTGTCTTCAGGCAGTTTCTGCTTTGTTTTCTGTCCTTGCACACGATTTGCATCAACATTAGAATATTAATTCGGACATTGAATACACAAATGCCACCACACATCACAAGCAATAACATCAACTACCTCATGTTCGTATCTACATTGCCGTGGTTCATACTGTGTATATATATATATATATATATATATATATAGAGAGAGAGAGAGAGAGGTGATTAAAGTACTTCATACAGTGCCATGGTTCAGTAACAGCATGTACCAGTCCAAGTGTGCCTTTCCCTTTGTTTTCTTCTCTCATACAAGGGCTCTGAATTCCGCTGCAGAAAGTTACTCAACAAAAATGATCTTCCGTCGACACGGATCAGCCCCAAGCTGTCAAGGTAATGAGTCAGACGTGCTACTGAGAATCTTGCTCTTATTCCAGCTACAGTCAAATCTATCCTGGTACCAGAAAAAAAGAAGTCACGGCTGTCAGGCCAAATGGGAAATGTCTCTTTCAAAATGGATTATTTGCGCCTGCAGGCTTTTCTAGGCAGCCTGAGCGGAGCTCAGAGTCAGAAGCCTCCTCCAGCATGTGTCCAGTATATCCACTCTGCTCCGTGAGATATGTTCTCCTCTGGACACTGAAAGTCAACACACTGACATTTGGTTTTATATGCGAGACTTGCATACACCGTCTTTGATAACTTGACCCCGGAACTCAAACTCTGACCGAAGGATTTTCTTTCTCCTCACGCAGACGTCTTTTCTCACAGCGAGTTATAATACCTGTGTGAAGTCAGTTATGACACCACATGTGGTGGAACCTGTTTTTAAACGGCCATTTCTTTTTTTTGCCTGGCAAACGTTGACTAGAAAAGCAGATGCAGAAATCTTAAACTTTTCGCCTCAATTTTTAACCAAATTCTGCTGAGATCAGCATTGTTCCAAACCTGGATAAAACCAGATCTCCATACGATGAATATCTGAAGGGATTATTCCTCATTAGGGATACAACATTTAAAAAAAAAAACATCCACATTCCGACCAGGAAAATGACACCACTGTGCTGGAGAATTAAAGGTAATTGCAATACCATAAATATATATTCATAAATTATTTATGTACACGAAATGCTCCGCCATGCATCTTTCTAGTTCTGCATGTTTATGAGGGTACAGCTGCTTGTCAAGGTTGACTCCAGCCTTTGCGTCTGTAGCACTCAAATAAAGCCAGCATCAGCACAAAACATTTCTGTGAATTATTCATGCTGTAACTTTTACTGCTTTTCAGTCTTCGAAACCGATACTTCAGCTGCCAATCTTTGTTTGTTAAAACTTGAATGATGCAAATCACACAAGCATCTGGACCAAAGGAGCCCAGCTCCGAGGAATGAACGTGGCGGTGTCAGTCCCGGTTAATAACCGTGTAATGTCACTGAAGAATATGCAGTGCAATTCAGGCTTTGATGATAAGCACAACACGGCAACCTGGCTGCCTCACAGCTGCAATATGTAAAAGATCTACCAGTGTGAGCTGCATGTTAAGTCGCCGTGTTCCTGTCCATAAATTATATCATTGCACTGCTATGCTCTGCGTGTTTACACGCCTGTGCGGGTGACTTCTGAATAGAATTGCAGGTCTTTGCAGAAAAGTCTGTTTTGCTGACACGCTGCCAAATAAAGTAGTTAAACACGTTTATTGGAGACATGACGGCCACCAGCCGCTTTGTTCTCAATCACTGGTTCCCGCTAATGTTTGCCTGTCGAGTCAACGTGCTGTGTAAAAGTGACTGACATTCTAAATGAGGCAGGTCAGACAGCAACATTTAATTGCGATGGAGAATATGTATTTTATTCTAAACACATACTCTTGAATTTAAACTGAATACATGTCATCTGCTCAGTGTTTGCTAGGATACTAAAGAGCACCGACCCTCAGGGTCAGATACTCGCCAAAACGTTATCGGAAAATGTTCCAGCAAATGAAATACAGAAGCCGTCTATGGCAGACAATCTGCTCTATTGACCGCCGGGCAACTCCATTAAAGTCCGGACTTTGCTCAAGGGCATCTGAGATTTATCCCTCAGGGTCCTTATTAGATCGACCTCATGATAGCAATCTCATTCTTTCACCGTTAGACTAAAACCATGTTTGCAGTATGCAGGTCGATCAATATCTCTAGTCCTTGATGTACTTCACTTTGTTTTTTTAGAATATTAATTTGCCATTCTGTGGGCAAAATAGTTCATAACATTAATGTCTATTATTACTACCACTAACTATAATAAACCTTTAATTGTAACTGCTATGAGAAGTATATAGATTTGTATCACAATTAAAACATGTAAAATATTGTTGGCTTTAATGTCATATACCTCCAAAATATCATTCTTTTATTCAAGACAGACGGTGTGTATCCATTATTTTCTAAAATAAATGTATTTTTATCTTTATTTATTTATGTTTTTTTGTGCAATTTCTTCGAAAATAAGTTAATGTAATTCAATAAAGAACAAATAGAAAGAAGAAGAATATAGAAAGAAAGTCACATTAAGGAAGTAAAAATACAGCATCTAATGTCTCTACTTTTACTTTAAAAAATTATATAACAACAACAGCAATAATAATAACTATTATTATTATTATTATTATTATTATTATTAATAATAATAATAATAATAATAACAGAGAATCAGTTTTATTTAAGAATGAAATCTATGCTGTTTTAGAATTGAAAACATCTGGTAAGTATTATTATTATAATTCTAATTATTATTAAAATGCGTTCGCCAATGATGTTTTTAATTCTAAAACAGAGCATCGATTTCATTCTTAAATGTGTGATGACTGCAGCAAACATATGTGAAACAAATCAATTATATAAACCCAGAACTTGCTCTTCCTCTTTCCAATCGATTGGACTG
The DNA here is from genome assembly GCF_027744825.2 of Synchiropus splendidus. Lineage (NCBI taxonomy): Eukaryota > Metazoa > Chordata > Actinopteri > Syngnathiformes > Callionymidae > Synchiropus > Synchiropus splendidus. The sequence continues at coordinate 3,477,533 of NC_071344.1, forward strand.
AACAATGTGAGATTTTGATAGTTGGTTCACACACTTTACTATGTCGCAAAAACGTTTTTATTACTGCATTTCTTTCGTACATTCTTATAGGACAATATAAACCAGAGGTGCCCAAATAGACTGTGATGTGCTGGTGCATCAGTGGAAACTCAAATAGACGTCTACATCTACATTATTAAACAGAGTTAGACATTCAGTTGTCGCAGCTTTTCCTTTGCTTCTTTCAGTGGTGGCTACTCACGTTAACCCACAAATGGTTAGTGTCAATGTTTTTTAATTGTTTTTGTGTGTATGTTTTCTGTGGAATATCTTATAATTATTAAAGCTACAGTATTTACAGGTCGGCTGAATGCAATAACTCTTCCAGAAGTAAAAGTCGAACCCATCTTAACTACACATTGATAAGTGTCGGTTTCAGCGTGATCACAGCGAGCTGCTCCTTTATGATCATTTGGATGCAAATGACGGGGAATGATCGCCCGAGGACACCGCTGAACTAAGCCTCGGCCCCCGCTAATTGCCCCCATGTGAAATTCATGGCCAGCTGTGTCAGGGAATGTTTTCTTTTAATTGGGCCAATTTGGGAGAGTAAATGATGGCACCAGATTTGAACAAAACGGAGGGGATGTGTCAAGAATTATTATGTCGAAATAAAGCGTCCTTCTCATCAGATGTTGAGAACTGGAATGTGGGGTAAGTGATGGATGGTCTCCTCGTGTACTGAGTATTCAAGAGATGTGTCACATGCAAGGCTGGTAAAATCCGTGCTGGTGGATTTCTTTTCAGGGAAGGCGGCAAGGGAATTGAGTTATCATTCAAACAAACAGCCGCCGACTCAAAGCTCTGTTAGTGTTTATGTGGGAGCGGTCAGGGATTCCATTCCACTCAGGTTAACTTGGCCCATATATTCCCAGGCTGTGATAGCAAGAGGTGGCCGGGATGAGGACACGGCAGGTCGAGCCAAAGGTTGGGTGCGGGGCGTTTTATAAGGAGCATCGCATCACGATGTTAGATTTAACGACGGCGCGAGATGGCCATCGATTTGATGAATGAGTTCAATACATTTGTGCGCTTCATGGAACAATGTTGTTAGCGTTATTAGTGCCGCGGAACATGTTCCCTGTCCAGTGAATGGACTGAACTGCGCTGATCTGGCGGACTGGCTTCACCTCTCCACAGCATTCATCACACAGAACCACACCCACAAATTCTCCCCCTTTTTCCACGACCATAAATTGTCTCACCAGATTCATTCACCGTTCCAACACAGAAGAGTCAATATTTGAATGAAAGGCTCACCAGGGGACGTTAAATCACAAAACACTTTGCACAAAAGTGGCTGCTAAAACTTGACAATTTTTTACAGCCGGCCGGCGACATCTGTAAATTGAGCCTGAAGGATTGTGACAAATTATGTGTCAAGGATTTATGATGTGCGACGTAATAGGGCCACCCAGCTGGTGGAGTAAATGAATGTGCATATCTCAGTGACATCCCCACATCTGCTCAGCCGCCGATGAACATGCCAGCCACGACGTGTGACACAGTCGCTGGCCTAATTCGCCGCGCGACTTGGTGTGGCTCGTCCCAACATCATTTCTAAGCCTTGGATCACAGACCCCAGCGCCTCGCTTGAAAGTGCAATCTGTCTCTGAATGCTACGCTGGCGTCTCAGCCCAAAGCTGAAATCATATTTAATATTTCATGGAGATAAAAAGGTTAATCAACTAAAGACAGCAGATTTACTCGAAGTCATTTCGAATGGGAGACTGCATCAACGAAGAGGACGACTGCGCTTTCATTAACTCAACATGCACTTCATGTCACAGCAACATGTTTTAAAATCAGCAGCGCGAGACCCTCAAGTGTCATCGTGATGGCGGCGCCGTAATTTACATGGCCGCTGTGAACCCAAGGTCTCTGGGAATGTGGGGAGTTACACTGCTTTTTCAGCGGGGCACATATTTTATGCATGCACTATTCCCAGGCAGGGACCTCCAAAATGAATAGCTGCCAATTATTCAACAGCAAAGACTTTAGTAATTCCGAATTGAACCGCAACCCAGAATAATTTATGGTCTATTTGAGAAACTTGCCCCTTAATATTCTTGGTGTTTTTATTATATTTCTGCCCAGAGGATATTTTGTGTTTAATGGGGGAAAACAAAATAAAGGTTGTGCACTTTACTGTCCCACTGGTGCAAAGCTGAAACGAAATGTCAAATCCAGTTAAGGTCAGCTGAAGGTCGATTCACTTTTTGATGAAAAAAGTAAAATATGGAGATAACTAAATAAAAATGTGTGAGCAGATCTGCAAACAAAAAATAGAGGGTGTGATTTTGATGAAGACTTTTTATTCAATCATAGGTTTTTATAAAGTCAAACCCTAAGTCTAGTTTGGGGGTCATTTGAGGTCCTCAGTCTCAGTCACAAAATGTATTATTTGAGGCGATGGAGCACTGTCCAAAAGATTATTTTCAAGTGTCGGATGAGGTCTTGTCAACAAGATGCTCCTGGTATTGAGTTCATCTGTTTCAAACTTCAACCCTTTTATCCCCCATCTGATTTTCTTTCTTGACTTATGTATACAGCTGTATACTGAGATGCCTTTGTGAAGTGACATGAGGGTTCAAGCTCAGAACAACAAGAACCACAGTTCAAGTTCACGTCATGCTTCATGAAAAAGTCATTCATCTCAGGAGAGCCATTTAATTAGCCGTACAGAAGCCCAAGCCCATCTCACAGCATGAGCACATCTGGTACCTTCACAGACTTCCCAAATTTGGGAGAATCATGTCCTCCCACTCTGTCAGCACCACACACACACACACACACACACACACACACACACACACACACACACACACACACACACACACACACACACACACACACACACACACACACACACACACACACACACACACACACACACACACACACACACACACACACACACACACACACACACACACACACACACTTGGTAGCAAGTGTTGGGGAAATGAAACTATGATCTTCTCTTTGTGAATAGGAACACTATGATCTTCAGCTATTAAATTGTTTTGTTTTGTTTTTCTTCAAAATTATTATTTTAGAAATGAGAGTAAGATGAGAACTAAGGAAATCATCTCATAAAACATCATTTTTCACCAGCCAACCTGTGTGCTAATAGGCTTTCAGGTCGTAAAGCGTTAGCTGAGGTTAACTTGATGATCCGTTCATTGAGCCACCTCAAGTGTTGTGGGAACACTGTGGTGTTTTCAACTGCTCATTCCAATAACACTACCTCACAACTTGTGGGCACCCTGCATTAAATTGCCCACACAGACAACGACGCAAATATAACCCCGGCGCGTGAATTATTAATACGAGCTTTATTGGTTTACTCTGCTGAACTTGCTATGGTGCGAACAAAGAGAGTCCCAGGTGAGTCTTAGTGGCAGCTGTCCAGCCGGAATTAAGCAGAACCCTGGCCAGATCATTGATCCATGTTTAAACTAAGCAGCATATGGAGGTTGGTTGCAAGCTTTAAGGTATTTTAGGGTGAAATCAGCTCATCTGTCTCACACCTTTGCACTGTCATACCTCTCTCGGGCGTCCAGCACAGCAGGTTCTTCCGCACGGCTTTTCGAATCATCCTTCCCACTGTTGCCCTCCTCTTTCCTGGTGGTGCTGGGTGACGAACTGCTCTTTGAGGACACCTCGTTGACCTGGAGACCCTGGATGGTATGCTGATGCTGCTGGTCCCATGACTGATGGCCTCCTCTCACATAGACAGGTGTGGGCCCCGGGGTTGGTGCCAAGATACTGTGTGCAGGGCTGTTATTCTTCCGCAGCCCTCCGCCACCCCTGTCCCGAGAGTGATTCTTCAGTCGGCCCTGGACGGGGGTCCCTCTGTGGTCCGTGCCATCCTGCTGGATGTAGCCTCCCACCCCACCGACGCCACCACTTCCAGTCGAACCCTGGGACGAATGGCTGAACCATCTCCAGCGTAGCCTGAGGATCTGCTTCACATCAAAATCCTTCTTGCCCGACACAGACATCCTGCTCTGGGTTCGGAGACGGAGGCAAAGGTACGTTGAGTTCCCAAAAACATGGAGAGCAGAGAGGTGAGTCTTAATCTGAGTCCTTACAGACTGTGATGTGCCGCTTCTCCTCTGTTATTGTCTCACTAATGTCATGGCCACCCCCTCTCCTTGCTGATACTCCACGTTGTTCTTTTAGAGATGGATAACAGTCCTCTGCAGCTTTTGTTCCTGAGCCTGAGACTACTACCCTCCCTCCAACTCTCCTCCTCTGTCTTTTTCTCTCTTCCCCTCCTGAGCTACTGCTGTTTCTGTTTGCTGCCGCTGCTGCTGCTTTGCCGCTGGAGTTAATGCACATGCATGATCCTCACTCCCTCCCCTTCACCGTCTATGTTTCACCCTCCCTCACTCTCTGTACACACACACACACACACACGCTCTCTCTCTCTCTCTCTCTCTAAGATCGACACATGAAATGAGGAAAATCTCCCAAGCCTGGTCCTCTATTCCACTGTTTATGTGTGTGTGTGTACGATAGCGCGGCTGCCTGCTCTTGCTGCGAGCGAGGTGGGATATCATGGAGTCTGGATGATGAGGTCACACCACAGCAAAGTAAATCACCACTCACTGGAGAATGGAGAGAGTACTGACTCCATAATCCTATCAATAAACTGGACGTATTTACAATGCCTCGACATGAATTCAACAACAATGTCACGCAGTTTATAAACCTAAATCAAGCTCACACCACCACACATCTGCTGCGTCTGGCGCTTCACACATCAAAGAAAACCCCAAGGGGGAATGTTTCAGTGTAGGTAGCCATGCAGAAAACATATTCTCCTTCAGTCACTGTCTCAAAACCCCCCTGCGATTACAAAATGAAAAAAAAAACTACATACTGATGAACCTTCAAGGTCAATAAGATGCCATTTTCCTGGCCAAATATTCCGAAGTGCATCTCTTTGCATTTCAGAAAGCCTCTGCGCAATATTTCCACCTGGTAACGGTGTTGTATTATTCACACTGCACAGGGGCTCAGTGACTCCAAAATGAAATGTAGCATAAATTCTGACAGACCGCAGCAAGAATTGAAGAAACTTGGAGTCTGGATGAAGCTTTTTTTTTTCTTTGATGACTGACAGTGAAGTCATTTCTTTACTGAAGTGCGGAATTCACATAAAGACAGTCGAGCGATTGCTACTGAAATCATCACATATAAATTTTTGTTGGCTTATTCCCAGCTCTCCAGGACCACGGGGCGCCAAAGCCAATCTAACCATGATGCACGGCTTTGATCCAACTGAGAATTTTGACTTTCAATTTATGTCAGTGTACTGGAGCGAGAGAAAAGTGCCGTGGTGAGAATCAACAAACCTATAAATAGAAAGGATCTAAGTTCATAACCAACACACAGAGGACTCAATATGGGAACTCAGGGCAGGATCTTTTGAAACCGTAGCGGGGCAGCTCTTTCGGTGTTTCCACTTCATTTGAATGCATTTGATCACATGAGATTTCAACATTGTCCGATGGCGTGGCAGCTCTCATCAAGCAGTTGTGGTGCGCCATGCTAGTTTATTTGTGGCGGAAACCCTGGAACTACATCCTGCTAAAATCAGCACTAAATACCTATTGCCACAATATAGTACCTATCGTGATGCAGTTTTGATGTGGCATTCGAAATTGGTCCGAACTGAAACTGTCAATTGAGAAAATGTAACTAAATGTTTGAGGAAATTGTGATTCAATTGGAGGAATCATTTATGTCTGCTTTTACCAGACATTAAAACTGGAAGTATTCCACTCGATGTTTTCCTCAGCATCAGGTTTGACATACGGCTCAGCTCAATCGTTACTTGCCCGCCTGCGCTGCCTCCTACTGAAGATGAGAGTGTTGAGAGTTATTCTGGCTCTGGCGAGGAGATCAGCACTGTGTCAAGCAGTGAGAGGTGTATCTAAGGCACTACTGTATTCATGTTGAGATTTATTTATTTCCTTAGTACTTTATATGTTTGATGAGTCCACCTTCTTTGTTACCAGCAGTGACCACTTGATGATGGTTCTCTGCTGCCAATGTCCGAGCTAAAACATGCGGTTCTATTAAAAATAAGTTGAAGAAATCACAGATAATTCACCAAAATCTGAAAAAATAATAAATATAATATAAATGACTTTCTGCTTGGTCACTTGAAGGGCCAGAAGAGACTAAGTCTGTTCTAGATCTAGCGGCGAGGGACACCGAGGAGATAAAAACCCCACACAGAAAGGACCCAAACTCTCCACAGTCAGTGTTAACCCTGCTAGATTTAAACCCACAGCCATCATGCTGGGAGCAGTGCCAACATGACAAAGACAGGGGTCGTCATATTCAGCCCCAGGAGTTTGTTAACTTGTCCACACGATGACTCATCTTTTCCTGTTCTGCTGTTTACCAAAAAGTGCCCCGTAAAATGCCATTTCAGTCATTAACAAGAAACTAAACGGATGCTTACACCTAATACACTTGGGCTGTTGAACAGCAGGTAAAACAAAATGTGGTGTTGGTGTGGACCAACGACTCGAGTTGCAGATGAGCTTCTACACTGTGTTCACAGAGGTAGACTGAAGAGCATGAGGTGGACAATGCAGCTTTGGTGAGCATGAAGGTATAAAAGACAGAGAACCTGTTAGGGAACGACTGACTCAGTCTTTGTGTGGCTGGGATCTCACACCCTTGATCTATGTAGCAAGACTATCGGTTGCATTACTTATATACAAAGGCTTGAAAGCCGAAAAGCGAAAGACACAATCCAAAATATCAGCCTGTATCCCTGATTTACGTCAACAATTTTAAGAGAATTGAATTGAATTTGAATAGGAAGATTTCAGTATTAGTATCTGTCAAACAAAGATAAAACTAAATATTAAACATGGCAGTTTGCTGATCAATTCAATACTTTAAGTAGATTTCAAGATAAAATGAAAGATCTCCCATTGCTGATATAGTTGTCTGTTTTCATCAGATCCCTGACGACTTAGTAACTTGACATGGTTATAAATCCAATATTACTCAGAATGGCACACAAAGATGCGCACATACCCCTTGTAAGACTTGTAGAAGCGGTTGTTGGGTCAGCTCCAAAGGAAATCGCTGCAGCATGAAAAATAAAGGAGGATTTTAACCTTGCTTCAGTGTGCAGGAGTGGTGTCTGCCCTGCGTCCCTCTTGCTTGTTCTCGCTCTCTCTCCACAAAAATGTTTGCCTCTCTAGAAAGGAAGGGGGCACTTTCCTCTTTCAAAGGAAACTTTTGTTAAGTTCCTTCCTCTGCTCTGGACAAACAATCGCAATTTAAGTCACTGCAGTTGAGGATCACATCCTGTCGTTGAGAATACATTTTCAAATAGACTTTAACGCTCAACCTGTTAGGTTTTACGTAAAAGATCTGTTATTCTGTTTTTATTTTTATATGTCTAAAGGTAACAGTAGTATGGAATGCCGGGAGTGCCATAATTAGAAAAAATAAAGAAGGGATTGAAAATAGGGACATTTAAGGGAAACAAAGTGGTAATATATTCCGAAATATTGACATAAATACATTCATTTATTAGGCGATAAGGGCATAAATACACACAGAAATGTGAAAATAAATGAGGGAGTTCGTATAACAGATTTACTTGCTGCATTTCTGACAAGTCTATTCCCCAAAACTTTATTTCCTCCTCGCCAATTTCCAACAAGTCTATTCCCTGCTTCTTGTCCTGTCAATTAACCAACTGGGAGATGTGGGGATGGGTGGAGATTAAACCTTGCCCCTTTGGAAAAGGCATAACGAAATATATTTCCACTATCTCCATGTTAATATCTCTATTGCCACTCCCTTCTTTATTATTTAGTTATGGGACTCCTACTGGAGGGTTTTCTGATAATAAACGGTGGAAAAATAAAACAGATCAGTTGCACAAAATTATACATATTATGAAATAACATGACAGACAGTATGGTGAGAGCGAGTAATCCACCCACCAGAGGACGTCGCTGGTCGAATCTTTCTTAGTGAGATAGCCCTTTACTCTAGATGGAAAAAGAGTCAAGCCCAGTTTAACACCTTGAACAATTGAACAGCACATACTGGCCTGGGTTGTGTACCAGGTGGTTCTCAGTGATTCTGTGTTGATGCTGAGAAAAACAACCTCGAGGGAAGGACACCTTTTCAAGATTGATACAGCACTTGACCAGATGCCATACTTGACCCCATTTTTTTTTCTTTTTTGTTCTTCTGAGAGTAAAATGCTTAATGCTAAAGCATTAAAAAAAACAACAACAAAAAACCCAAAACATCTGAACTCTGTCAGTGGCTCAGGATTAATTGTGATTCAATTTAAATACAAATTGCAATGTTTGTTTGTAAAATGTCTATTTTGTAAACAAAAGCAAACACCACAGTGCAGTGAGCAGTCGGACTTCACAACCTGGACAATGTGGTTAACAGCTGGATTAAGCTACAGTAGCATGTAGCCGGGTAGCGCGGCTATGACTAGACTGGGTGATGTGTTGCTGGGCAAGTTTCAGCTACGGAGCAGAAGTAGACTACGAGACTAATCACGATTGAATGATGTCTAACAGCCTTGTTTACTATTGAGGAGTCGTGTGTGTAACCTGATGTGTAGCTTGTGTGCTTCTCGGTCTCGACCAACGTCGGCAATGAACACGTGTCAAGCCAGATTTCAGTGGTGTTTCGTATCACGTGATGACGATGAACTGCAGATGTTACTTCAACAAAGAAGTACAGCAAGACAACAAGATAAAAAGATGTGATTTGTTGGTTGGTTTAAGCGGACTCCACCACTGATGACAACAACGTGGCAATTCCTTATGACCGAGGCAACTTTGACATCGCCGAGCTGACAATGAGGGGGCACTGTGAGGCGCACGCAGATAGCTTCAGCGTGCAGAGTTCAGCAGAACCAAACAATCCTACTCGCTTCTCCTTTCACCGCCCACCAGCTACACCTGCAGGACCCTCAAGGGCCCTGGCCTCAACTAGCGCCAAGTGTTTTCAAAGGTAATGTGCCCTCACAAATATTGATACACATTGTCAACAATGAGTTGAATGAATGAGCATCTACTTAAATGTAATAGTAATGTGGAAACAATGTCTTTTAGGAACATCTTCATTGCCTACTTAGTTGATGGCAAACTGGAGACCAGTAGAATGTTAGAAAAAGTCAACAGCCAAGGGAACGAGTTTTTCGATTCAGAAGGCACAAAAGGTCATTTTAATCTATCAGTTGTACACTCATGTTGTAGTGCTATCTTCATGTCTAAAACACAACTTCAATAGCAAACCCTAAGCCAATAACAAAATCTCCTAGGATCAACATATTGGAAACAGAATGCTTGCAAAATATTTGCAGTAAAGGAGGAAGAGCTTAGCCAATTACAAGGGAATAAGAAGAGGAGACTGAGGTGAGTTTCCACTCAGTGTGCTCATGTCCAAATTCAACCACAAAAAAAAAGATTTCCGGAATGTAAGATGTTGTGCTTTCAAAAGTCGATGGGAGGACACCGGTCTAGACATGGTGTTGGATAACATCGAAGGGGTGGTATTAGCAGCCCAAGGACTGAAAGATCTGACTGAAAGTCACAAAAGCAGTGCAGGAACTGCAGGCTTTGCCTATCTCCACCCCCAGAAGATCTCTCACAAGCGTTTTCATTCATCATATGCAAAGGTGACACTGCTTTCCAAATGAAAAAGAAGTCAATGTTATCTAAGCTTTTTCAGTTTTTATTACCTCTCCAAGGCAAGTTGTCGAGCCGGTGGTGTCCTCGTGCTGCCATACCATCATTGGTTGCTGCGTTTTTGTTGAGTGGCAGGTCCCCTCTTCTTTTAGCCCAAATTGCCGTGTTGATGAATTCTGCCTCAACTACCAAAAAAAACATTTTTTGAAGGAAAATAGCCTCAGAATCAGCATTTGATAACAATTTACCTCACTGTCTGTTTACATTTACTATCATGTCAGTTTACATGACAAGGCACTTTATTCACACAAAACAAGTAATGTTAATGCAATGCTGTCTTGGCACAGTGAAATGTTTGTAAAAATAGGTGTTTAATAAAAATCATTAAACATCCTTGCCTTCACATGAATGTTAAAAGGAAATGACAAAAATAACATTTAACCTTTTATTTAAACATATCTCTGGGTTACATTTATTAGGGCCAATAACGCATCTTAGAAAGTCGTGATGTCATTGTTCACCATGTTATTAAAAATAATAGAAATGTCAGGACAGATTTGTGCAAAATCATGTTCTGCAAGGCATTTGTCAGCCTCAGTTGAAAAAGGGTCAGTTGCAAAAGCAGAGGTCCACGTCAAATGGTATGCATTTGCCACAACAGAGCCACATGGCAGAACTTCCTCTGGCACTCTCGGTGGACAGCCGTATTTCCCTGCCTTAAGCAAACAAACATGGCCAGTGTTACAGTAGGCTGTGCTAAAACTATTGTTTCAGGAACAAATTCAATCAAAGTAGTCAGTGTTGAAATTCTTATGACATTTTTCTACCATTTTTAAAAAGTGACATTGTTTTAAAAATAGAATAAGTGTTAAACCATGAGTTTTAAATGCATCGCTCTTGTCCACCGTCAGTTTAGATTAGCATAGCGCCACACACAGCAATGAATGAAGACAGGTCAACATAAAAAAAATATATGGTAATCAGTAGTATGGTAAGAAATCATCCATAAACATATACCTGGAATCCTGTGAGCGTTCCATGCCTCCACCAGCCTGGATCATCCAATTCTACTTAATTGGCATGTGAGGTTTGAAGTGCGAAATTTGGTTATATAGTCCTCCATGTCAATGAATTCTTGAACTAGCAAATGGACTAGGGCAAGTTCAAGTGGAGAGTTCACTCTGTTGTTCACCTCTGGCCACAACCTTTCCACACGATGATTCTGTTGGCAACAGAAAGAAAGGAAAACAGATGCAACATTGTAATTCAGATACATCACTATACGTACATTTAAAAGGTCAGTCAGCTGACTACATATGTGAGAGTCAGATATTTTTATGAACTATCAATTATGACAGTGCATTCAAACTTCAAAAGAATCCTGCCATCATGAGCTCCTTCCTGCTGCTCATACAAGCTCAGTCATGGTCTATATCTAGTGGGAGAACCCATAGAACCCAAATTCAACATTTCATATGCATTTTTGAAGTGATGTGCGTTCACTCCTATGAAGGACGGCCCACTACCCCAATTAGTTTTATAGTTGTCAATAAATAAAACTAAAACATACTTTTGTAGATGTAGTTTGAAGGTATGGCAACCTGCTCTGATTATGTCAGTGGTGTGACAGCGTCTCTTGAATGGACATGTAAACATGTAAAACTCCCTGCCATGAGTTGGGCCCAGATGCCATACTTGAGCACAGCAGATCTAGAATAAAATATGAAATAGGGATTAGACATGACAGCACTGACTCTAACGTGCAACACTGATATAGATAGATAGATAGATAGATAGATAGATAGATAGATAGATAGATAGATAGATAGATAGATAGATAGATAGATAGATAGATAAAATTTTCAATATTCACCTGTCAATCTCTTCATAGACAGACAGACAGATAGATAAAAATTTCAATATTCACCTTTCAATCTCTTCATAAACAGACAGACAGATAGATAGATCGATAGATAGATAGATAAAAATTTCAATATTCACCTGTCAATCTCTTCATAGACAGACAGATAGATAGATAGATAGATCGATAGATAGATAGATAGATAAAAATTTCAATATTCACCTGTCAATCTCTTCATAGACAGACAGATAGATAGATAGATAGATAGATAGATCGATAGATAGATAGATAGATAAAAATTTCAATATTCACCTGTCAATCTCTTCATAGACAGACAGATAGATAGATAGATAGATCGATAGATAGATAGATAGATAGATAGATAGATAAAAATTTCAATATTCACCTGTCAATCTCTTCATAGACAGACAGATAGATAGATAGATAGATCGATAGATAGATAGATAGATAGATAAAAATTTCAATATTCACCTGTCAATCTCTTCATAGATAGATAGATAGATAGATAGATGACCTCTCGTCGAAGTTGATGATATGGTTGGTGTTGTAGGGAGTAGGATTGATCCCACTCGACATTCACCTGCGTAAACTCCTTTCGAGGACAGCTAGTCGGTCATGAACTTCCTGCCATACGATGACGAAACTCACCTCGTATGTTGATCGAATAATAATAGCTCCTTCCAACTCCATGTCCGTCACATGTCGTTTCCGTTTCAGTCTGTGCTGGGCGCAGAATCTCCTCACGCTCATCACAGACCTTTGGTGGACACCGTAGTTGCGTAGTGCATCCGAAATTTCACCGTGGATCAACTGGAACAGTTCCAAAACCAAGTTGTCGTGGACTTCGAGAGCAGCCATCGTCGTGCTGCGTTTAAACGCTGTCAAATGTGGGAGTAAAAATTCTGATTAATAGTGACTAATTAATTATAGTTTATTCTTGTATGTCATGTGTCAGTATCGGTTAGCTAAGTGTTCAATGTTCATAGGGCTCAATTTTGTATTTTTTATTGGAGCAAGCGCTTACGGCGGTACCGGAAAAATATCGTCCGGCGACGATGAACGCACCACACAGAGCCCAGTCACCTGCTCTTCTACTTCCGGTTCAAACGACCCATCCCGATAGTATTTTCGTTTTTGTTATTCCGTTTTCGGCACAAAATCGGCTGCACGAAAAACGACTTGTTTTTTGTTTGATGGAATTCGTTTTCAAGACGAATAATAAAACAACGAGCCATTATTTTGTTTTATTTGTATCATTTCAACTTTCGTTACACAACAAAAATTGAACGAACGAATCCTACGTGCAGCGGGACATTTGACAATGGAGATACTCCAGAAGCAAAATTGACAGTCACCGCGGCCTTGACATCGACATCTGGACGACAGAAGACAGAAGACCATAAGAGGTAAGATATTTTCCAAATCTTTTATTGAGCAGAATGCACACAATCCCAAATATTTATTTCCTGTTTTTCCGCTATCTGTGATCAAAAATATTTAACTCTGACAGAGATTTTGTTAGCAAACAACTGACAGGAAAAGGCACTGTTTATTGAGACATTGTTTTTACAATTTTATGGAGACAAGTATACACTGACAGTGGCAGAAAAACAAAACAGAATGAAAGTGAATTACAAGACAGAATTAATTTGTAGAGGGAAAAAAAACTTGACTGTAAATAAAAAAAAAAGACTTGCTGAGAACAGAGCTTCTAATTTCTTCAACCATGGTCTATGTTTTATTGTCTATAGACGGTGATATGCGTGTTCACTGGTTATACATTGTTAAAGCTTGTCAATACACCTGTGTTATACATAAAAATGTGACTGATTACAATTGCGTTGACTTGTATGAACAGTTTCCTTCAAGATTCTGCTTTATGAATGACACCCCAAGAAACAGTTACACCACACCATTGCATCCAAAATATTCATGATGAAAACACAAATTGATATATTCTTTTGTGACAAATGTTCATTAAATCTGGACTATGTACAAAAACACAATATTTATTACAATAATGAATCTTATTTACAATTTAAATCTAATTTTAACAAAGTAATGTTTTTTTTTTTTACTTGAAGAAACAACAATTGCAGCAATTTCTACCAACATGGCAGAAATATTTATCAAATAAGCAGAGACAGTTTCAACATGTAAGAAGACGTTTCCATGGCAGTTTATTTTTTGGGCGAGACAGTGAGTTCTAGTTTCGGAAACCTGAAACCACCCCTTGAGCCACTGTCACTGCTTGAAGAAGATGATAATCTGGATTTTTTCGAAGCCAGAGACATGCCTGCCCCGCCTTCTGTTGCTGCCTCATCGTCAAGTGTAACTTCGTAAGAACCCTTAGATTTGGAACCAAAGCCACCGAAGGTTCCAAATTTCAGCTTGCCTTTCTTTGCTTTGCCCTTGGAACCCGTCATGTCAAATGAAACATCACCAGCCTCTGCTTCTGAATTAGCTGAGTGAGCGCTAACCCCAACAGCCCCACCTTCGTCACTTAAGGAGGAAGACCGATGTCTTGATTTCTTGAAAAGATCGAGTGAGGCTGACTTGCTTTTGGGCGAAAAGCCACCATGGACCTCTGGCCCCTCTCCGCTAACCAACCCTTTTCCATCACCACTCATTTGTACCTCAAGTCCCTGGAGGTCACCAACACTACTCCCCTTTGCTTTGGATTTTCCAAAGAACCTAGGCAACTTCACCTTCACTTTTCCCTCACTGTGCCTAATTTCTGGACCCTGAATTTTGATATTTTGAGAACTGCTTTCAACTTGAAATGCAGTACCCGCACTTGCTCCACTGTCTTTCAAGTCCTCAACTTGTGCAATCCCAAACTTTGGTACCTTCATCTGGGGGAATGTTACTGTACCCTCTGGATATTTCAGGCCAGTAAATTCAACCCCCGGTGGACTATAATCCAACTTTGGACTGCCTTTTACCCTCAAACCACCAGAAACGTCAACATCAGAGGAAGCCATTTCTAAATTTGCCATTTTGATATTGGGGTGTCCACTCCCCGCCACTAAACCTCCTGAAGACAGCTCAACGTTTTCACTGACCGACCCACCCGTAGCACCCTTTAAGCCAATGGATGGAAGATTTGCATCAGGTGATTTCAGCCCTCCAGATAAAGATCCATCTCCTTTTAATTTTGGTGACTTGAGGTCTAATTCCACATCAGGAAAATTAAGCTTTCCAAAAAGGGGCTTTTTGGCCTTTGTTCCCTTTGCGTTTAAATTAGAGGTGCCTGCATCCAACTCCCCATCGAATTCAACATCAGACTTCTTTATCTTCCCTTTACCTTTCGGAAGCTTTATTTTACCAGTTTTTGCCTTGATATTAGTATCAATACCTGGGGTTTCAGACTTGAATTCAGGTCCTTGGAGATTTACATCCACTTTTGACATATCACCTTGACCTTCAAATTCTGGTGACTTTACTCCAAATTTGGGATGCTTGAATTTAGGGAACGTAACTCCTGGGATTGTGATGTCACTGTTTCCTTCAAGTTTGGGGTCAGTGACATGTACATCAGGACCCTGCATTTTTGTGGTGATGCGAGATTCAACATTGGGCATTTGGATTTTACCCTCACTTCCTTCAATACCAAGATCAGGTCCTGAGATCTCAAAGCCTGAAACAGCCAAGTCTCCCTCTGGCTTTGAAATTGACATGTCCACACCACTTGTGAGGTTGGGACCTGTGAAATTTAAGTCAACATCAGGCATGGAAACTTTCGGCACAGAGATTGTTGGCATCTTGAATTTAGGTCCTTTGATTTTTCCACTTGGACTCTCGACCTCCACACTGGGTCCCTTTATGTCCACTTCAGGCAAATTCACATCAACTTTACCACTTGGAAGACTGGCATCAATTTCTGGCCCTTGAATACTGGGGCCCTTCATTCCAAATCTAGGCATGCTGAACTTTGGCAGTTTGAAGCCAGGTTTATCAGCGTCAATGGAAAGATCTGGTAACTCACCCTCAACTTTTGGTGTTTTTATTTCTCCCTTTGGTCCTTTCAGATTGATGTCGAAACCAGGCAATGTGGGTGATTTAATGGATGGTAGACTGAATTTGGGACCTTTGATGTTCGCATCAGGACCTTTCACATCAACATCTACATCTGGGACTTCAACATCAATGCCAGCCTTTGGCAGATTGACATCAACCTCAGGACCCTCCACCTTTGGCCCACTGATGTCAAAATGTGGCATTTTAATCTTGGGCATTTTAAACCCACCTTCAGTTCCTTTCATGTCAAGTTCAGGGCCTGAAACCTCAACACCTGGTACATTGATTTCTCCCTCTGCCTTTGGAACAGACACATCAACACCACCTTTAAGGTTGGGACCTTTCAAATCAAAGTCGACATCAGGCATGGAAATCTTTGGCCCTGAAATATTTGGCATCTTGAATTTAGGTCCTTTGATTTTTCCACTTGGACTCTCGACCTCTACACTGGGTCCCTTTATGTCCACTTCAGGCAAATTCACATCAACTTTACCACTTGGAAGACTGGCATCAATTTCTGGCCCTTGAATACTGGGGCCCTTCATTCCAAATCTAGGCATGCTGAACTTTGGCAGTTTGAAGCCAGGTTTATCAGCGTCAATGGAAAGGTCTGGTAACTCACCCTCAACTTTTGGTGTTTTTATTTCTCCCTTTGGTCCTTTCAGATTGATGTCGAAACCAGGCAATGTGGGTGATTTAATGGATGGCAGACTGAATTTGGGACCTTTGATGTTTGCATCAGGGCCTTTCACATCAACATCTATGTCTGGGACTTCAACATCAATGCCAGCCTTTGGCAGATTGACATCAACCTCAGGACCCTCCACCTTTGGCCCACCTAAGCTAAAATGTGGCATTTTAATCTTGGGCATTTTGATTCCACCATCACTTCCTTTAATGTCAAGTTCAGGGCCTGAAACCTCAACACCTGGTACATTGATTTCTCCCTCTGCCTTTGGAACAGACACATCAACACCACCTTTAAGGTTGGGACCTTTCAAATCAAAGTTAACATCAGGCATGGAAATCTTTGGCCCTGAAATGTTTGGCATCTTGAATTTAGGTCCTTTGATTTTTCCACTTGGACTCTCGACCTCCACACTGGGTCCCTTTATGTCCACTTCAGGCAAATTCACATCAACTTTACCACTTGGAAGACTGGCGTCAATTTCTGGCCCTTGAATATTGGGGCCCTTCATTCCAAATTTAGGCATGCTGAACTTTGGCAGTTTGAAGCCAGGTTTATCAGCGTCAATGGAAAGGTCTGGTAACTCACCCTCAACTTTTGGTGTTTTTATTTCTCCCTTTGGTCCTTTCAGATTGATGTCGAAACCAGGCAATGTGGGTGATTTAATGGATGGTAGACTGAATTTGGGACCTTTGATGTTCGCATCAGGACCTTTCACATCAACATCTACATCTGGGACTTCAACATCAATGCCAGCCTTTGGCAGATTGACATCAACCTCAGGACCCTCCACCTTTGGCCCACTGATGTCAAAATGTGGCATTTTAATCTTGGGCATTTTAAACCCACCTTCAGTTCCTTTCATGTCAAGTTCAGGGCCTGAAACCTCAACACCTGGTACATTGATTTCTCCCTCTGCCTTTGGAACAGACACATCAACACCACCTTTAAGGTTGGGACCTTTCAAATCAAAGTCGACATCAGGCATGGAAATCTTTGGCCCTGAAATATTTGGCATCTTGAATTTAGGTCCTTTGATTTTTCCACTTGGACTCTCAACCTCTACACTGGGTCCCTTTATGTCCACTTCAGGCAAATTCACATCAACTTTACCACTTGGAAGACTGGCATCAATTTCTGGCCCTTGAATACTGGGGCCCTTCATTCCAAATCTAGGCATGCTGAACTTTGGCAGTTTGAAGCCAGGTTTATCAGCGTCAATGGAAAGATCTGGTAACTCACCCTCAACTTTTGGTGTTTTTATTTCTCCCTTTGGTCCTTTCAGATTGATGTCGAAACCAGGCAATGTGGGTGATTTAATGGATGGCAGACTGAATTTGGGACCTTTGATGTTTGCATCAGGGCCTTTCACATCAACATCTATGTCTGGGACTTCGACATCAATGCCAGCCTTTGGCAGATTGACATCAACCTCAGGACCCTCCACCTTTGGCCCACCTAAGCTAAAATGTGGCATTTTAATCTTGGGCATTTTGATTCCACCATCACTTCCTTTAATGTCAAGTTCAGGGCCTGAAACCTCAACACCTGGTACATTGATTTCTCCCTCTGCCTTTGGAACAGACACATCAACACCACCTTTAAGGTTGGGACCTTTCAAATCAAAGTCGACATCAGGCATGGAAATCTTTGGCCCTGAAATATTTGGCATCTTGAATTTAGGTCCTTTGATTTTTCCACTTGGACTCTCGACCTCCACACTGGGTCCCTTTATGTCCACTTCAGGCAAATTCACATCAACTTTACCACTTGGAAGACTGGCATCAATTTCTGGCCCTTGAATACTGGGGCCCTTCATTCCAAATCTAGGCATGCTGAACTTTGGCATTTTGAAGCCAGGTTTATCAGCGTCAATGGAAAGATCTGGTAACTCACCCTCAACTTTTGGTGTTTTTATTTCTCCCTTTGGTCCTTTCAGATTGATGTCGAAACCAGGCAATGTGGGTGATTTAATGGATGGCAGACTGAATTTGGGACCTTTGATGTTTGCATCAGGGCCTTTCACATCAACATCTATGTCTGGGACTTCAACATCAATGCCAGCCTTTGGCAGATTGACATCAACCTCAGGACCCTCCACCTTTGGCCCACCTAAGCTAAAATGTGGCATTTTAATCTTGGGCATTTTGATTCCACCATCACTTCCTTTAATGTCAAGTTCAGGGCCTGAAACCTCAACACCTGGTACATTGATTTCTCCCTCTGCCTTTGGAACAGACACATCAACACCACCTTTAAGGTTGGGACCTTTCAAATCAAAGTTAACATCAGGCATGGAAATCTTTGGCCCTGAAATGTTTGGCATCTTGAATTTAGGTCCTTTGATTTTTCCACTTGGACTCTCGACCTCCACACTGGGTCCCTTTATGTCCACTTCAGGCAAATTCACATCAACTTTACCACTTGGAAGACTGGCGTCAATTTCTGGCCCTTGAATATTGGGGCCCTTCATTCCAAATTTAGGCATGCTGAACTTTGGCAGTTTGAAGCCAGGTTTATCAGCGTCAATGGAAAGATCTGGTAACTCACCCTCAACTTTTGGTGTTTTTATTTCTCCCTTTGGTCCTTTCAGATTGATGTCGAAACCAGGCAATGTGGGTGATTTAATGGATGGTAGACTGAATTTGGGACCTTTGATGTTCGCATCAGGACCTTTCACATCAACATCTACATCTGGGACTTCAACATCAATGCCAGCCTTTGGCAGATTGACATCAACCTCAGGACCCTCCACCTTTGGCCCACTGATGTCAAAATGTGGCATTTTAATCTTGGGCATTTTAAACCCACCTTCAGTTCCTTTCATGTCAAGTTCAGGGCCTGAAACCTCAACACCTGGTACATTGATTTCTCCCTCTGCCTTTGGAACAGACACATCAACACCACCTTTAAGGTTGGGACCTTTCAAATCAAAGTCGACATCAGGCATGGAAATCTTTGGCCCTGAAATATTTGGCATCTTGAATTTAGGTCCTTTGATTTTTCCACTTGGACTCTCAACCTCTACACTGGGTCCCTTTATGTCCACTTCAGGCAAATTCACATCAACTTTACCACTTGGAAGACTGGCATCAATTTCTGGCCCTTGAATACTGGGGCCCTTCATTCCAAATCTAGGCATGCTGAACTTTGGCATTTTGAAGCCAGGTTTATCAGCGTCAATGGAAAGATCTGGTAACTCACCCTCAACTTTTGGTGTTTTTATTTCTCCCTTTGGTCCTTTCAGATTGATGTCGAAACCAGGCAATGTGGGTGATTTAATGGATGGCAGACTGAATTTGGGACCTTTGATGTTTGCATCAGGGCCTTTCACATCAACATCTATGTCTGGGACTTCGACATCAATGCCAGCCTTTGGCAGATTGACATCAACCTCAGGACCCTCCACCTTTGGCCCACCTAAGCTAAAATGTGGCATTTTAATCTTGGGCATTTTGATTCCACCATCACTTCCTTTAATGTCAAGTTCAGGGCCTGAAACCTCAACACCTGGTACATTGATTTCTCCCTCTGCCTTTGGAACAGACACATCAACACCACCTTTAAGGTTGGGACCTTTCAAATCAAAGTCGACATCAGGCATGGAAATCTTTGGCCCTGAAATATTTGGCATCTTGAATTTAGGTCCTTTGATTTTTCCACTTGGACTCTCGACCTCCACACTGGGTCCCTTTATGTCCACTTCAGGCAAATTCACATCAACTTTACCACTTGGAAGACTGGCATCAATTTCTGGCCCTTGAATACTGGGGCCCTTCATTCCAAATCTAGGCATGCTGAACTTTGGCATTTTGAAGCCAGGTTTATCAGCGTCAATGGAAAGGTCTGGTAACTCACCCTCAACTTTTGGTGTTTTTATTTCTCCCTTTGGTCCTTTCAGATTGATGTCGAAACCAGGCAATGTGGCTGATTTAATGGATGGTAGACTGAATTTGGGACCTTTGATGTTTGCATCAGGGCCTTTCACATCAACATCTATGTCTGGGACTTCGACATCAATGCCAGCCTTTGGCAGATTGACATCAACCTCAGGACCCTCCACCTTTGGCCCACCTAAGCTAAAATGTGGCATTTTAATCTTGGGCATTTTGATTCCACCATCACTTCCTTTAATGTCAAGTTCAGGGCCTGAAACCTCAACACCTGGTACATTGATTTCTCCCTCTGCCTTTGGAACAGACACATCAACACCACCTTTAAGGTTGGGACCTTTCAAATCAAAGTTAACATCAGGCATGGAAATCTTTGGCCCGGAAATATTTGGCATCTTAAATTTAGGTCCTTTGATTTTTCCACTTGGACTCTCGACCTCCACACTGGGTCCCTTTATGTCCACTTCAGGCAAATTCACATCAACTTTACCACTTGGAAGACTGGCATCAATTTCTGGCCCTTGAATACTGGGGCCCTTCATTCCAAATCTAGGCATGCTGAACTTTGGCAGTTTGAAGCCAGGTTTATCAGCGTCAATGGAAAGGTCTGGTAACTCACCCTCAACTTTTGGTGTTTTTATTTCTCCCTTTGGTCCTTTCAGATTGATGTCGAAACCAGGCAATGTGGGTGATTTAATGGATGGTAGACTGAATTTGGGACCTTTGATGTTTGCATCAGGGCCTTTCACATCAACATCTATGTCTGGGACTTCGACATCAATGCCAGCCTTTGGCAGATTGACATCAACCTCAGGACCCTCCACCTTTGGCCCACCTAAGCTAAAATGTGGCATTTTAATCTTGGGCATTTTGATTCCACCATCACTTCCTTTAATGTCAAATTCAGGGCCTGAAACCTCAACACCTGGTACATTGATTTCTCCCTCTGCCTTTGGAACAGACACATCAACACCACCTTTAAGGTTGGGACCTTTCAAATCAAAGTTAACATCAGGCATGGAAATCTTTGGCCCTGAAATATTTGGCATCTTGAATTTAGGTCCTTTGATTTTTCCACTTGGACTCTCGACCTCCACGCTGGGGCCCTTTATGTCCATTTCAGGCAAATTCACATCAACTTTACCACTTGGAAGACTGGCGTCAATTTCTGGCCCTTGAATACTGTGGCCCTTTGTTCCAAATCTAGGCATGCTGAACTTTGGCATTTTGAAGCCAGGTTTATCAGCGTCAATGGAAAGATCTGGTAACTCACCCTCAACTTTTGGTGTTTTTATTTCTCCCTTTGGTCCTTTCAGATTGATGTCGAAACCAGGCAATGTGGCTGATTTAATGGATGGTAGACTGAATTTGGGACCTTTGATGTTTGCATCAGGGCCTTTCACATCAACATCTATGTCTGGGACTTCGACATCAATGCCAGCCTTTGGCAGATTGACATCAACCTCAGGACCCTCCACCTTTGGCCCACCTAAGCTAAAATGTGGCATTTTAATCTTGGGCATTTTGATTCCACCATCACTTCCTTTAATGTCAAGTTCAGGGCCTGAAACCTCAACACCTGGTACATTGATTTCTCCCTCTGCCTTTGGAACAGACACATCAACACCACCTTTAAGGTTGGGACCTTTCAAATCAAAGTTAACATCAGGCATGGAAATCTTTGGCCCTGAAATATTTGGCATCTTGAATTTAGGTCCTTTGATTTTTCCACTTGGACTCTCGACCTCCACACTGGGTCCCTTTATGTCCACTTCAGGCAAATTCACATCAACTTTACCACTTGGAAGACTGGCATCAATTTCTGGCCCTTGAATACTGGGGCCCTTCATTCCAAATCTAGGCATGCTGAACTTTGGCAGTTTGAAGCCAGGTTTATCAGCGTCAATGGAAAGGTCTGGTAACTCACCCTCAACTTTTGGTGTTTTTATTTCTCCCTTTGGTCCTTTCAGATTGATGTCGAAACCAGGCAATGTAGGTGATTTAATGGATGGTAGACTGAATTTGGGACCTTTGATGTTCGCATCAGGGCCTTTCACATCAACATCTACATCTGGGACTTCAACATCAATGCCAGCCTTTGGCAGATTGACATCAACCTCAGGACCCTCCACCTTTGGCCCACCTAAGCCAAAATGTGGCATTTTAATCTTGGGCATTTTGATTCCACCATCACTTCCTTTAATGTCAAATTCAGGGCCTGAAACCTCAACACCTGGTACATTGATTTCTCCCTCTGCCTTTGGAACAGACACATCAACACCACCTTTAAGGTTGGGACCTTTCAAATCAAAGTCGACGTCAGGCATGGAAATCTTTGGCCCTGAAATATTTGGCATCTTGAATTTAGGTCCTTTGATTTTTCCACTTGGACTCTCAACCTCTACACTGGGTCCCTTTATGTCCACTTCAGGCAAATTCACATCAACTTTGCCACTTGGAAGACTGGCATCAATTTCTGGCCCTTGAATACTGGGGCCCTTTGTTCCAAATTTAGGCATGCTGAACTTTGGCATTTTGAAGCCAGGTTTATCAGCGTCAATGGAAAGGTCTGGTAACTCACCCTCAACTTTTGGTGTTTTTATTTCTCCCTTTGGTCCTTTCAGATTGATGTCGAAACCAGGCAATGTGGCTGATTTAATGGATGGTAGACTGAATTTGGGACCTTTGATGTTCGCATCAGGACCTTTCACATCAACATCTACATCTGGGACTTCAACATCAATGCCAGCCTTTGGCAGATTGACATCAACCTCAGGACCCTCCACCTTTGGCCCACTGATGTCAAAATGTGGCATTTTAATCTTGGGCATTTTAAACCCACCTTCAGTTCCTTTCATGTCAAGTTCAGGGCCTGAAACCTCAACACCTGGTACATTGATTTCTCCCTCTGCCTTTGGAACAGACACATCAACACCACCTTTAAGGTTGGGACCTTTCAAATTAAAGTCGACATCAGGCATGGAAATCTTTGGCCCTGAAATATTTGGCATCTTGAATTTAGGTCCTTTGATTTTTCCACTTGGACTCTCGACCTCCAGACTGGGGCCCTTTATGTCCACTTCAGGCAAATTCACATCAACTTTACCACTTGGAAGACTGGCGTCAATTTCTGGCCCTTGAATACTGGGGCCCTTTGTTCCAAATTTAGGCATGCTGAACTTTGGCATTTTGAAGCCAGGTTTGTCAGCATCAATAGAAAGGTCTGGCAACTCACCCTCAACTTTTGGAGTTTTTATGTCCACCTTTGTTGTTGACAGAGAAAGGTCTGCATCTCCCTTCACCTTTGGTCCTCTTAGACTGACGTCGAAACCAGGTAGTGTGGGTACTTTTACAGATGGTAGATTGAATTTGGGACCTTTGATGTTTGCATCAGGGCCATTAATGTCAATGTCAAGTTCTGGAGCTTTGACATCAATCTTGGCCTTTGGAAGATTAACATCAACCTCTGGACCGTCCACCTCTGACCCACCAATGTCAAAATGTGGCATTTTAATCTTGGGCAATGTAAACCCACTCTCTGGTCCTTGAAAGTCAACTTCTGGGGCTTTCATTTTGATATCCGAACTAGGCAAGTCTACATCAGGCATTGACACTTTGGGCATACTTGGAGCCTTTATTTCAAGATCAGGGGATTTCACATCAATCTTAGCACTTGGAAGATTGACATCCACCCCTGGCCCTTTCGGAAGGGACAGTTCTCCATTGTCGACATGAAGATCTGCCTTTGGCAGGTTTATATCAACATCTGGCATTTCCAACTTCGGAACTTTAAAACCAAATTTTGGGAGCTTAAATTTGGACCCCTTCACTTTTGGTTTGTTCACACTCAGATCAACATCGAGACCCTCTGAACTTTTTGTTTTCACTTTGATGCCCAAATCAGCATCAACGTTAACGTCAGGTGACTTAATCTTTGGACTTTTGATTCCAAACTTGGGCATTTTGAACTTGCTTTTCTTTGTGACGATCTCAGGTGATTCAACTGTGACATCTGGAGTGTCAATTTCTGCCTTTGGACTTGCCAGTGAGATATCTACGTCACCTTCTACTTTAGGTCCTTTCATTTGCAAGTCTAAATCGGGCATTGACACCTTTGGCACTGAAATGCTGGGCATCTTAAATTTGGGGCCCTTAATTTTCCCACCTTTGCCTTCAATGTCTACATCTGGAACTTCAACATCAACTTTTGGAGCTTTCACATCAAGGTCTACGTCTGGCATTTCAACTTTTCCACCGCTCGCCCCAAATGCTGGCATCTTGATTTTGGGCATTTTAAAACCTCCCTCGGGACTTTCAATGTCAACGTCCGGGGCTTTGATTTTAATGTTGCCGCTGGGCAACTCAACATCAGCCTTTGGAAGAGAGACATCTACGTCACCTTCTACTTTAGGTCCTTTCATTTGAAAGTCTAAATCGGGCATTGACACCTTTGGCACTGAGATGCTGGGCATCTTAAATTTGGGGCCCTTAATTTTCCCACCTTTGCCTTCAATGTCTACATCTGGAACTTCAACATCAACTTTTGGTGCTTTCACATCAAGGTCTACGTCTGGCATTTCAACCTTTCCACCGCTCGCCCCAAATGCTGGCATCTTGATTTTGGGCATTTTAAACTTCCCGTCAGGACCTTCAAGGTCAACGTCGGGGGCTTTGATTTTAATGTTGCCACTGGGCAACTCAACATCAGCCTTTGGAAGAGAGACATCTACGTCACCTTCTACTTTAGGTCCTTTCATTTGCAAATCTAAATCGGGCATTGACACCTTTGGCACTGAAATGCTTGGCATCTTAAATTTGGGGCCCTTAATTTTCCCACCTTTGCCTTCAATGTCTACATCTGGAACTTCAACATCAACTTTTGGAGCTTTCACATCAAGGTCCACGTCTGGCATTTCAACTTTTCCACCGCTCGCCCCAAATGCTGGCATCTTGATTTTGGGCATTTTAAAACCTCCCTCGGGACTTTCAATGTCAACGTCTGGGGCTTTGATTTTAATGTTGCCACTGGGCAACTCAACATCAGCCTTTGGAAGAGAGACATCTACGTCACCTTCTACTTTAGGTCCTTTCATTTGAAAGTCTAAATCGGGCATTGACACCTTTGGCACTGAGATGCTGGGCATCTTAAATTTGAGGCCCTTAATTTTCCCACCTTTGCCTTCAATGTCTACATCTGGAACTTCAACATCAACTTTTGGAGCTTTCACATCAAGGTCTACGTCTGGCATTTCAACTTTTCCACCGCTCGCCCCAAATGCTGGCATCTTGATTTTGGGCATTTTAAACTTCCCGTCAGGACCTTCAAGGTCAACATCTGGAACTTCAACATCAACTTTTGGTGCTTTCACATCAAGGTCTACGTCTGGCATTTCAACTTTTCCACCGCTCGCCCCAAATGCTGGCATCTTGAATTTGGGCATTTTAAAACCTCCCTTTGGACCTTCAATGTCAACGTCAGGGGCTTTGATTTTAATGTTGCCGCTGGGCAACTCAACATCAGCCTTTGGAAGAGAGACATCTACGTCACCTTCTACTTTAGGTCCTTTCATTTGCAAGTCTAAATCGGGCATTGACACCTTTGGCACTGAGATGCTGGGCATCTTAAATTTGGGGCCCTTAATTTTCCCACCTTTGCCGTCAATGTCTACATCTGGAACTTCAACATCAACTTTTGGAGCTATCACATCAAGGTCTACGTCTGGCATTTCAACCTTTCCACCGCTCGCCCCAAATGCTGGCATCTTGATTTTGGGCATTTTAAACTTCCCCTCAGGACCTTCAAGCTCAACATCTGGAACTTCAACATCAACTTTTGGTGCTTTCACATCAAGGTCTACGTCTGGCATTTCAACCTTTCCACCGCTCGCCCCAAATGCTGGCATCTTGATTTTGGGCATTTTAAACTTCCCGTCAGGACCTTCAAGGTCAACGTCAGGGGCTTTGATTTTAATGTTGCCACTGGGCAACTCAACATCAGCCTTTGGAAGAGAGACATCTACGTCACCTTCTACTTTAGGTCCTTTCATTTGCAAATCTAAATCGGGCATTGACACCTTTGGCACTGAAATGCTGGGCATCTTAAATTTGGGGCCCTTAATTTTCCCACCTTTGCCTTCAATGTCTACATCTGGAACTTCAACATCAACTTTTGGAGCTTTCACATCAAGGTCCACGTCTGGCATTTCAACTTTTCCACCGCTCGCCCCAAATGCTGGCATCTTGATTTTGGGCATTTTAAAACCTCCCTCGGGACTTTCAATGTCAACGTCTGGGGCTTTGATTTTAATGTTGCCACTGGGCAACTCAACATCAGCCTTTGGAAGAGAGACATCTACGTCACCTTCTACTTTAGGTCCTTTCATTTGAAAGTCTAAATCGGGCATTGACACCTTTGGCACTGAGATGCTGGGCATCTTAAATTTGGGGCCCTTAATTTTCCCACCTTTGCCTTCAATGTCTACATCTGGAACTTCAACATCAACTTTTGGAGCTTTCACATCAAGGTCTACGTCTGGCATTTCAACTTTTCCACCGCTCGCCCCAAATGCTGGCATCTTGATTTTGGGCATTTTGAACTTCCCGTCAGGACCTTCAAGGTTAACATCTGGAACTTCAACATCAACTTTTGGTGCTTTCACATCAAGGTCTACGTCTGGCATTTCAACTTTTCCACCGCTCGCCCCAAATGCTGGCATCTTGAATTTGGGCATTTTAAAACCTCCCTTTGGACCTTCAATGTCAACGTCCGGGGCTTTGATTTTAATGTTGCCGCTGGGCAACTCAACATCAGCCTTTGGAAGAGAGACATCTACGTCACCTTCTACTTTAGGTCCTTTCATTTGCAAGTCTAAATCTGGCATTGACACCTTGGGCACTGAAATGCTTGGCATCTTAAATTTGGGGCCCTTAATTTTCCCACCTTTGCCTTCAATGTCTATATCTGGAACTTCGACATCAACTTTTGGTGCTTTCACATCAAGGTCTACGTCTGGCATTTCAACCTTTCCACCACTCGCCCCAAATGCTGGCATCTTGATTTTGGGCATTTTGAACTTCCCCTCAGGACCTTCAAGGTCAACATTTGGAACTTCAACATCAAGTTTTGGTGCTTTCACATCAAGGTCTACGTCTGGTATTTCAACTTTTCCACCACTCACCCCAATTGCTGGCATTTTGATTTTGGGCATTTTAAACTTCCCCTCAGGACCTTCAAGCTCAACATCTGGAACTTCGACATCAACTTTTGGTGCTTTCACATCAAGGTCTACGTCTGGCATTTCAACTTTTCCACCGCTCGCCCCAAATGCTGGCATCTTGAATTTGGGCATTTTAAAACCTCCCTTTGGACCTTCAATGTCAACGTCCGGGGCTTTGATTTTAATGTTGCCGCTGGGCAACTCAACATCAGCCTTTGGAAGAGAGACATCTACGTCACCTTCTACTTTAGGTCCTTTCATTTGCAAGTCTAAATCTGGCATTGACACCTTGGGCACTGAAATGCTTGGCATCTTAAATTTGGGGCCCTTAATTTTCCCACCTTTGCCTTCAATGTCTATATCTGGAACTTCGACATCAACTTTTGGTGCTTTCACATCAAGGTCTACGTCTGGCATTTCAACCTTTCCACCACTCGCCCCAAATGCTGGCATCTTGATTTTGGGCATTTTGAACTTCCCCTCAGGACCTTCAAGGTCAACATTTGGAACTTCAACATCAAGTTTTGGTGCTTTCACATCAAGGTCTACGTCTGGTATTTCAACTTTTCCACCACTCACCCCAATTGCTGGCATTTTGATTTTGGGCATTTTAAACTTCCCCTCAGGACCTTCAAGCTCAACATCTGGAACTTCAACATCAACTTTTGGTGCTTTCACATCAAGGTCTACGTCTGGCATTTCAACTTTTCCACCGCTCGCCCCAAATGCTGGCATCTTGAATTTGGGCATTTTAAAACCTCCCTTTGGACCTTCAATGTCAACGTCGGGGGCTTTGATTTTAATGTTGCCGCTGGGCAACTCAACATCAGCCTTTGGAAGAGAGACATCTACGTCACCTTCTACTTTAGGTCCTTTCATTTGCAAGTCTAAATCTGGCATTGACACCTTGGGCACTGAAATGCTTGGCATCTTAAATTTGGGGCCCTTAATTTTCCCACCTTTGCCTTCAATGTCTATATCTGGAACTTCGACATCAACTTTTGGTGCTTTCACATCAAGGTCTACGTCTGGCATTTCAACTTTTCCACCGCTCGCCCCAAATGCTGGCATCTTGATTTTGGGCATTTTAAACTTCCCCTCAGGACCTTCAAGGTCAACATCTGGAACTTCAACATCAACTTTTGGTGCTTTCACATCAAGGTCTACGTCTGGCATTTCAACTTTTCCACCGCTCGCCCCAAATGCTGGCATCTTGAATTTGGGCATTTTAAAACCTCCCTTTGGACCTTCAATGTCAACGTCAGGGGCTTTGATTTTAATGTTGCCGCTGGGCAACTCAACATCAGCCTTTGGAAGAGAGACATCTACGTCACCTTCTACTTTAGGTCCTTTCATTTGCAAGTCTAAATCTGGCATTGACACCTTGGGCACTGAAATGCTTGGCATCTTAAATTTGGGGCCCTTAATTTTCCCACCTTTGCCTTCAATGTCTATATCTGGAACTTCGACATCAACTTTTGGTGCTTTCACATCAAGGTCTACGTCTGGCATTTCAACCTTTCCACCACTCGCCCCAAATGCTGGCATCTTGATTTTGGGCATTTTGAACTTCCCCTCAGGACCTTCAAGGTCAACATTTGGAACTTCAACATCAAGTTTTGGTGGTTTCACATCAAGGTCTACGTCTGGTATTTCAACTTTTCCACCACTCACCCCAATTGCTGGCATTTTGATTTTGGGCATTTTAAACTTCCCCTCAGGACCTTCAAGCTCAACATCTGGAACTTCAACATCAACTTTTGGTGCTTTCACATCAAGGTCTACGTCTGGCATTTCAACTTTTCCACCGCTCGCCCCAAATGCTGGCATCTTGAATTTGGGCATTTTAAAACCTCCCTTTGGACCTTCAATGTCAACGTCAGGGGCTTTGATTTTAATGTTGCCACTGGGCAACTCAACATCAGCCTTTGGAAGAGAGACATCTACGTCACCTTCTACTTTAGGTCCTTTCATTTGCAAGTCTAAATCTGGCATTGACACCTTGGGCACTGAAATGCTTGGCATCTTAAATTTGGGGCCCTTAATTTTCCCACCTTTGCCTTCAATGTCTATATCTGGAACTTCGACATCAACTTTTGGTGCTTTCACATCAAGGTCTACGTCTGGCATTTCAACTTTTCCACCACTCGCCCCAAATGCTGGCATCTTGATTTTGGGCATTTTAAACTTCCCCTCAGGACCTTCAAGGTCAACATCTGGAACTTCAACATCAACTTTTGGTGCTTTCACATCAAGGTCCACGTCTGGCATCTCACCTTTTCCACTACTCCACCCAAAAGATGGCATCTTGATTTTGGGCATTTTAAAACCTCCCTCGGGACTTTCAAAGTCAACGTCCGGGGCTTTGATTTTAATGTTGCCACTGGGCAACTCAACATCAGCCTTTGGAAGAGAGACATCTACGTCACCTTCTACTTTAGGTCCTTTCATTTGCAAGTCTAAATCGGGCATTGACACCTTGGGCACTGAAATGCTTGGCATCTTAAATTTGGGGCCCTTAATTTTCCCACCTTTGCCTTCAATGTCTATATCTGGAACTTCGACATCAACTTTTGGTGCTTTCACATCAAGGTCTACGTCTGGCATTTCAACCTTTCCACCACTCGCCCCAAATGCTGGCATCTTGATTTTGGGCATTTTGAACTTCCCCTCAGGACCTTCAAGGTCAACATCTGGAACTTCAACATCAACTTTTGGTGCTTTCACATCAAGGTCCACGTCTGGCATTTCAACTTTTCCACCGCTCGCCCCAAATGCTGGCATCTTGATTTTGGGCATTTTAAACTTCCCCTCGGGACCTTCAATGTCAACGTCGGGGGCTTTGATTTTAATGTTGCCGCTGGGCAACTCAACATCAGCCTTTGGAAGAGAGACATCTACGTCACCTTCTACTTTAGGTCCTTTCATTTGCAAGTCTAAATCGGGCATTGACACCTTTGGCACTGAAATGCTGGGCATCTTAAATTTGGGGCCCTTAATTTTCCCACCTTTGCCTTCAATGTCTACATCTGGAACTTCAACATCAACTTTTGGAGCTTTCACATCAAGGTCTACGTCTGGCATTTCAACTTTTCCACCACTCGCCCCAAATGCTGGCATCTTGATTTTGGGCATTTTAAACTTCCCCTCAGGACCTTCAAGGTCAACATCTGGAACTTCAACATCAACTTTTGGTGCTTTCACATCAAGGTCCACGTCTGGCATCTCACCTTTTCCACTACTCAGCCCAATAGATGGCATCTTGATTTTCGGCATTTTAAAATCTCCCTCAGGACCTTCAATGTCAACGTCTGGGGCTTTGATTTTAATGTTGCCGCTGGGCAACTCAACATCAGCCTTTGGAAGAGAGACATCTACGTCACCTTCTACTTTAGGTCCTTTCATTTGCAAGTCTAAATCTGCCATTGACACCTTTGGCACTGAAATGCTGGGCATCTTAAATTTGGGGCCTTTAATTTTCCCACCTTTGCCTTCAATGTCTACATCTGGAACTTCAACATCAACTTTTGGAGCTTTCACATCAAGGTCTACGTCTGGCATTTCAACTTTTCCACCGCTCGCCCCAAATGCTGGCATCTTGATTTTGGGCATTTTAAACTTCCCGTCAGGACCTTCAAGGTCAACGTCAGGGGCTTTGATTTTAATGTTGCCACTGGGCAACTCAACATCAGCCTTTGGAAGAGAGACATCTACGTCACCTTCTACTTTAGGTCCTTTCATTTGCAAGTCTAAATCGGGCATTGACACCTTGGGCACTGAAATGCTGGGCATCTTAAATTTGGGGCCCTTAATTTTCCCACCTTTGCCGTCAATGTCTACATCTGGAACTTCAACATCAACTTTTGGAGCTTTCACATCAAGGTCTACGTCTGGCATTTCAACCTTTCCACCGCTCGCCCCGAATGCTGGCATCTTGATTTTGGGCATTTTAAAACCTCCCTTGGGACCTTCAATGTCAACGTCGGGGGCTTTGATTTTAATGTTGCCGCTGGGCAACTCAACATCAGCCTTTGGAAGAGAGACATCTCCGTCACCTTCTACTTTAGGTCCTTTCATTTGCAAGTCTAAATCGGGCATTGACACTTTTGGCACTGAGATGCTGGGCATTTTAAATTTGGGGCCCTTAATTTTCCCACCTTTGCCTTCAATGTCTACATCTGGAACTTCAACATCAACTTTTGGTGCTTTCACATCAAGGTCTACGTCTGGCATTTCAACTTTTCCACCACTCACCCCAATTGCTGGCATCTTGATTTTGGGCATTTTGAACTTCCCCTCAGGACCTTCAAGCTCAACATCTGGAACTTCAACATCAACTTTTGGTGCTTTCACATCAAGGCCTACGTCTGGCATTTCAACTTTTCCACCGCTCGCCCCAAATGCTGGCATCTTGATTTTGGGCATTTTAAACTTCCCCTCAGGACCTTCAACGTCAACATTTGCAACATCAAATTTTGGTGCTTTTACATCAAGGTCTACTTCACCTT
This sequence comes from Synchiropus splendidus, assembly GCF_027744825.2. Taxonomy (NCBI): domain Eukaryota; kingdom Metazoa; phylum Chordata; class Actinopteri; order Syngnathiformes; family Callionymidae; genus Synchiropus; species Synchiropus splendidus. The sequence goes on from NC_071344.1 coordinate 3,509,490, forward strand.
TTCCGCCACTCACCCCAAATGCTGGCATCTTGATTTTGGGCATTTTGAACTTTCCCTCAGGACCTTCAAGGTCAACATTTGGAACTTCAACATCAAGTTTTGGTGCTTTCACATCAAGGTCTACGTCTGGCATTTCAACTTTTCCACTACTATACCCAAATGCTGGCATCTTGATTTTGGGCATTTTAAAACCTCCCTCAGGACCTTTAATGTCAACGTCGGGGGTTTCGATTTTAATGTTGCCACTGGGCAACTCAACATCAGCCTTTGGAAGAGAGACATCTACGTCACCTTCTACTTTAGGTCCTTTCATTTGCAAGTCTAAATCGGGCATTGACACCTTTGGCACTGAGATGCTGGGCATTTTAAATTTGGGGCCCTTAATTTTCCCACCTTTGCCTTCAATGTCTATATCTGGAACTTCAACATCAACTTTTGGAGCTTTCACATCAAGGTCTACGTCTGGCATTTCAACTTTTCCACCACTCACCCCAATTGCTGGCATCTTGATTTTTGGCATTTTGAACTTCCCCTCAGGACCTTCAAGGTCAACATTTGGAACTTCAACATCAACTTTTGGTGCTTTCACATCAAGGTCTACGTCTGGCATTTCAACCTTTCCACCACTCACCCCAATTGCTGGCATCTTGATTTTGGGCATTTTGAACTTCCCCTCAGGACCTTCAAGGTCAACATTTGGAACTTCAACATCAAGTTTTGGTGCTTTCACATCAAGGTCTACGTCTGGCATTTCAACTTTTCCACCACTCACCCCAATTGCTGGCATCTTGATTTTTGGCATTTTAAACTTCCCCTCAGGACCTTCAAGGTCAACATCTGGAACTTCAACATCAACTTTTGGTGCTTTCACATCAATGTCTACGTCTGGCATCTCACCTTTTCCACCACTCACCCCAATTGCTGGCATCTTGATTTTGGGCATTTTAAACTTCCCTTCAGGAACCTCAATGTCAACATCTGGAACTTCGGCTTTTGGTGCTTTTACATCAATGTCTACTTCACCTTTTCCGCCACTCACCCCAAATGCTGGCATCTTGATTTTGGGCATTTTAACCTTCCCCTCAGGACCTTCAATGTCAACGTCAGGGGCTTTGATTTTAATGTTGCCACTGGGCAACTCAACATCAGCCTTTGGAAGAGAGACATCTACATCACCTCTTACTTTAGATCCTTTTACTTGCAAGTCTACATCGGGCACTGAAATGCTCGGCATCTTAAATTTGGGGCCTTTGATTTTCCCATCTTTGCCTTCAATGTCAACATCTGGAACTTCAACGTCAACTTTTGGTGCTTTCACATCAAGGTCTACGTCTGGCATTTCAACTTTTCCACTGCTCATCCCAATTGCTGGCATCTTGATTTTGGGCATTTTAAACTTCCCCTCAGCACCTTCAAGGTCAACGTCGGGGGCTTTGATTTTAATTTCGGCACTAGGCAGATCACCTTTTACTTGTGGTTCTTTCACTGTGACGTTTACATGTGGACTGGATGTTTTTGGCCCTGAAACCATGCCATTTGTGCTGAATTCTGGTCCCTTGAAGTCAACTTTTGTTGATTTCGCATCACCAACTTTCTGAGCTTGTGGAAGATTGACTTTCACGTCAGGACCTGTGACACCAGGACCACTGACATCAATGTCTACTTTCGAAACTTGAGATCTCACATCTGTCTCACGACCTGGAAATTTGACATTCACCTTTGACTCCATTTTAGCCGCTGGAAGTGACACTTCTCCATTTCCTTCTAATTCAGGACCTTGCACATCAATCCCTGTGTCAGGCACTTTTACGTCAATGTTAAGTCTGTTTGAAAGTGATGGCATCTTCATCTTGGATGATCTGAAATCAACACCTTCTCCATCCAAAGATGTTTTTGCATTATCTTTGATACTTTGTTCCTCCCCAGACACTCCATCCCCCGACCCAATTTTAATTCCACTGCCCTTAATGTGTATTCCAGAGGTTCTGACGTCTCCCCCTGGGCTAGGCATTTTCCCCTCTACCTTGAATTTCAAATTTGGATCAGCAAGACTCACATCTACGCCTGGGACTGCTTTTGCTGCTTTTGAAACGTCATCTATCGTAACTGAGTCTGATACCCTGCCGCCACTCACTTCGTACTCCACGTCTTTCGACTGTGAACCCAATGTAACACTTGGATAAATATCGGAAGCAGAACCTTTTGTCAGTTTCCCACTCACTGAAATCCCAGGTATCTGCACCATTTTTCTCCCACCCAACTCACCATCTGTTCCCTGCGTTTCGTCTCTTACAAAACCGTGTGTCGATTTTCCTTTTGGTGACAAATTTATTGTCACACCGTTGTTGTTGGCTGAGGGAATTCCTCCAACCCCTGAGCCCTCAGTTACACCACTGCCACTTTCAATTTTGTCTCTTAGTGTCACGTTTGTTTCTAGCAACCTGTATTTCACATCTCCAAGTTCTCCACTACCACTTGAAATGTCACATTTCACCCCTCCCTGGCTCTCACTGGCGCCAAAGAGAGGTCCTTTGATTCTTAAACCTTTTTCTCTTTCTTCTGTCACTGCGATTTGTGGCGTCGAGTAGAAGACCTTTTTTGACTCAAAAACACCGTCATCTCCAGCTTTACCTTGAGCACTGCCATGTGAGATTCTGATTGAAGATCCGTCCCCAGATTCATGAATCAGCCCCCTGAGTTCTGGGCTTGAAATCTCGTGTTCTTCACTGATGCCACCGGGCATATCCACAGTGTAGGTTGTGATGCGGCGAGTGATGGTTGTGATTGTGCTCCCATCGCTGCTCGTGCTGCTGTGTCGCTCTGTTCGTACGTCAACTCCTTCGGCCAGATCTTCTGACTTCAGCCTCGGTTTGATCTTCTTTGTGTATATCCTCTTGTAATCCTCATCGTCGCCACTCTGGTGGTAAAAAAAAAAGAAGTAGTTCATTATATTGTCTGTCCAGCTGTATATTAATTGCATGTCGTGAAAGGTGTTAAACAGGAAGACTCACTAGGAGAATGTCCGGACTTGTGGCTCCAAACCGGGGTTTTGCGTCCCAGGTCAAAGTTCCCATTGGTGAACGGCAAGGCGTGCTCAAGGGCGATGGAAGAGGAGATTTGTTTTGTAGTTTCAGTCCAACTTTGTGGCGATTCAGTGTCTTGAGTAGCTCAGCAGTTTCCTCTGAGCTCATGTTGTCAAAGTAGATGGTTGCACCCACGATCTGATCACCTATCAAGAACGTAAAAAGCATTTTGGACTTCAGTGGACTTAAAGGAATACAATGGTAAAAATGGCGTCCCTTCTTACCTTCATACACTCTCCCAGATCGTGCAGCCGGCGACTCATCCTTTACCTCTTTGACGAATATCTCACCCTCTGTTGTCTGTTCAATGGTCAGGCCAGTTTTGTCTGGACCCTCCCAGTCAGGGAAGAGCACCTCCCTGGTGTCCTCCTCTTCAGCCATCTTTCAAATGGAATTTAATGAAGTTCAGTACTGTAAAATGCAATTCAAAGATATCTAATCACCTTTTAAGTCCACGTTTGTTTTATTTCCTGGTTGAATGGAATTGCTTCCTCTGTGTTCCTGTAAAACATAAACAGCACACTGAGTGAAGTGATCAATAATATATAGCATGTCACATTAGATAGTGAACACTAGATGGCAGCATGTGCCACTTGAGTCACAGCACTAAACCCATGCGCAACATAAGCGAGGAAAGCCCTTGTTTTGGAGAGAAAGGCGTGTAAAATATATCTAGCCAAATAGCATCTCAGTGGGAACAGGGGACACTGAAGTATATTGAGGACAAAATTTATGTTTGCATTGACAAACAAAGGAGTGGTCATTTAACAAGAAGTACACTTGCTCAGTTTATCACCTAAATTACTATCATATTTAAGTCCCAGCCGAAGAAACCCTCAGTGTATTTGGCTTCCTTTAATTCTGTACTTTGCAGATACTTGTTTTGGTTTTGTTATCTAAGGCTTTGGGAACTCCAGAACAGTTGTAAGGAAGCTCTGTTTAACTGTTAAAATTGATACTTCCGGTGGTGCAAAACAACTGTCCAAAACCTTTTCATGTGATTATTGTTGTGTAAGCCATGTACATATTAGGACACACAGACTCAGCAAAGGTCTTCTGCAAAGCCTTTCCAACAAAATGGGTCAAAACATATCGGCCTGTGCAAATGCTGTAAAAGTATGTTGGTATAAAAGTGACGAGAGCAAGAGTTTTTTTTTAATCAGACTCTGCAGGGGCAAGATTCAGAGTTATATATCAAGAAAGGAAGGAACTGGAGTCAGAGTTAGTAGAAGACAAGACGGAAATTGTGGGGGCTGAAAAGAAAGTGAGATAGCTGGCTGGAGAGAAACCTCTCTGAGGAATGTCAGCATGAAGTTAGTCGTAATGGAGTGGTGAAAACTGCCACGTAGACCTCAAAATAGCAGGCTATCATCTGACAGACTTTCAGCACCTCACAGCGAAGGGTGTACTGACAGAGTCACTCTGTCTTCTCCTGTGACTCAGACTGTCCCCGGTAATCAGGATTTATGGAACAAACTGCGCAGATGAACCATTGAAATTGATTCTTATGATTCCCATTATTTGTAATCTGATGCAGTAAGGGTTTGTTCTGGAGATCACAAGACTTGTGTGACTCAAAATCTCTGGCATCAAGCTTGTTATTTTCCTGGGGAGTTATCTGATGTACGTCAGGAACAAACAAGCCTGGTGAATGAACCACATTTGAATAGAAGCATGAATTTAGGGCTGTGTCTTTAGATCCATTTGGAATTGACAATGTCACATCGGTGTCCATGTGTCAAAGCAGAGGAAGAGAGGGTTCTCGTAGGGCAGGCAGTGGCTGAGGTCGTGTCAGGTTTCCAACAGGCAAATAATTTCACAGTCGCAAGGTGGAGGCAGACAAAGGTCAATATTAGGGAAATGTCATTCAAACAATTGTACCTTGGATTGCTCAAGCCAAGGTCCAGGGCTTCCTTCTTAGACTTTATTTCTTGAATGCTTGACTTCTAGAAACACAGAAACGGGAGATTTTTAGAATTTTTAATCTGCAAAAAAAAAAGAAAAAGCCACTGTAATGTTAAACAGTATAACATTCGATACTCGTGTTATTTATGGAAGTTGAGGAAATGTTGTGGAAAATAAGGCAGAAGGTTTAAGTGGATGTGTGCCAGCTGTAGTCATTTTTATTCTTCTGTGCCCACCCTTTTGTGCTTTCTAGCCCCTTGGGTTAACATTGTATTCATTTGTGTATTCTGCATACTAGTATTTTACCAATGACATCTGCTGTTGCTGATTTTGTGACAGCAAATTTTGGTCAGGCCTTGTTAAGTTGTTTGCCGCATTCGTCTCTGCACACTTGATGTGCATCATTTAGTTGTGCAAAAGGAACTCAATAAATAAAGACTTATTTTAATACAAAAACACAATTGATTAACATCATTTAGACCAGGGACCAGAATAATAATTTATTAGAGACTGAAACCACATCAGTTTATGCCAGGAACTTGGAGGACAAACAAAGATACTGCAGGCCAAGCCATGCTGATGCGGCGTCCATTTGTTTACCTGTCATGTTCTTTGACGAAATACTGAGCGATCAATTTTTCTTGACAACAGTGACGTTCTTTCATCATATATCAATTTAAAAAAAAGACTCTTGTGAATCCCTTGGACGTTGTTTATGTTTAGTCCAATGGTGTTTGTGTGTGTGTTCAGAAACGGACCTGGCACGGACAGATGCTTTTCATTATGTCTGTGTTGAGACCTGCAGCACGGCAGCTGTGTGTACTCTCTAATGAATAAACAAGTTTATCGCTCTGCAGACAGGCTTATTGTTCATACTATGGTATGTTTGAAAAGCTAAATGTTTGTTCATGTTCAAAGATAAAATTCAGTTTTTCTATTTGATTTTTTTTTTTAAACAGAGTCTAAGTTTTGTATTTTGGTTTGTTTTCTTCTGTGCCGTTGCTGAAACTTGTTCTGAAACTGGTTCTAAGTGTTATGTGTGTAGTTAGCATAGAGAGTTTTTTGTTGTTGTCGACTCTACAATGGCTACTAAATGTTAAAAAAAAAATTACAAAACATATTTTTATCTTTGAAAAATGAAGCATTTTCACTGGATATTTTCCCACAATATTTGTACTAATTGCGTAAGATTAGGGAGGAAAATAGAAGGCTGCCCACCTTTAACACTCAAAACATCAGTGGGACCTGACAAACACCTGGAGAGGAATGCACGAGGGTGAAGTGTGGTGGGGGACAGTTGGGAATAAAAACCACATGGAGAGTTTAAAAGGAGAAAGGCTACACCACAGTCTATGGTACAGATGACATTGCTGCCTATCTTCGCTGCGTGCACGGCCCCACCCAGGCCTCCAGTCATACACATTCCTTGAAAGAGCTGTCGGGCCAGCTGGAAGGGAGCCCAGCCTCTCCCCACAGTGACTAACACCAAAGAAATGTCCTCTTTCTCTCCTCTCGGCCCATTCTACGCTGCCCACCGTGCTGCCTTCCCAAACCTGCCCGCCACCCCTCCCCTTCACTCAGTCAACCACGCAGGTTCTGCTCAAATAAACATAAACACCGCAGCCAGTCAGACGTGCACGTTTATGGGATACACTTGTGCAGTTCGATGAGTCAAACTCTATCACACACCTCAATGAGGTCTATTGACCCACGGCCAGCCATCTTAAAGGCAAATACCAGAACCTGTTACAGTGTCAATGCTTTGGCCCGAGTTGGTCACAAGATCCTGGGCGCAGCTCAAGATCCTTTAAGTCAATCAATCCGATGAAATTCAATCAATTTAATGAGCAGAACACAAGACCCGTTGAAAGCCAGACGTGAATACGGCTTGGCAGTCTGTGGAAAAGTGAAGAAAACAGGCGGAAAAAAAAAGAGCCGCTGCCTGATTAAGTTGTCTGAAGCAAGACTGTTTGTCCCACTTTGTTCCAGCGAAGCCACAAAAACAACACACTGAGAGACTCTGAAGGCCACAAAGAAAGGTCCCTCCTCCGCTGCATGGCAGTTGTGTAGCACATATAAAAAGAATGCAAATCAAAATAAGTGCTTGTTTTCTGCACTTCATAGTCCAAATAGGCCTGAACCAAACCACAAGGCCTTCATGAGACCAAAAGACGCCAGCACGGCCGGCTGCTCATTAAACCATCCTAACTTTGGCGCACAAAATGGAAAAAATAAGAAATAAATCTGCAAAGAGTCTGATATTGAGAGCTGTACTTGTATAGAGAGCTGTATCGATAGTGCACACAGCGCTATCTTCCTCATCAGGGGATGTGACACAACTATGAGTATGTCTAAATTTACCCTCAAAGTCATGCTGCCTTGACATGTGGGGCCGCTAATTCTAAATAGTTTGGCTGCATTGCATTCCTTGTCTTTACAACCTCGCGCTGTCTCAGTGTGTGCCTGTACATGTGTGTGTGTGTGTGTGCGGTGGACGTTAGAAGCTAGCAAACATTTCATAACCTTTCCAAACTCCGGCCCTCATAAACCTCACACCTTCCTCCAGGTTATAATAAACAAGTCTAGATTGCATGGGTGTGACTGGGTGAGGTATTAAATGTGATCTCCTCACTGTCTTATCAAGCAGCGCGAGCCACCGTTGCTCAACACGTGGATCGGCGCTTCCCCCAGCACAGGACATGCTGCAACACCTCAGGCTCGGATGAGAAGGGAGCGGCAGCAGTCTGGAATCGCAACACTTCACAGAAAACGGACGAGTAAGTTGGCAGAGTTGCTCGTCAACATGGTTGACCTATTTTCACTCATTCCAAAAGCCTCAATTGGCCTGACAGTAAAGCATAAAAATGATCTCTTAACAAGCAACAGTTTGAAACCACTTTCCTTTTATTGGTCTGTAAAGGCATCCCTGGCCCCATCTGCGTCCTAACCTCGCTGTCCCACCTTCCTCCGGGCGACCCCATGGACCACAGGGGAAATAGAGGAGGAAGCGTGCTCGCAGTTCCTTTCCGCTTGACACCAGGTAACACCCAGTATGAAACAAAAACACAGTACCACACACACACACGCACGCACCACATCAGTGGGCTGCAGGACCAAATACTTTGTTAGAGATAAGTTGAATGCAGATCCAGAGCAACTTTTAAATGTGGTGTTATGATACCTGCGTTACCGATCTGACACGCTGAGCTGCTGCACAGGTAAGAAATGTCTACTCAAACAAACAGCAAGTGCCCCGGGCCAAGGTGAGGCCACTCACACTGACAAGGGTTTTAGCTTCGGGACATTAAGAACCAGTTCCAAAGGTATAACCAGATATATAGCACATATATGGACAGAAGAGATTAACCCTTACTGTCAGCAACTTGGATAAGAGAACGCAACTCTTGTGAGAACCGCACACATTTGGCTGACTTTGTCACTATCAATCACTTTGACGGAAGCAATTTGAGAGGAGCCCGACATTTACAGCTGTGGGGCGCTAGACGTCTCCAGACTGCACGTTGGGAAGAACAACGTAACCAAAAAGTGAAGGAGCCGTGAAGGGTGTGGCAAGTGAGGAGGAACACGCTGAAAAGTCGCCGCCAACAATGACGAATCCAAAATGTAGTCCAGCATCGATGCTGGTCAGGCTGCACACATCCGCTTTTAAACAACTGAAATATCAAAGTTTAGCTTTAATGGCATTTTTTCTGACGTGAAATGAAATAATTGTGTCTGAAATGTGTTCTTTCCTTGCACCCCTTATGCTATAAAACCTGGTTTCAATTAGCTTGTCTTTCCAAACCACTACATTCCATTACTCCCCCTCGTCGCCCCCGCGCAGCCCATCCCCCCCCCACACTCTAACTCTTGCTCTCTTTTCCCTTCTTCCACTCTTCTCCTCCTCCTCCTCCTCCTCGCTTTCCTCTACACAGCCCTGTCCAAGTTGAGAAACTTTCAGTGAACATGCAAGTAATATATGGCTCTATTGCCTAAGAACTGAAACATCCAGTTCATTTCACCCGCAGTAGCAAAAGAAAAGCACATATCTGCAGCACATTTCAAGACATGTACAACTAGGAGCCCCTCACACCCTTGTATCTCATGGAGGAGCTTTCTTTCTGTGAAGGGTGTGCCTTTGCTCTTATGGGACCAACACGGGGAAGAAAAAAAGAAGGAGGGGAAAGGAGGAGAGGAATCCACACCCAAGCTTGCAGAATGTTTCAACATGGAAGTAAGCTCATTTTCCCTCATGAAGTTGTGACACTTTTTTAAATGCCTTTACAACCTATCACACATTCTGTATAGAGCGGAGACTCACAAACTTAAAAAAAAAAAAAAAACTTCTCATACAGCCATTCAGATATCTACAAATATCCATGACATTGACAACCTTACATTAGAAATGCCATTGACAGCAACAATCACTCTGTGGACTTTATTCAAAAAGGTCAAAGGAAAGTGCGCAACTCCCGACAAGCCTGTTGCATTCATGTGGTAGCTCTGAGTACACACCCACCTCTATAGCCTGCACTACTGTTACTCAGTATTTAACTTCAGACGGCTGCTGCCTTTTGTGTTTACACAGAGAAACTCAATTGCGGTGCCTTTCCGCCCACAGCAGCTCATTCCGAACCTACCACGAAAACACAGAGCCAAGCCCATGCTACACATCACACAGTCCGCTCCACACTTCTCCACTGTCGCATTCCACATTGATTTAACAGCCTTTTGTCAAACAATGTTGATAAAAGCTACATTGGGTTTTGCACACAAGAGTCAGAAGAAACTTTGAGAAGTATTTCATTCTTACCTGTGCGCAATGCTGTGCGCCCAAGAAGCCTCACACGAGCTTGAGCATCCTGGAACTGGTCCTCTCCCCAACTAGCCAGCCCAAGAAGTTCTCCAAGTCGTCTCAAGACTGCAGTCTGATAGGATTGGGTCACCTCTCCTATTTCTCTATTAATCAAAGTTTCCAGGGAGTTTCCTCCCTAACTCCCTCCCCCTGCCTGTCAAACCACTGTAACTCCTTTTCTTTGTGCGGCTTCTGCTGCTCGGGGCTGAGCAGAGTGCAGGATGGGGAACAGGGTTGGGCTCCTGGTCTGCAGAGGGAGGAGTACTGAGGGGCGGGAACCCGGGTGAGGGAGTGGTCCTCTGCAGCCATGGGACGAGCCTTTTCATAAACCTCTCCTGTGACATGTCAGAAGAAAACAAACTTTGACTTTACAACAAAAATGTCATCATTATTGTTTTATGAAAATTGAACACTTGCATGCAGTGAACATTTAAACAAGTGAGGCGTTCAATCGACCAGGCATTTTAACTTTCCTCTGTGTTGTGTAACACTTCTTTGCAGCCGGATTCCTTCTCCTCCGAAGGGTTGTAAATGATTTCACATAACAACTTGTGTGTCTCTTATTTCCTCTCATGAAGTGTGCATCTTTTCGTATTTTGAAAGCTACTACTTCATTGTTGGGGAGTGGTCTGTTCTGGATCAGTCTGGTGGTGGGGTCAGGACTGCAGACTGGCTGTGTACCTCCCTGGATCCGGACAGGTGTGTGTGGTTATGTATGTGTTTGTAACCCGTAACGCCTAACTTTAATTGCTAGCACACAGAAATAGTCGATTTGCATTTCTGCTTTCAAGTACATTCCTAATAATGAGGTGCGCGTTAGTGTTGTTGCTCTTGGGACAGAAAGTTAGACATGAACATGTTTTAACAACTCTGTGAAAGTAATAGAACTTTTACTGCTGTTTACCGAGCACTTAAACTTATACACATTTTCATCCCTGCTGTCACTAAGTCTCTGTCAGAACTCCATCTGAATAAAACAACTGTACATGCACCAAAAAAAAAGAAAAAATATATTTTAATGTTGCACAACTTACCTCATCATTATTTGGGGCTGGTTTTAATCTTTTTTGAAACCAACTTGTTTTTAGGTCACACTTTCGACTGCTTCCAGAAATGACTGGTTTCCGAAGGTCCACGGTCTGTGGAGGAATGTGCGCTAGGTTGGATGGCCACTCCATGGAAACGGTTTGATGCGAACTTTCTTTCATTTCATTTGATTCCGTTTCAACACAGAAAGCAACACAGCGAAGTGCAGAAACCTTATTAGCTGGTTGACCTGACTCTGAAACATGCTCAAGCATTGCCTGAAAACGAACCCGTGTACAAAGATTTAGGTCAGTGAAAGGAACCGGAGAGTCGCAGGTTCACATTCTGCATAGCCTGTAGGACTGACTGAGCAACATTGTTGGACATCAGTTTTGTTTTTCAGCCTCCCTACATGCAGCGAGTCGTTTCAGCCAGGAGACATTTTCCAAGCAGATGTATACTTCAAGACGCACTTGAATGTTTAAGTCCAGTTGATAAGGAATCCTCAGTCAAGAGCTACGTTTTGGCCTCATTAGGTTGTTTTTTCCAACTACCATTCAGTGGTAACAGTCCACCCAGCAGTTATCTCCATTCTCTTCATCTCATATGTTGAGCTCCCGCTGAGTTTTAATTGAGACAAAACCCAATTCATTTGATGCAAGTAACTTGCTGCTTGGGTCCAATGAAACGTTTTTGTCGCGGTTACCTTCGTTTTGATTGGTGTCCATGTCCTGCCCAACATGTGACTTCACTCTCCGTCAGCTAATCTCACTCAAATGTGTCTCGCTGCCTCGCTGCCCGAGACTCTTTTGGAAATTACACACCAGAGGCATAAACATGCTATTACTGTGCTTAAGTGACTGCAAGTCAATTGACAAAGTTGTCATTACTGGAATGACTCAGGAGGACTCACAAGGAGCCGACGACTTTTCTATCAACAGGTATGGACTGCTGAATGTGACAGTAATAAGAGAGACAGTTTTTCAAGGTTGGTTGAACTAAAGATTTCTGTTTAAAATACTGGTGAGGGATTGTGTGTGTCGCCGACACTCAAGGTTGGTTTGATGATAGACTCGATCAGGATGCGATCGACAGGGTCCCACATGGCTCCTTTGCTTCGTAATGCGATGTCATTCAAAGGTATCCATCAGAAATGAAGGGCCGTGGTCGGCCCCTCCCCCACCGTACCCGAATATAGTCCACCTCCCAGCCAAGCAGCTGCTGCACAAACACTTACGGTTGGTGTTTACTATGCAGAATTTAGCAGGTGTTGCTGCACAAATGTTATTTATTTATCCAGGTTTTATTGCTGAGCGAGAAATACGAAGAGGTGACTCGAGCGTTGGCTGTTTGAACAGGCTGGCTGTAGAACGTGCCAGATGTGTCACACCGTAGAAGGTCGTGTAAAAGACGATGTGCGAGTGATGTCTTCGACCGAGCTGTCGTTTGGAGGGCGACGCCTCGTGAACTCTACTGTTTGAACTGCAGGTGATGAACAGTATAGTAGTGCTGGCTACTGCAAATAACATGTTGCATAACGTGTATTTAAACACGTCGTACTATTTGTAGTTGATCATAGAATTTTGAAATTGATGAGAGTTGTGTTACTTTGTTGCTTGTGTTGCAGAAAAGATGAACCAAACATCGCAGTCGGAGAGAGGACAAGAGCTGTCCAACTCTTTTGTCTCCTGCTGCACGAAGGGCCCTGAGCTCCTCCAGTTCATAGGTCTGTGCATGTGCTGAAACTTCAGGCAAGCATGTCACCCCTCGCTGCTCTCTGGTTGGTTCCCTGTTCTCAGTGAGCTGCGCTCATCAAACCGCTTTCTTGTCAAGCCTCTTCACAAGCCTGAGTGAGGGCACTTGAGGAAGCCTCTGACAGTGCGTAGGTTGTTGCTCCTCTTGACTGAGCCTGGTCACACATTATTTAGAGGAACTTCACAAGTGGTGCAGAATGAGCACCATCTTTCCCCCCCATTTGTCACAAGGGGAAAAAACAGAACAAATTCCTGTTGTTTTTTTTTTACCAGTCACCAGAGCTTCCAAGAACATGAAAAGAAACTCAGTTTTTTTAATTATGCTTGCTTTACAGTTTTATTGAGTCCTGCAGAAAGCACATACTTAGCATAGTAAGGAAGAAATACGATTGTGAATTGTTCTGTAATGTAGGTAATGGGCATCTACCGCCGACACTGGCCCTTTGCTAGTGTTTACACGGCGCTCAAAACGTCAAAGCAAAACTACAGAACAACTCGTGAGTTACTTTTTGTCTTGTTTTCACCCCATTTTATGTGCCAGTTTTCTTCTATTAATAGAAGATTTATACATAGAATATATAATAGAATTTATAATTTGAATAATTCTAAAGCTTTATTCTTAGAACACTGCTCACAAAGTGCTTTACAGGCAGATCATGATTATATATATATAAAAACTTCCTTTCCTCAGAACAGTCACACTATGCAATATGGCCCTTTAAGAAATTGAATTACCTACCCCTGCTCTATGGCCAAAGCACAGACTGTAACATTATAAGCCAACACCGACAAAAAAAAAAAAAACTGCTACAAAGGTTCATCCATATTTGTGAGCAGCACTGAAAAACCATTCTTTTAAAAAGGCCATTTTCTGCATCCCATTTCAGCTTTGATCTACATTTGCTGAGTGCTCAGCTGGAGAATGACTCTTCAATTGACCCTCTATATAGCATACGTATAACAAAGCATTGTCCTTCCAACAAGAACATATCTGTCTCAGTTCCTCTGCAAGTGCTGCAGAACCACTTCCAGCATTGAGAAACTGACTCTGCAAGCTTAGACACAACACTGTCACACCCATTCAATAGCAAACAGGGCACCGCCTGATCTCGCACGCTGAAAAATGAGAATACAAAATGTTCTTTTACAAAGCATCCCAAATAGTTTTCAGCGTGAAAGGTGATCTGCGCCACCCCTAAAGGGTCATTTTGGGTGAGCAAATGAAAGCGTCCTGAACTCACGAGGCGAATGAAGCCTTCTCATTTCTGGAATGAAAGTTGTGTCATAATGCGCGTGACTGTGCAGACTGTTGGTGTGAGGCGGTCGACACATTAATGTGTGGTTACTGGCGTAGATTGGCGCTTGTGTTAAGAAACAGAAACTTAGAGAAAATCCCTGTGCTGCTTCAGGGAGTGGCCCACACACACACACACACACACACACACAATACCACATTACACGAGGAGATCAGATTGTTTTTCTAAACAATATGGGCGCAGCCCTTGAACAATAGATGAGCAACTGGTGATGGGAGGCAAACGTGTCCGACTAGGGGAACGTACAGGAGATATAAAATACGACTAGCAACACTAGCTAGTCTTGTGAATGTGCTAGCAGGGAGTTTGAATTGTGCTCTTCACAGTTTTTTCTTTGGTTTGCACCAAATGTTTTCTTGATAAAAAGACTAGTCCTAACCACCGTTTCACTAAGGTGTGTCCAGCTTCACTGTCCATGGGAATGTTAAGAGGAGTATATCTGGATGGTGATCTTTACAACTAACTAGGCTGAGTGGGAGCAGAGCCACTGGAAAAGTTTAGGTTGATGACTAAAGGTGCAATGAAGATGTTTCGCTGACATTTTAGCTCTCATTTGCAGCTGAAGCTCAGGAATGCAAGCAGGGCAGAACTGACAGTGAGTATCAATATTATTTTGTGATGGTTATGTTATTTTGTGCAATTGGTCGTGGATGATCGGATGGTCACTCTAAAGGTGAAAGTCTATTTACTCTCCAAGTGACGTCTTCTGCACTGGTCTGGAAGATTTAAGACGCAGACTGAAGGTGAAGCAGAATATTCGGACACTGAAACTAGTTTAACAGAGACTAGCCCTCCACCACGGTTCCTTGTCTCAAAACTTTCACAAAATAAAGTCCAGCTGAAACTTCATAGCTTAAACAGTGTGTGTCTGACGGGTTGGAACACCACCCCAGGGCCCTCTGAGGACCGATCTGGACGATGGGTTGTGGTGCAGGGCTGAGTGTCAGCGGTGGGACTTAGAAGCTTGCACTGCATCACCTCTCCTTGCAGAAAATGCGACTGTGACTTTTACTCTCAGAAGGAAACTGACGCAATTCAAACAAACCTCGTGTAAAGACGTCTTGGCATGTGCAGCGATGGTGTGAGAGATCAGAGCAGATCACAAATTATGCTGCCACCCACTTTCTTTCTGAAGGACAGGAATCAAACGGCAACACCTGCAGAACACCTGCGTGAAGCCAAGTCAGGCCAAATTGTCTTTTAATATCGTCATGTGTTGCTGGTCTTGCGCTGGTGTACATTTAATAACAAGCATCCTGCTGCGACACCTATTTGCTCAGCTCAGCTCTGTATGTTTGATATTTTGCTTATGGGGTGTGGCTGTTTTAGCCTCCGCAGATCATTTTCAGTTGAGATCAAGTGCTGCTTCCACACGGCCCGTGTCATGTGCTCTTTTGTAAATGTTGGATGGCCTGAAGAAGTTGTGTGCTCAGCAGCCCTCAGCTGGTAGTTGTTGGTACACCAAACTAAGTCAATGAGCAAAGCCATGTATTTTTGCATTTCCTGCTTTTACGGTACTTGTGTCAGTTATTCTGCAAGCGGAAGGTTCAGAGGTGGTTTTTGTGGAGGTAAACAGGCTTCCCACGTCGATTTTCTGTCTGGCTTGAGCATAAGGCTACATGGGAAAGGGTGTGTTTCCTGCTTCTAGGTGTGTCAACCAGAGTGAACTCGTGCAAATAGCTTGGCTCAAAGGCACGATGAGTCATGGCTCATGACTACAATGAAAACATGGCAGGTCACAGACCAGAATATGAAATCAGAGGATTAGAAAGGGAACACAAGTCTGAATGACTTTTTTGTGCTGGCGCGTCTGTATTCTTCTATTCAAGAGCATTCACATCATGCTATAAGATCTGTTAGGAGAGCTGCGCTTCGTCACCAGGAACATGAGTTACGGCCAGGGAGCGTCCTGTCGAGTTCGTGCACATGTGGGAATGTGTGCCTGATTATAGTTTGGCAGGTTCAGTCAAGGTGGAGATGACTTGAGTAATCGCGTCAAGTCTGATAAGATATATCAACTCATGTGAGTATAATCCAGCGGCCCATGACTTTCAATAGATGTTTGCTGGAGGGGCAAACATTGATACTTTTGTAAGAATGTCACGTTCAGGTCAAGTCTTTGTGTCGGTCTGAACATTGGTATAGTCACTTCAAATGTCATCCGATAAAAATGTCTTCTTTTTGTCTGATTAAAATGCAAAGCTACAATAACATTTATTAATATTTAATAATACACAATTCCATGAGTCAGACAAATAACTGAGTCATTTCAAAAGACACTGTTAGGCAACGTCGTCACGTTTGGCGTTTCCTGGATGTGGGCCCGGCCTCACAAGTCGGTACCGACGCCCCAACACTGATGCCAGTGAAGCAACAGCGTTCTGCAGTCTTTGTTATTAAGGACACGTTCATGTTTGAAGTGAAAACTCGATTCTGTTTTAAACTCAAATCTCATCATTCAGCTCGGCAGTCATCACATTCAAAATGTATAATCCAGTTACACGTTATATATAAACATATAATGCAACTATTATTACTGCCCGTGACATGATTTCATGTTTCATTATGTGTATAATCAGGGTTGCGCGGTCATTCTCGCTACATATCCCATAATGACAGTGAATGTTATTGAATCTTTAGATTTAAGTGCTTGAGATAGTTTTAGTTTTGCATCCGTGGTGAAAGAGTTTTGAGTCTGGTGCTTCGGACAGAAGCCGCACGACTCACCAAACACAACACATTTACGCTGTCGACTGGTCTGTTTGGCTGCAAAGTGAATTCATTTTGGACGAGAGTGGTTTAATGTGCTTTTGGCAATAAAAAATGTAAAAATATTCAGCATGTTTTCCTCGACTTGGCTCAGAAAAAAAGACAATTTAATCACACAATAAACTGCTTCAATAACATTCCTAAGCATCGATCAAGTTCGATTCCTCTCCAGCAGGTTTGAACATCATGATCTTGGCTGATGCGCCGAGGAAGAAGAAGCATTTGAGCAGGGTTTGGCTGATGATTGCCTTTGTTTCTTATAGAAACCTGCAGGTTTACTGTTGACACAGACAACATGTCGCCTTTAATGTAGCTTCAGCAGTTGATGAAATCCTTGTCGAGTCAAAGTACGACTTTCTCTGGCTGTAATCTCTGTTGATAAACACAATCAACAACATCAGAGGTCACATAGAGGCGCATTGTCTTCCTCTCAATCGGTCAATAAAAGTCATCTGAGGCATTTCCAACCGCTGGAATCCACTACACAAACCAGCTTGAGAGCAAACACAACAGTGCATTGTACTTGCAGTTTTTAACAATGCAACATTGTGGAAATAGTGTCACTCTCGTCGCCAGCCAACGCTGAAATTAGAAGAGGAAAGAATGTGGACCGCAGGAACAGCAAAAGAAAGACACCACTGGTTTTGTCTGTTCCTGATAAACGTCTAAAGTCAGTGTTATGAGAGCGTCTTCAGACGCCAAGTGCCAGCGCCCGTTCCTGCTGCCCCCACTTATCGCTGCAAAACAAAGTGGCCTTATTTTTGTAAATGGATCCTTTATCTGTGTAAACACAAAACGCTTGTGTCTTGGAATTAGTTCCTCGGCTCTTGAGCCATAACCAATTTACCTTTAATGATCGAGAAACATAAGACTTGTGGGTGTTACCTCATCATTTTAACTCATTTTTCTCCGGCTTTTTCTTCAATATCCTGTCCTTTTTGTGTGTATGTGCATGCGTTTGAGTTTTGCTTTTCTTCTTGTGACTATTTTTTAGGCTCATGACTTGCTTTAATCTCATCATGGTCTTTCAGATTGTGCTACATAATTTAACATTTCAGTGTTATGCAGGTTTGTTGTGTGCGACTTCTAATGTTATGAAACAGGTTTGATGGACGGACTGTGCCGGTGCTCCTCTTTATAAACCATTTTATCGTGCGCGCGGCTTGACAAAGAATTATTCAGACAAGAGAATTATGGAAAGGGGAAACAAAGTGAGTCATAATCATAAGAGAAACAAGGAAAACCAACTGTCCAAAATGGAGGTTGAAAAAAAAAAATCATACTTTGAGCGGAGGAAATTCATTTATAACTAAATTATAAAAATGTCTGCTATCAAATTAATCAGGAGAAAATAAATCCCCAATAAAAAGGAAGTTTAAGAAAAGGAATTGAAATAGTGCTGTTGTTTTTATTTTCAGCATGACCTCACGAGGGCTCCCTGAGGGCCACATGTGGCAGCGGACCTTACATGGTTCGGTTTGATCTGTATGAAGCAGGAGTAGATTCAAATTCTTTTGCAGCAGTAGGGATGAGTTCCCCCTCACAATCAGAGAGTTATCTGTTTTTTTACTTGCTGTTTCTTATTCGATTTGCTCCCACTCTCAGTTTCAGCGATGACCTTTGGGCCATAGCATGGCGGGGAATAAGGGTCTTAGCCTGGAATTCTTTCTGGATCACTCAGTCAGTACAAGAATCCTTGATAAAACTGCTCCACCCACAGTGTGCGCAGAGATTAACCAATGATGTCACACTATCCCTGCAGGTTTCAAAGCTCGGGCCTGCAGCACGCCAGCTTCGTGAAACGTAAAAACTCCTCGCACTAAATCTGTGGCACGTCCTCGGACTGTCAGCCAAACCTTTGATGTCTCCTTGACATTAAGATCATCATTCCACAGTTAATATTTAGGCTCATTATTTCCTGTTTATGAAAGCGCTCTGTTTCAGTGTCCCATAATTAGCTGAAGACTCAGTGGCAGTCAGACATTTGCACGCTCTAATCCATGATTAAAAAATACCTCACGCCTACATGTGAGAGTGTCAACTGAGAAGCCATTCAGGTTATTGGAGCTGGCTGCTGATTTAGCTCAAACTTTTCAGGTGAAACAGATCCCAGCTCATTCAACCCATCACCAACAGGCTCTTGGTGTATGACGTCAAGAATTCATTTCATTTCAACGGCAACGTTTTACCAGAAGCTTTAACAACAACAACAACCAGGAACACCATCCAAAAAAGAAAAAAACTTAATCTACTACACTAAATAACTTAATTATAGAGTCACTTCACAGACTTGATAAACTGATCTGAAGGGAAAATGAAATTCACTTGACTGTTGTGGAACAAAGAGGATTTGTCTCCACATGTCTGACGTGGTTTGGCAGCGCCACCTGAGGAGACAAGCCTCCAGGAGATTCATGTTGGGAGATGAGTGGTTGGGCTGTTGCTGTGCAGGGAAAACGGCTCACACTTTCAACCGATTGTGGAATTTCTCATATGATATAATGGTATGGAGGAAACATCATGTGACTTGGGACAGATCAGACGAACTTAGAGACGACTTACCCTCTTTGAAACTTAATAAAAAACATTATTTTTAACCCATTTGTCTTTTGGAGGATTTCTGTCATCGACTTTTGTGATTTGTTCTGCCGTGTATTGAGTCCGCAACAGAAGGACGGAAGACCCGGCACCAAGTAAGGATGGATTTCTGCATGGATTTAGGAAGAGTAGCATCAAAACAGTTCAATCACAGAGGGAGCGTTGAATAAATACACCAATGGCATTCCATTCTGCTTCACTGCGCTGATGATCATTTGATATAACGACATGGAAAAACCTGTTGGAAGAGCAAGGCTCTCAGCACTGACCCATTTCTCTAAACTGGCCCACACAATTCAATTAGCAGCGATAATTGGATTTCTCTCAGGCTCGTGAAACAAAAGGACTAAAACCACGCGCCGGCGACTGCGTTCAGACTCGATCGGACTCAAGTCTGCACCTCAATTAGCATGCGATTTGTGTACGGCGTAGCGCATTTCCATGTGTGTACATGAGCGCTCTTGTTGAAACAAAGTGCAGCCCCAGTCACTGCTGAGAGAACCCAGCCGCCCTCCAAAGAATCTCGCGATAAACTATCTGGCGGGTCGCGCTGACTGACTCGCGCATCTCCTCATTGGTTATCTTTTCGGAATTTCCCCCTTTGAAAGGCTGCGCAGGGAGGCAAGGCGATGACTCAGAGAGCGTCCACTTGTATCGGAAAAAGAGAGGAATGAGAGAGAACCAATTGTGGTCAGCTCTGACTCACACACACGAGGGGGAACTCGGAGTAAAAAAAAAAAAAAATATTCTGGGATGGCAGCCATGGCAACATAATAAGCAAGGGGGCAGGTACCTGCGGCTGTGTTTCCATAGCAATGCCCCGTGTGTGTATGGATAAATATCACATGCAGCAAAACAGTGTGTCATGTAATGAGTAACCACAAAGTTTGACTGTGTTCGCGCGTTCAGAGATTGCTGCCACTGTGGCCCTTTACAGTGCTGATAAGTTTCATCAGGTTTGTGAGTGATTGTGTAGACTGGACGTATGCATGGAGCGAACCCAGATGTTCTTCATGTGTCGTCCTCCCTGTGAAACACGTTCCATCTGCTGCACTTCAAACAAGCAGATAGCTTTCGCATTCCGATCATAGCTGGAGGGTTTCAACACTCGGCCTCTTTCTTTAGGTGGGGACGTAAAGCGCCGGCAAGTCCACACACGAACGCGCCATCAATCCTGCCGAGGCTGGGACTTGAACCTGCGACCAAACCGCCTACTGCGTAAAGATCATAATCAGCAGCCTAAAAGGCTCTTCAGCCGACAAACACAAAGGCTTCTCTCTCTCTCTCATTTTCTGCTCTGCACCTGAAAGTTATCTGCAACGTGGAGCGACTCAAGCCGCTCGTACTGTCAGGGTCACTGTCTGCCGGATGTTTGCCTCGCTTGTATCTGCCTGCGGATCAATCTTATTTCTGTTGTCATGGCACTTGGTATCAGTTCTGCTCGCCTTTACGACCCAACTCCTCGCCACACCTCCGCATTCTGGTAATACGAGCTCACAGCCACTCTGGGGTTTCTTGTCCGGACAGGCAGGGGCTGTCTGTGTTCCCTCCACTGTACCTCCCTCCGTGTGTCATGCACTCTCCGCCGGCACATCTACACTGGCAGGGCCGGTTGCAGGGCAACGCAACTCACCAAAAGCAGTAAATAACCATGTCTGGAGAAGAATGTCGGCGCTGGAGGGGCCTCCGTGTGCTATGCAGCGCTGCCTGCTCCAGAACTACGCTGTATTATTTCGTTTATCTTTTGGGTTGGTGCAGTCTGACCTTTGACCTCTCATTTCATTTGAGCGCGGAATTACTATGGTGTGTTTTAGTGCTGCGGAGAAATGTGCCGCTCACGCCCCTGGAAGTAGACCAACGAGGAGGAACGCCTCTTGAACCAGATGTGGCTGATTCTGCGCTCAAGTCGTGAGCCTTGGTCAGTTTGAGGAAAACATATTCATTTAAAAATACAGAACATTTGTATTTGATAATGTACGGCCGTCACATGCTGCAGTGGAAAACAGCACGCGACAAAAGTATCAGTGCAAAGACAATGCTGCTCTACATTCAGACATCATTTATGATGAAAAATGACTATATTCTGTTGCTCTATATGAAAAAAAGCCGTCAAAATGACTACATTCACGACTCAAAAGCCAAGTTTGAAACAAACACCAACTTCAGTCACTCATTAAGAGTCGTCCTAAAGTCAACAGAAGCCAGTGGATTACATCTTCAGGCCTTCACCACTGACTGGATTAACGGTTGCATCAGAGACTCCAGACCTTCACTCTATCCAGACGAGGAGATATAAAAATCATCATAAAGCCGTGGGGGGGGTCGTGGGGGCAGCAGCTGAAGCGAAGAAGCCCAGACTTGCGAGTCACTAAAACCCTCCTGCAGTGCAACCATGAGACGCAGTCCCTCCATCATGTCCTGGGTCTGACCCAGAGCCTCCTCCCAGCACCTCACCAGGGAGGCAGGTGTCTCCCGGATGACTCAGCTCCTCCCTCGCTCATGGAGAAGTCTGCCACCTGACGGAGAAACCACTTCAGCCACCTGTATGATCACTGTAACTGAGTCTGAATAGTGTAAAAATATAAAGAACCACAATGAATAAACAAAAAAATCTGTATAAAAAATATGAATTATGGCTTCAAATAAGTAAATATTATTTATTAGGATTTATTGAAGTCCTATTTCAGGGGAGCTGAGAGGGTCGATCAGTTTTCTCCAGCCTGCTCCAGAGATTCCTTCTTGTCCTCCGCTGCTGAATTCCTGGCTCTTGGAAGCAAACTAAGTGTTGCTGAAAATATCTGACCCTCTGGCTGTTGTGGTGTTTACACTGTTGACTGTTCATTTGGATGTTTGTTGGGAAGACGGAGGCTCGATGGTTTCACTTGGTTGCTCCTCACTTGCGAGCACATGAGGACAAGGCGCAGTTTGTATTTCGCCACGCATTACCATGTCATCAAGCACAGATTGTTTTCCCTCCGCTCCTCAATTGTGTAACTACTCAATCCAATAATGACTCTGTCTCTTCTCCAAGCCCACGGCGTGTTGGGTTGCGTCATACGTCTGCTATTAATGTCTTTTTAGGGCCCCATCATGGGAAATAATGGTCACCAGAATGTGACTTTGGTTCTACGAGAACATGCGAAGCTCCTTAAAGGCTGGCGCACTAACAAGACAGAACTATGGTTGGATGCATTTAAATTCAAAATAAACCACAATGAGCAAAGCTCAGATGTGAGTCATGTCGAGGAACAAGCAAAGATGAACTGGTAATTGAAGAAAATAAAGTTATGAATAAGCCTCAGTCAATGACGCACTGTTCCAAGAGTGAACATGATGAACTACAGCTGGGAAGTGACTCGCGCAAGAGGCCAACATGTGAAACGGTCCAAGTCACGGGATAAATAATATACACATTTACCAGAGCAAGAGTTGAAATATAACGCACCCAGTCTCCATTTAAGTGACGAAGGCTAATGTTAGCATGAAGCTTCACTGTGGTGAATGTCAACCTTATTTTCAGATTCCAGATTTATTGTTGACTTCCACGATCTCCGGCGGCTTGAAAACAACAGCCTGTAGCAGCACATGGTCTCCTGGGTCACAGCATCTAAACACATTACATCAGCCAGTTTTGGGTGAACTGCTGAATTTAACTTTAGCTATGCACAACATGGATTTCAAAATCAATGGTGAAAAATATTTCAAAGTGAGAAATGACACAAGAGTAAGGGACGGAATGGACCAGCGCTCGGCCCCACGTGGTTCCCAGGTTCCGGCTGACACAAACTATCAAAGTCAGTCGGTTCATCCCGATGACAGTTCATCTGAACCCGAGTGACAGCAGCCTGTGATTGGTTGAAAAAAACATGCTCCAACTGGCCTCCTCAACTTGTCCTCCAGCTTCCAGCATGTGCTCCGTTGGACCAGGCAGAGGACACTTGGGGTAAAACCCTCAACTGCTGACTAAGGAGCACTTTTCCTGGCCGAACTCCATCCGCTCAGGTTTACAGCATTTGTGTGTGTGAGTGGGTTCTGGAGCCGTCGCCCAGACTGAGGCGAAGGAAAGCTCCATAAAACTCAGAAGGTGTGTGTGTGTGTGTGTCTGCGTGCATGCGTGTGTTGCCGATAGCAACATGCCACTTATAGTCATAAAGCGACGAGTCGGCAGAATTCTGTTAGGGAAAGCGAAAGCGTTGCTCTCGCTCTGGAAGCGTTTCCTTACTTTTCTAAGTCAGAGGAATCAAAGTACCTCTCACCAGGGACACAAATATGGAAGCCTCTGTTGCAAGTCATTTTGGATGAGCATTAACTCGACAGAAATATGAAGCTCAACAGAATGAATCATCGAAGCTATATTTAGCGTTGCCATGGTTGTTGTCAAGATGCTTCACCATAACAAAAGCACGCGTCTTCACTTCCTCATCCTTCTTTAACTGCCCATCCTACCTCACTAATTCTCTTCTTGAGTACTCCAGGGTTCATTTTTACTGAAGTCTTGTAGCTTGTGGTGGGAGGCAGGTCACCAAGTCGACGTGCCCTGAACGAAGCTGACGCATTATAAGCGTCCACTGGCCCTGATAAAACATGGTGGACCAGGCCAGGCCCCTAAGCCTGATGTTGGACACGATCTCTGTGTTGTTGTTTTTTGTTTTCATTTCAGAGAGATCGACTTAAAGGGGCCCCAGGATGGCTCCCATGTTGTAAGACTGTTAGGAGCATCACCTTATACTGACGGGTGAAAGTTTAAAAGGCTTCCAACTATGATTCATTCGAAGCAATTTGTTTGGAATTTATGACGTAAAAGTAAATGATGCCAGGAATAGATCCTGACAGACTTCATTGAAATATGCATATAAAACAGTAGTGTTCTGCTCCGTTTTTCTTGCCTAAACTTCTGAACACGGACTCCCCGGTGTCGGCCGTTCACCTCACGCCCTTAAAACCCCTCATTCTTTCCAGATGTGGGTGCAGCGCCAACAGATGTGAGACACATGCAGACCACGCCGCCAGCTCCTACAGGGGTCTGACAGCCACACAGGGACCTTGTGTTGTGAAACAATACAGACTTTCTCTGCGTTCCTCCCTCTCCGGCACTCCTTGCTGCAACTTGAGAGAAGTCTCCCCCAGCACCACCCCGCCCGTTCGCTCATCGAGAAAAATGTGCGTCGAACAAGGAGAGAGGAAGGAAAAGAAGTAGTGTGTGTGTGTGTGGCCGGCGGAGAAGTAGCGACCCCGGGGAGGAAGGCTGGCAAGTTGAAGGGAAAATGTTGCTGTTGGCGTGGAACCATGTATTGTTCAGAATCGAACTCTCAGGTTGCAAGAAGTAGAGAAGAGGGAGCTTTTAAAAAGGTACCTCCTATGTTCATGTACCTGCCGACTGCTTACAAGCACGGGCTTCAGAGAAGCCACTCCTTCAGTAAGCGAAGGGTTAGCGCCTGCAGTGTTGTAACTCCTGCCTGTTGGTGGAGTTGTTTGCTCAAGTTTCAACAGTCTTCCATCGTGATCCGCAGGGTGAGTCATGTGCTCAAGGACTGGGGCACTGGTGGGAACATTTCCATTTTCTGATTTCCATGAGGCCGGAGAACAAACTAAAATGGCCTCCGCGGCAGTGGCAGACGGTCGCACCAACATGACTGGGCTCTGGAAAAACTGACACGTCTGAGTCACCGCAGGATGAGACTCTTCCTCTGCACTTCTCACTTCTGTGAATGTGTCAGGCAGGAAGGGACACACCCAAAACTGATGGTCGTTCCCTTTTTTAATCGACATGCCTCACGCACAATGCGACGCCCGCACCGCTGGACCGAGGTGAAATAAAGAAGCGAGAGTGACAAAGCCTCAAAATACAGTCGAGTTTTTTGGGTGTGTCTCCACAGGCTGTTTGCAGAGAAATCATGCAAAGAAATGTCATGAGGTATGAGGCCTCACTTTCTTTTGAAGTGAGGAGTCAATATTTGTCTTGGAAAGATGCATGCGGGGGTATGAGTGGAATGTGTTCTCTCACCGCCGAGGTTTTAAATGTTTCACTGCAGCTGATGGGTGTGGTAACGACAGGGTTATAACGCGCAACCTCACTGACAATGTCCTGCTCATTTGAACGTCCATAGCAGCATCAGGGTTAACAACTACAGGTACAGTCAGTCATGAAGACCCAGGGTTCAAAGGCCCGTTGGTGAAAAAAGACACTGAAGATAAAAGCGCCACGCAAAATACACTTAAGCAAAGGCCACGAAACGGAGCCTCCTTACACCAAGTCTTGTCCGCCCTCTGTCGGCTCAACACAACAACTGCAGCGAGTCAGGAAGAAAGACACGCCCACTGGCTACACTACAAGTCCCATAATGCAGCGCAACACTCCCAGCGCTGACGCGAGTCAAACGTTTCATTTCAATTCAAAAACAAGTTAATGGAATTGAAAAAGAAACTCCTACCTGGCGTCTGACAGAGCAGATGAAATCATTGCATTCCGTCTGTCGTTCCCAGTGAAGGTTCTTCTTCTTCTTCTCACGGCTGCAGTAACTCTCCCTGTCGTGTCTCTGGTTTGTCTCTGCATTTCCAGGCAATCATCCATAATAACTAACATGTGTGGGCCCACCCAACACACCTGTTTCATTTGGGCCCATCCTCTCCAAAACATTTGGTCTGTTTTGCTTCATGACTTGAAGTGCATCATGGGACACAAGTGCTTTTTATTTACTCATATTGATACATGACGAAACCATGTTGTACAGACTGTGGTTTTGATGTTTGGCTTTACACAAATGTGCGCGCACACAGGTCCTTCACTTCCATCTAAATCTCTCCAAAATGCACATCTAGAAAGAGACCATCCTCCTGGACTGAAGGTTTGGTGAACAGGCCACATCACTGTGTTGGGTGAACCGCAACAGACCAAAGCAGGCAGGCTGAGCAGTGGGACCACACGCCGGTCCCTGATCCACGGCAGTGGACGCTTGCACGATGAACCATATACAGAAAGCACATGACATTTCTAAGACCAACATGTGGCCAAGGCTCAGTATATTAGTTGCCACACTGTAGTCAGGCCACTGCGGAGGCAGACCATGTGACTGGCCTTGGCTTCCTCACATTGAAATGGATCCATAAAAGGTGGGTCAGGCATTGCATCAGGATGTCAGCTGGTCGTCTAGGTGAAGACGTGTCACTGCGCCAGATCTGAGCAAGTGAAGGTCTGGCGACTTCAGTCCAGGAAGGACACACAAAGAAGATCAAGACCCATTTCCACGTTGCCATTGTGGGAAATACTTTATTGAAAAGAAAAACTCTTCTTACACCCAGTCGTTCTTGCAGATGGTTAAGTGCATGGCAGCAGAGAGTTTATAAGTTGTTTGTTTTTTTCGGTGCTGAAGAGCCGTCGGGCAGAGTGCGTATGTTTCAACCATCTTATTTGAAGATCTTTCCCGAGTTGAAGGCTTTACCCACGTGCTTGAATTCTCCCTCCCAGGCAAAGTACTCCTTCACCTTCGTCTTGCATTCCTCGCTGTTGGGATCCAGCTTGCGCCAGTCGTATGACTCGTAGTCGATCTGCCAGTCGGGACAGAGCTGGGCGAGAGAAGGGAGGAAGATGAGACCTGGAATGGCTTCAACACTGATGTGCCCACAGCATGAACCAGCCCTTCCCTTACTGGTTCAGAGGCGACTGGGATGAACATGGCCTTGAATCTCTCTTCCCCCACCAGATTAAGACTGAGTGCCACTGACGGACAGCGCCTTGCCCAACGGCGGGGGTCAAACTCAGACAGCCAAATTAACCCTTACGTCTTCAGGTTCAGATACACTGTTGTTGTGATGAAAGCACCGAGTCATAAGGTTAAGAAGAGAAACTTACTTTGAAAGCCAGCTCCTGCCCTCTGAAGACCCAGATGCCAGAAATGCTGCTGTCCTTGGAGACGCCAAACAAGCACACGCTGGCAAAAGCGTTCTTCCTCAGCTTCTCCAGACGCTGGAACATTCCTTTAGAGTACGAACGACATGTGAGGAACATTTGCAAACCACAACAAAAAATACAATGTTCATGGCACCAAGTCGAATGTGCCCACAGCATGAACCAGCCTTTTAACTCACTGGTTCAGAGAGGACTGGGATGAATATGGCCTTAGGTTTCTCTTCCCCCACCAGATTAAGACAAGGTGCCACTTCTGGACACTGCCTTGCCCAAAGGCAGGGGGCTTCACCGGGAGCTAACCAGGCGGCACTCGTGATGGCTTTACCTGAGATAAGGTTGCAGCTCATGAAGATGGCATCCAGTTCGTTGGAGTATTTGTACTCGCTGTACCAGATGGAATACCCCTCCGTGTCAAAGTTCTCCCAGAAATATGGAAGGGCAACTTTGAGTGTGTCCTCGTTGGAGTACTTTCTCTTGAACTCGTCGAAGATGAAGGTGCTGGGATGGAAACACATGACCACACATCACTGGCTGATACTACAATGTGGAGTTATTTTGACTTTGGTTTCAAAAAGATATGAATTTACAAGTGTGTGGGACATGTCTCAACGCCTTCAACATTATGAGTGAAGGGGCAGCCTGGCACTTCCACCCGAGTCATCTGACATGTCCAAAGACGCATCAGCCAAGTCTCCAAGTGAAGCCAGAAGATCGATGTGTCCACAGCATGAACCAGCCTTTTACTCACTGAATCAAGAGGCGACTGGGATGAATATGGCTATAGTTTCTCTTCCCCCGTCAGATTAAGACTTGGTGCCACAAGAGGGCACTGCCTTGCCCAATGACGGGGGAACTTTGACAAGGAAATGCAAGTTTGTTTTTCTTCCTCGACATGACAATTAAAAGCAATACACAACCACCAAAATGAGACTTGACATTTATAGGACCCAAAGCAAAAACTGAGTTATATCCCATAGATTCCAATATTCCAAGCTTCAACTGACAGGGCAAAAAATAAAGTCCAGTCATCTTGTGGAAAATGGAGACAAACTCACTGCTCAATTCAAAGCACCTTGTGCGTTTACCTTTTTGGAAGTTCTGCGAAGGGATCCTTGGTTTTGGGCTCAGCAGCCACGGCAGCTTCACACTCATCCATCTCCTCTTCGGCAGCAGGTTTCTTCTCCTCCTTTTTCTTCTCTTTCTTCTCCTGGGGCTTGGCTCCCTCCTTTGGTGCCTTTTCTTTCTTGGCAGCCGTTTCCTTCTTGGGCTGCATTTCAGCAAATTTCTTGGCTGAAGGCAGAAAACAAAACATGTTTTTCTCTCTCCGCACACAAAAGACCCTCCGGCAGAGCTTAAGGAAAGCTTGTCCCGCGAGCCCCAATTTTTCATCTGGCGGCAGGACTCACCATCAAACTGGGCCATCTTCTCGCACAGCTTGACTTCACCGAGGATGGTCTTGAACTGAGGCTGGTTGACACATGTGGTGAACCAACGAGTCACATTGGGGAAAGGCTGACGGAAGGAGGGCTCGAGGACCTGTCGAGGACAAACGGAGGATCAGGTGCTCGGCCTTAGAAAGCAACTCCAGACCTACAGAAGTGGAAGTCGCACCTGTTTGAAGAGCCACAGCATGGAGCAGACGACGGTGATGTCAGCAAGACTGACTCGCTCTCCCACCAGGAAGGTACGCGTGTTTAAGTGTTGGTTCAGAACAGCGAGGACCTTCTTAATATCCTCTTTTGCCTGCTCTGTGGCCTTGAGACACAGCGGTGCATGTGAACTTAGTGAGCTATCCAAGCATCTTGACAGATGAAGATACACCATGAACGTTTCAGACGACTCACCTGTTTGTTGAACTGCATGATTCCCAGCGTAGGGAAAACCCAAGCACTGGCTGGAGGGATGATCTCGGAGTCAGCAAAGCTCACCCACTGGAGCACCTGAGCTGCAGCCTGAGGCGTGGCACCACGCAGGGCTTCATTGCCCACTGCAGAGTCAAAGGAAACTGTTACTATTCCAACCAGCCACAAGTGGAGCACAAACAAATCAGCATGCTGGTCCGTATGATTCAGCACACTCGGAAACACAAAATGTACTACTGACCTAAGATACGTCAACATTATTGTCACTGTCTGGCACCATCAACATTCTCAACGATTAGCAAGGACGCAGATAGCACACAGCTGATATTTGCACCCAGAGGAGAGCAGCTGTCGCATTCACATGCAGACACATATATAGCCAACGCACTGCTCCCTATGAAGCTCCCACTATACAACCACTATGTAACAGCAGATGGTTTGCGTGCAAGGAGGAATTGTAATTCTAAAACAATTGATAAAATATGAGAGGACTTACAGTAGTGAGCAATGGCATTACTCTCGAACAGACAGAGACCGTCATCCCCCTGGTAGGCAGGCACCTGAAACCAAACAACAGCTTGAACCAACATGTTGGTGGACTCACTCGTGAAAGCTACATCCTGGAGGTTCAGGACTGCTAAAGTGTCAGGCCAAACATCTGAGACTAGACTTGACCACAAAACCAATATTGGAAGAGCAGCGCATGTAAAAGATGAAACTTTAAAGTGACAATGCTTTTCACAGACATGTTCAGTGTTATGTACTGGAAAATGCTTTCAGTGATCACCTTTTTTAGCGCTACCATTTTCATTGTGTTTCACCCCTGTCCATGTGGAGAGCAGCTCTGTAGCATTCAGTCAGATCTTGTGATATTTGCGGGTATGACGTTAAGAAAATAAATGCGAAATCACAAGTGCCCTAGTATTGTTTCAATCAAGCACAGCGTTTCGCTGACGTCACCAGCTCTTCTGCATGTAAACAAAGTAGCCATACATCACAGCGCAAGTTTTATCTTCTCAATCCTAGTACTGGCATCATAGCGCCAGTAAAACATGTTACTGAAAACACCAAGCGCCACAACGCTCTCCAATGCATAGCATTTGAACAAACTCGACACAAGCCGTTGGTCATCATCTGTCTCCGACAGCTTTAGGCGCACATGGCTTTTCTCAGCTCTAAATGTGTCCACAGCATGAACCAGCCTTTTACCCACTGAATCAGAGATGACTGGGATGAATATGGCTCTACATTGCTCTTCCCCCATCAGATTAAGACTTGGTGCCATAAGAGGACACTGCCTTGCCCAAAGACAGGGGACTTGAATCCGTTTGAAAGTGTCATTTCTTAAGGTTAAATAGATAAGTACTTTATCTTAAACAGAACACGTCATCGCTTATATGAGACAGCACGTTTCATTCAACCTTCCATTTGTTAGGGAACAAGTCAAACCAGTTGAGGATTTTCAAACCAACAGCCGGCCACTCGATGAGGTGAAGCAGCTCAGCACAGAGAGACGTGGACCCACCTTGCCGAGAGGGAAGTTGCTGAGGAAGGCTGGAGTACGGTTTGTCTGGCCGAAGGTGAAGGCAGGGGCATTGCTGGCTACCTTCAGACGGGCACCACTGTACTGGGCTGCGATCTGGGCCTTGAAGGCCCGCCAGTTCTCTGGGTATGTGTACAGAGTCTGAAAGCACAAAAGGAGACGTTAGAAGGGCCAAGAAAGCAAGCGAAGCACAGCACTGCAACATGCATACGCTGGCCTATTGTTCAGCCTGGAGAGGAGAAGTGATGCACAGGTGCGGACCACGTCAACTACAAGACTCATTCCTCATGAGAGAAGCGACATGAGCCGGTAACCTGGGTGAAACCTCTCCAGAAGTGGTCGCTATGATCGCAGCAAGCTGCCTGTCAGTTGCGCTTTCACGTGTTTCGTTAAACCGACAGAGAGAGAGCGCTCGACACATTTTCACTCGCTAAACGTATTATTTTACGGTACCGTTTAAAGCCTTCGCGACATGTAGTTTAGCTTTGACAGTGTTAACAGGGTGGCGCTTTTTAAAACGAGCAACGCTAACGTGGCACAAAACGAAGCCATGGGAGGGACGTCACTTCAGTGCGAATAAAAAGCCAACAGTGAGTGGACAAAAAACTCGACATACCACCAAAATACACCACTAGATCGCATCCTTACAAGCTACAGACACTATAGTAACACCAAACTATCAAACACAGGCGACGATGCGTCTGATTTCTGACCGATTGGCCATGAAAAGGCTCTCTCTCTAGCCAGCTCTCCATCTTACTCACCCCTGCCGCCATCTTCAGGACGAGAGAAAGAAAGAGCGAGGGCGCGCTCTAGTGACGTATTTACCGTCAGCCGGCGTGCGCGTTCTGGATTCAGTCGCGTTCATGTCAGGTCAAGCGAGAAGCGGAGTTGTCTCAGTGGGAAAAAACAAAGCATAAAGCCACATTTAGAAATCAAGTCAGAGCCAACACTTTATTCATTTCTTTATTAAAGGTCATGTATGACAAGAAATCCAGACTTACAAGCTCTTCAAGCAACCAAAATATCCCTGTTAAAAAAAAAAGTTTATTGGAGTTTAACACATGTAAATAAAACCATCCATGGCGAATATCACTTTTTCTGATCATAACGTCATAAACACAAATAAAAGTGAGCTGCAAAATAAAAGCACACATATAAAAATGCATATCCTCCCTGCAGAATCAGCTCACAAGACCTGAAACAAAACACACACACACATAAATAAATACATGACCGGTGCAAATGAAGGGACAGAACATGGTGCAACACTCACCCAGATAGTCATCCATGAGAGATCCAATAGCAAACTGCACAAAAGATGAGAGAAATGTTTGAATTTCAAAACTTTCAAGAGACGACACACAGTGAAACACAGTTTCATGCTTTTGACAAACACTATGTTGGTGTGAAAAAAGAAATCCAATCACTGTAGGTTTCTTTTTAACCAGATATCAACAAACAATTGTGTCAATAATTCCAAATTCTAAACAAAATAAACATAAATACTGAGCTGTACAGAAACATAAGTATGACCATATAAACACTGATACATATTAGTTTGTGTGTGTATATATATATCCTCTGTTCTCTGTATTACTTGTATAAATGAGATGCATAAATGAAATACGTACAATGTCATTTTTGTCCACTCTGGTTCCCACAATCTTTAGTCGGATCTCATCATCTTGCTGGATGACAATGTCCTGCGCAAGCAAACAACATTTCACTGCACTTTTAGTAGACGTTAAAATGCATTAGAAAATAGAGCTTAGCATTTTCTTTTGTTTGTTTTGCATGATAATGTTTTCACGTCAAAAACAGTGACACACAAATATGCCAGATCCTACAAAGTTTTCAGTCCTCATCTATTCTGTTAGACATGGAGGTTCAGTCAGCCTTCCAGTAATTCTGTTCATTTCTCACAGACTGAATCACCAATTTTTCTAGCCGGTATATGTGAAGCAATATTGCAGGATGTTCAGAATATCATGGGATTCTGCGGTCAGAGGGTATTTTCTTTACCTGATAGTATACACACAATGCTATTGGTATCCTGACATCTCACTGGCTCAGTGAAGAAGCCTCAATGATCATTTCGCCTTGTTCAGTTCATGTCCGTATGGTGCTCAGCCTTGTCTTGCCCTGCAGTGTTGTGTTTTTGTCTGCTAAACTGTGACAGGTAAGGGTTCTGGTTCTGTTACCTAGGCAACAGCACCATGTCAAGTGAAGTGAACTCATAATCATGACTTTTACGTTTTCCCCAATCAGAGGTGGCGGTGGAACAAAATTTCATATGCATAACACAGTTCATATCCTGAGCACTGTTTATGAACATTACCATTCTTACACCATGAAATAAACGTCACCAGTGCAGCTGAGAAGACCAGCTATAATTACCTCATCGACTGTCTTGTAACAGGGAGGGTTGGAATTGGGGTCGAATTCCATTTCAGATGGGATGGACTGCAATGAAACGTTTTCATGAGGTTACGATAGAGACAAAGCATCAAGCAATTCTGGCCAAAAAGAAGACTTACATGGCGAGAGATAAAGCAGGACATGGGACCAATTTCTGTGAAAAGTCCGACCTGTAAAAGAAGTCATTTGAGTTCTTTTTATATTTTTACAATTTATGACATTTTTCAATGTAATTATGAACCCGAAAACAAAAAGTCTATATCATGCACTAGTTTCTCAGAGCTGCAATGCATCAGACTGGAAGTCTCTGCAGAGGGTGGTGAGGACAGCGGAGAAAATCATTGGGACCCCGCTGCCTGCCATCCAGGATATAGCAGATGGTCGCTGCTTATCCTCATCCCCAGTATGCACTGTTCTGCCTCCTGCCATCCGGCAGACGGTTCTGTAGCATCTGACGTAGAACCACCAGATTCAGGAACATTTTCGTTCCTGGTGCTGTAGTATTTATCTGATACTTATTTATTTTGGACATTTAAGTTTTTTGCTTTTGGAAACCGCGGCCTCAGACCGAAATTTCGTTGCCATAATACAGCAATATGTTTTTGTGCAATGACAATAAAGAAAGTCTAAGTCTGAGAAGTTATAGGAATGTGTTGATTAAATGCACCTATCAAAACGAAGAATGGAACTGTACCTTATTAACCTGAGTCACCACAGCATCGACCACCTCCCCTTTAAAGGGGCGGAAGACGATAGCCTTGTACTTGACTGGATACAGGACGAAGCCCCGGCTCGGCTGGATCACACCCGCCCCGATGTTGTCAATGGTGGTGACTGCAATAACGAAACCATACCTGCAAGTGACACACATATCAAAATGGTCAGATCTACTTTGGAGGATGGGGAGGTCCAAAGAGGGGAAACAGCAGTCCAAAAGCTCTTGTCAACTTTGTGCAGAATATGGGCGATGAGCTCAACGCACCTTAAATATGGTCGCAGTATTCTCAAATATTAGGGATCGAACACAAATAACAGAACACAACCGGGGAACACAAGTACTCACTTGCCGGTGCAGGTCCCTTCGACTTCTGTGAACAGCTTCTGCTTCACCGTGTTCAGCAAGTTTGGACCAAAATACCTCGGATGTAATAAAATTTCATGCTCCAAAGAAATCTGGCGGCATAACAAGTCACAAATGCGTCGGTGGTTTAGAGTGAAGTAGTTCAGCAACATCGTGAAAAACACTCCGGATCTGAAGCTACGACACTGGATCGAGTCGGATCAGCGGCGCTCACACACCAAACGTCACGATATATGATGGTGATGATGTGAGATGTACTTACATGGTAAAACATATCTGAAGGTCTCCGTTGTCACAGTGCGCTCGTCCGATGTTTCTTCACTCAATGAATGGATGTTGTTCGCGCATTCGTTCCTTCTTCCGGTTCCGGTGAAGCGGCCGACAGACATATACATCTTTCATCAAGAACAAAGGAAAGGCTACTTTGAGTACAACAAAAATAAAGAAACAACACAGGTAACATTTTTGACAGTAGGGTTTTAATCAAAGTAAGGTATCACGAAGAACATTATATTGTCGCTGTTTCACATGCTGCAATCACTACAGCGCCCCCTTTTGATTTGGAGTGCGAACATCGAAATATTGACCTCTATTTATTGTTTCTTTATTTTCTTTATTTCCTACTGGTCATAATTATGTCAGTACGATATATATACAGACTGAACCGCAAATGTAATGCTCTAAAATAAAAAAAGTTTCCTGATAAATCCCCGGGTCATGTGTTTGTGAAACTGGACAAAAGTGTGATGAATAATCCGTTTGAGTGTTCCTCTGCTGTTGCAAGCGCTCTCGTGAAAAAAGGTTTTAACTAGTGCTGTCATTTTAACGCATTCATTCGATTAATTAATTATTGACTATTATTAATTATTTTAATGCATTAAAAATGTTAAATTAGCAATTAATTATGACTATCAACAGTGGTGAGCCAATGCTTGCGCATTTGAATTTTGGCCCATTGAAGGACCCGTAGAGGCGTGTTATACTTCTATAATTCATTTTTGAATTGCTATATTGAGCTTAAGTGCCTATTTGAGACAACCTAATTTCATTTCAGAATTGTATTTATTTAACTGAACCGCTGTATTTGTGTTACATTTTTTAAAACAGCCTTATTTTTTTGATTCAACTGTATTGCTGTTTGTTTTACATTTTTGATTAATGCACGTGGTCTAAACGGTTTGCGGATGTGCTTGACCTTTACTTTAGGATTTCATCTATGAAGTTCACAGTTCACCAATAAAAAAAATGGATCCCAAATCTTCGCTTCTTACTGTATTCAATCGATTTGTCATGCACTACAATTTTTTAATATCCTAGAACTCAAATTCTTTATCAGGAGACCTTTAGCAGATGTGACATAAAAATGCGATTAATTACAAAATCCTGTAATTATTATTTTATTAATTGTTTTAATCGACTGACAGCACTAGTTTTAACCTTTAATTTTCCCCTACAAGGTCTTCGCCGCCTGCTGGCAGAAATGTTTTGGGGCACACTTAGCCGCGCAGGGTTCATTCGACACCGGTCAACACACAGTTGACTGGTTTGATGTTTGTCTAATTCGCGACACAAGACGAGACCAAGTCCAGTGTTGGTCGACCGTCGTCACGCTGAAGACTCCTCTGCTGTCGAGCTTGCGACGCCGTGACTACGATGGCGAGGCGGTTGACCCTGACGTTGCTCCGCTGCCAGCTCTCCAGACTAAAGGCAGGTACATGACACTGACTGGCTCTCGAGCCTCACACGCAGCGGCTCCCGTTTGTCTCGGCTAGAGTTTGCCCGGGTCCGCGGTGGCTCCAGGTCCTGCTCGGCTTCTCTCCAGCGAGCCCCCGGGGGAGGACGTCAGTCGTTACCCGGTGCCGGACAAGAAGGACCTGCCCGCTGACATCGTGGAGGTCATGGAGGAGGTGGAGGAGAAGGTAACGTCTTATAACAAGCACAAGAAACTGACGCCAGGAAACAGTGTTCACGGTGAAATAGTGGTTTGTATTGCGTCAACACCTTCGTGTGCTACTCGGCTGTTTCCGGGTTCACTTTCTCTATAGCCGAGTCGAGACCCTATGGCGCCCCCTAGTGTTCAGTGATTCAAATAATCTATTCCGTATGACTTACTCTCTTCACTGTTATTGCCATATAAGAAGCATTTATGAGCGTCATTCTCCTCGTTGTTTATAGTAAATGAGAACAAGAGAGAGTTTGTTTTATATATTATGTATGCACCCTGTAGATAATGAAACTCATCACAAATGTTCTGAAAAATTACTGTACAATACAATTTTCCCAAATCTGTCAAACACTCACAGATTTAGTGAAATTGAATTTAAACTGTAGACAAATAATGATGTGATGCTGCAATGATACACTATTTAACTGTTCACGCCTCTCTGCAAAGTTCATTCTTGCAGAACCAGTTGTCAATTGTTCTGCAGGTTACAACTTGTGAGCCTGGCGTCATGCTGTGAAGTGATCATTTGGGGAAGGATTGGGAATGGATCTTGTTATTCACTTTTTTACTGTTCGTCGTGTGACTTTAGATTTTAATACTACTGGCTATGTCAGGAGAAGCATGTTGCCTACATTTGTACAAAAAAAATGCTGATAAAATACTTCAAAAATGACAAAAACATTGTTTACAAACCAGTGTGTTGATGTTTGCATCATGTCTTCATGTGAATGTATTTCAAAAAAAATGCCCAATTTCACAGGGAGGCTTTTTACCCAACGTCTTCAAAGCCCTCTCTCACCGACCCGCCGAGTTCAGAGCTTTCTTTGGCTACTACAACGAATTGATGAACAAAGAGACAGGTGAGAACCATGAGCTTGAGTTTGAGTATCACCGCTGAAGGCCACGGCGCGCTGGAGCCGTCGTGTTTTTCAGTGCAACTCAACAGCGACTAGTGGCCGCTGTTTCCAAGAACGCCGTGAACTAGATGGTGCCCTACATCTATTGTTTTTAAAGGCAAACACCGAGCAAAGAATGTGGTCAAAGCCTCAGAATTTCTGTGCATGTTTTGCAGGCAGATTAACTAAAGCTGACCGTGAGCTGATTGTCGTGGCCACCAGTGCCCACAACAGCTGTCTCTACTGTGTGGTGGCCCATGGTGCACTGCATCGCATCTATTCGAAGAAACCCAACCTCGCAGACCAGGTGATGGCACCTCCCTTCATTTCAACCACTCAACATACCTGCCTAAAACATGGATTTTCTGACTACTATAAATGTGTGTGGAAAACTTAAATGTTACGGTGCAGGTTAACAATGACATTGCTTTGTGCACAGGTTGTTGTTAACTACAAGAATGCAGATCTGGGACCTCGGGAGCGAGCGATCGTGGACTTTGCCATGGCGGTGTGTCGCTCAGACACCATCACAGAGAAGCATTTTGAGGCTCTCGAGGACGTGGGCTTGGACCGCGAGGACGCCTGGGACATCGCTGCCATCACTGCTTTCTTTGCCATGTCCAACCGACTCGCCCACCTCACTGACATGAGGCCCAACAAAGAGTTCTACAATCTGGGTCGCATTCCGCGAGTCAAGAACAAAGCCGAGGATGAAGGCGAGAAATGACTGCTGCCATTTCTGTTGTTCACCTCAAGAGAAATTACGCACTCAGAGATGGTTTTCCGAATTGAAACGAATCAAACTGATGATTATCAGGCAGATGAAGGAATAATTCATCTGTTTTCATAGTTTTTGTCGATGTTCGTGCCGAATGTCTGAGAGAAAGAAGCTGAGAATCAAAATGATCATGTGACAAAACATCACCTGTAGGTAGATGAGGATTATATTCACAATAATAAAGCTAAGTTTGAAACAAATATTTGGTGTTGATCCCTAAACAAAATGATGCTAAGTGAATGGGTTTTTTTTCTTGTTTGTTTATGAAATAAGTCAAACTTCAGTGAATGAGAGATTGTGGAGTCAAACTGAAATTCAGGTGAAATGTAGTCTATATATAGAATATGTAGATCTCATATTCTGATTTGTAAATCAGGAATTTGTCATGTTTAAAGAAGGAGACGACCTCAGGAGAGGCCAGACCATGTCTCACTGGTAATAACACACACATTTGTGACTCTATAAGTCTGTTAAAATGATCAAATTGAAAATCCATTTACAACCCAAACATGAAGAAGTGACAACGCCCGTTTGAAAAACTCAGCCACAATTGCAATAAAAGGCGCAAGGCTTTGCAGTTGTTCCAATTTATGTTGAGGAAACGCGAGATGCATATGTGATGTGACCAAAGCGTCACCAGATGACGCCACACCCTCATTCACTAACCCACTGCGTGGCGGTAAGGTACAATTATTCTGTCGTTATTTTCTTGTCAGTGAACGCAGAAACGGTGATTATAACTTATTTTTTATTTATTCTTATCGCCATCATAGCACCGGTGGGTTGATAGTAAGTATTTTGTTAGTGTCCGTTAATGAGTGACAGTCATTCATATATTGACCAAAACAAACAGTCGCAGTTCACAGCAGCCTGTGCTGCGTATTCACCAAGTCACGTGTTTGCTTTGTTCCTATTAAAGCCAGCCTTTGACCACCAGCCATTTCAGCCAGTCCCACCGTTCCTCCCAGGACCGACCTGTCGTCTGTCAGAAACCTGCTCATGCGCCGTCGGAGCTTCTCATTAAATACTCCGCTCCATGACCTCTGACCTCTCCCCACTTCAGAGGCAGACGCAGGGTGCTAATTCAAACATGACCTGCTCTTCATCCACCTGTAACGGAAATATTGTGCATAAAATAAGACTGACTCAAAACAAAAAGTAAAGCTGAGGAGAATAGTTTGAAAAAGCTCTTTTTTTTAAGAAAATGTGTCATATAATGACCCGAAAATATATGTACAATTAGAAAAAAAGAACAAAAAATATATGAATAAGTAGCCCGGATTACTCAGCATGTTGCATTAAACTAACATCATGTAAAAGAATCTGTCTTTTTTTTCCTCACCTAATGTGGGTGGGACGACCAAGCGGCGGGGTTAGTTTGACAGCTAAATGAGTCACAAACTCTTCTAATCCTGCCATCGTCCCGCATCTTCACACGGCCGACGCTTTCCCATAATCTCTCCGTCCACCAGTTCGAAGAGTGTCGCAGATTAGACCTTTTCAGACTGATAATCCAAATGCACATTCACTCAGATTACTTCGTGATGGTGGATTATGTGCCGTACACTTCATCTGTTATTCTCTGAGAGAGGTTGAGGCATGTGTTTGCAAAGCTCCTGGTCGTCTGCTGCAACATCACATCACTATCTACTTTCTAAAATAGGTTCCTCTCCTCTTTCCAGGTCAAATTAAGGCAAAAAAAATGGTGTCCTCAGCGTCTCACGCGCAGGGATTATTGATGACGGAATGACACGCTAGTGGCTGACAATAATACATTTCATATTATGGATTCACTTCAGCTCCTATTTTTGGTGTATAGAGACGTTTAATCTATCTATCTATCTATAACAAGCAGCGACTTCTCTGCAAATGAAGGTTTGATGAAGTACGTTGAGCCTGGTCTCACTCCTTCCGTACGAGAGGAGACTGCAAGACAAAAAAATATGGAGACAATTCCAGGCATCTGAAGAAATATTATGGGCTACAAAAGTCTGGAGGACACAGAAGATGGACAATAAATATGCACATAATCGACCTATCACCGAGAAGAAGAAAGAAATGAGTTTTGAAAATAGAAGAGCAGAGACAGCAGGGACAGAATGGGCTGCTATTCTCAAGTGTTTATTTTGCATTTACAAATGCAGCTTCTTCTCAAACTTGAAAAAGAGCCTCTGTTGGTGATGACGTCAAATGACAAGACACCTTTTTATTGAGGCATTCCACTTGTTCTCAGAACCCTGAAATTTGTGGGAACAGCCCCCAGTTGTAGGTTTATGTCGCCTAAGTCTAGGATTTTGAAGATGGAAAGTTGGAGGATCCTCACTACCCCGACGACACAAATTCAAGATGGCTTCTCCGAAAGTCCAGAGTCCTTTCCATCAGAGCGTGTTGCTGATACACATGATTCCACTTGGCCTGTGACAAGGTAGCTGTTTAAAAAAACGCAGCATCTGTTTAAAAAAGTCAAGTTTTACATTAGCATAGCATTTGGCATGTCGCGTGCCAACTGCAAACATCTTATCACATTAGCATTAGCTTAGCATATCTATTCACAAAAGCATATATTTAATAGTAATAAAATGTGCTTTAAATCACAACACAAAGTAGCATACCAGTAGGTAGCATGCTAGAGAGAACCCAGATCATGATAGTAACAACTAGCAAAAAAAGGCAACACATTATCTTTCAAAATCATTTTTAGAGATATTTTGAATACACGACTGCAATGTGTGTTCATAACCAAGCGTCTACATCGGTATTAAAACTAGTAATGTGTTGATACGTATCATGAAAGCGTCGCCTAACTTTCGGAGGCCACTAGATGGCGCTGCCTGAAGCATAATCTTTGGCTTTGAACAACTTTGTTTCAATGCGACCACACATCATTTTTAAACCGAAAGCCTCACCTTCTGAACTCATAAAACTCGGCCACTGTTTCATGAAACCTCATCAACCCATTGAACAGTCCAAACCCGTCAAATCCGAAACAAAAACAGACTTGGATGAACTTGTCAAAACAGAGATGTTTTAGTTGACCGAACAAACATTAAATTGGAGGTTACTGCATTGAAAAAAACCCAATGCAAACTGTTACAGTCTCAACACTCAACATCTCCACTCTGGAGCGGGAATGTCTCTCTATCTAACAATAGAAAAGCGGGAAAGTGAGGCTCTAGACTGAGGAGGCCCTCATGTCAATAGGAACCTGACACAGTTTCAAAAACACACTTCCTCAAACGGAGCGTCCGTTTCACTTTCTCGCAGCCTTCTCATGCTCTGTTGCTGGATGTTGAAGAGGAAAAAATAGATGGCAGGAAACATCACGCGTCTGTTCCCAGGAGAACCAAGGCAAATCAGACCAGCCCTGTGTTTTGGTTTGGTATGCAGGAGAGGACAAACAACGCATCACCTGGATGGGGCCGCGAGATGAGTTATCAGCGCAGGAGCAGAGATTGATGGATGGTGTGAGTCTTGGTGCTGCCAGCGGTGACGCGGCTCTCATTTGGCTGAATATTGGGGAGGTGGTGCGAACACCCCTCAGAGCCACCGGCTGAGATGAATCACGGCTTATTACGGTCATGAAAGTGTCACAACAGATGGGATTAACTGATTGTCGAAGTCGACGCAGCAATGCAGAAAACACAGTCACATGAAATCAACAAAGGTTTGTGTGTTGTTCTCCACACTTTATCCACCCCTCGCTTCCTGTGCACAAGGGTTGGATCCAGCTTCTGCAGTTCTCAGGTTTCTCTCCTGATATTCACTTGTTTAGTGGCGACTGCTGCTCACACTCTTCCCATCGTTTATCAGTAACATGAGGATTAATATCCCCAGAGCGGCGCATCTGCTTGGTCACTAACAGGCTGTGATGGAGTTTGACCTCAGGTCCAAGCAGCTGGTCTGACCACATGCAAAGGTGGTGATAAGTTGGTTAGCTTGCCCACGGGTCTCTTGAAACTGGAAAGGTGAGGCGCAAAAGTAAACAGCCAGCAGGCATTTTCACATGTTTCCGGACACCTAGAGTTTTCTTATTCCCCCTCTAAATAATATATCAAGGTCAGCAGGCGTGGATCAGCAACTTATTGGAACCTGCATCTCCACAACATAACTTTTTCATGGCTTTCCTCTCTTCCCTGCCGTGTCTGTGTCGGCTGGGATTTAAGAAATATCCATCGTACGAAGCCAGTTTACGTTTCGTACCAAACATAAATGTGGAAGTACAACCTCAAACCCGCCATCTTAAATCATGATCTTTAGTGGGCGTGGAACATTTTTAAAACAGCGCTAAGATTAAAAATATTAAGACAGCGTTGCCCTCTCAAACCCTCTGAACTCTGAAGTCTCTCAGCAGCAGAGACTGTGAAACCTGGCCTCACGCTGCACAGTGCATGTGTGAGACTGTTCATATTCAACGTGTTTTGCCACTTTCCAACAGCGTCAGAATCACACATCCCATCATGCCACACAACAACACACACAACAGGCGGCGACGTTTTGACTTGGTTTATCCGTCAGTTGTGGAGAAGCAGCGAAGACTGACACCTGAGATGAATCACGGCACTGCAGAGGTGGCTTCTGGTTCTGAACCATGTCTCTTCTTTTATCATTTTCATAAAGTATATCAACATGAAGTTTACATCCCTACACCCTACACTCACTGCACCACTAAACAATGTGGGGTACTACTGATCCAACCATCAAGTATAGACTCTGATTCATCCTGAATTAATGCCAAACTTGAGTTCTGCATCAGACAACTTTAAACTGGACCATAAGATCAGGAGGGTTCAGGAGGTGTGGCAAAGGGTTTTGGTGCTACCATCTGTGCTGTGAGGTGGTCACCTGCAGAAGAGGATTCACTATTTGTAGAAATGTGTAACAGTAAGAGGATACTCTGAGTTCTTTGTCCACTTACCGGAAATGCAGACTAACAATAAAAAAAGTGACCTGACAAAAGTCATTGTATTTCATGTAGAGCTCTGAGCTACTGCAGTAGCTGCAACTGTAAAACACATGACTTGACAAGACACTGAAAACTTGCAAAAACATGCTCACGCATCTGCCTTTAATATTAAAAACTAAGAAACGCTGCAGGAAAGCTTAATATGAACTCTCTTCTGACATGAATATAAATCGTTTTTATGGGTTACTGTAGCTGAGAATGTGTGATGTTGGGGTGTCTCCAGGCGGTTTAAGCTTATATTACAACTTTGAGGTTGTTCACTGCAACCAGAAGCAGCTGTGACTTTTGGCTTCACAAAAAGATTACAGTTGGTTACAGGCCGACGGAAGTATCTGTCAAGGAGAAACCAGTGGTGACATTGAAACCAGTTCTAACACTTCGCTGAAATTCTGATAAGGTAAAACTGCTCCTTGACCACAGTAAACACACACCACTCAGGAGAAAACCTCTCCACTGCCGTCGTCTCAACATTTATCCACCAACATCTGAACACAAAATCTCCATCATCTGGAGGCATAAATGAACTGCATCATTTTCACATAGAAAACTAACATTAACACTCTTAAATGACAAGCTTCAGCCGTTTATACAGAATAAATAGATTTATTTGAGAGAACAATTGTTACACAGAGAACGTGGAAACTTGACAAAGGCTACATGGACGACACGGGATGGTGAAAATGGACATATTAAACTAGCTTGAAGTGTTTACAAAAGTTGACCTCCCGGTGCTCGACCCTGCAAAAAGGTCTTCTGACTTACTTCACAGTACAAAATCCTGTTCCTTTTTGCATGTCACCAAACAACAGAGAAGAAACCAAATAAACTACTGACATCTCTACAGTGACTCACAACCACCCACTGAACAAGACTTCTGCTGAAGAAAAAACTTAGTTGGATGTGTCATATAATTTCAGAGTCAATACTCCACCAGAGAACTTGTCACGTGATCACACTTGTTTTGTAATTTTCTACAGACAAATGGTAGTGGCGACAGAAAGAGATGCAGCGATGTCGATGTTTTGGGAATCCCACAGGCAACATAATCACAGCTGCCCTGTGTTTTCTCCTAAAACTGCGGTGGCGCTAAGGTAAAAATACATTCTCAGGTTTGGTCCAAACATGATGAAGCTCACCTACAGCCTCTGAGGAGCAAAACTTTGATCCAAACCTTTGACTCGTAGCAAGTTTTGAACTGTTGCTGGAGGATAAGGGTCTTGCAGTATGAGTGGAGGAAGTGCTTTGTCATGCCTGTGCAATGACAGTCTTTCTAGCAAAGTGAAAGCTTTCTCAGGCGCAGTGATGTTGAGGACTGAAGATGGTTAGTCCTCGACGCTGCTCCTCACACAGATGGTCAAGTTTGAGTAGTGACTGGAAGACCAACCAAAATGAGTTTCCATCAGGAGTCAGAGGTCATCCAAGAGAGGTGACTCGCTGACACTGTGTTCTATGCGTGTCCATCTGGGGGAGGCCCTGGTGCAGCCCTGCTACAGATTTACATGAGCTTTCAGGGGAGGAGCAGGTCTGAGATCTGCTTAGACCCTGACTGAAACTCTGATGTGAGCGAGTTAGTGGACGGAAGGTTCTAGATTTTAATATATTTTGGCAGCTCCATTCACATTAGCCACTTTCCAGTCAATCACCCTCCTTTACGTCATTCAGCAGATGCTGAGCGGAGCAAGATAAAAATAACGGAACACCAGGCTCTGCACTTTTTTTCAGGACAAACTGTGAGAAGACATTTGCTGCCGCTGCAAAACAAACTGTACTTTTCAGCCGGTTGCTAGCATTACTTTTTTTTTCTGAGAACAAATGACGAC
Organism: Synchiropus splendidus; assembly: GCF_027744825.2. Classification (NCBI taxonomy): domain Eukaryota; kingdom Metazoa; phylum Chordata; class Actinopteri; order Syngnathiformes; family Callionymidae; genus Synchiropus; species Synchiropus splendidus. Next base: position 3,554,011 of record NC_071344.1, read on the forward strand.
AAAAACTGATGTAAACAAAAGCTCACGGGTCTAGTCTAAGTTCAGCTATGTGAAGTCTTTTGACACAGCTTCGATGAAGTTGGGAGCCGACATGAGGATGGTGAAAGTGCAGATGACGGAGAAAAGCGAGAAGGCGAGCAGACACAGCCGGTCCACAACCGCGGCTGCAAACTTCCACTCGCTGCAGATGGCCTCGGCCTCATCCTGGTCCCGAAATCTCTGAGCAATGTACGAAACCTCCAGCAGAATATGTTGGATCTCAGGAGGGGGGGCGCTGACACCCAGCACGGGCGCTTCAGAATCCTCACCGGGTGTGCTGTGTGTACGACCCCCGAGGGCCACGCCGGAGTCGCTGGAAGTCGGGCAGTGAGGGCTCTCCACGGTTTGATAGCTTCCAAAGTAGAGGTTCATGGAGCCGTTGGAGGAGCCTGTGGGGCAGGGGGGCTGCGATAGAGGCACGGTGAGGCCCGGGACGGAGCCCATCTCAATGGAGCTGGTGCTGGACGGGTGGCGGGAGGTGTGGCGGTATTTGTAGGCAGGACGCTTCCGATCCTCCCCGGGTTTTTTCATACGCAGAAACCAAGCGCACCAGTTCAGAAGAACCACTCGCACCTGAACACAGGGATCATGGACACATGTCTGCTGTGGTATTTTTGTGTCATCATCGGGACTGGTTACAAAAATCTCATATTTCGACTTAAATTCAAGTTTTCATTGTAGCGCTACATAGATGACATCATACATGAGTGAATTATTTTACAAGCGTAGTTAAAAAAAAGCTCATTCAAGGCCTCTGCTCATCTGTTTCAAAGCCAGGGCTCCTAGATGCCAAAGCCTTGGTTCCTTGATCATAGATGATGCCTCGAGACCAAAAAACAATAGGGCACAACCGTTTTGTTGATGTAACTGTTCGAAAATGTGTTTGGAAAATTGGAAAAAAAATAAAAGTTGAATAAAATAGCAGAATGTCTAAATATCATGAAATAAAAATAACTGGGGTTTTTTCAAAATATACTGCGGAAGATGTACGTAAAATGTAAATCAAAGTGTCACCATCAAACTTCCTAACTAATTTTAAAAACTGCAACACTTCAACAGTGCTACCATGAATAGTGTTCTCTGTCTGGGGCGCCATCACTTCCTGGATCATTTTTTTCTTTTCAAGAACTTCAAATTTGCAGCTGTCAAGTCAATTCAATGACACACTACTGCCACCATATAAGCCAAGTGTATTAAAACTGAGCGTCTCGTGCTCCAGAGGTGTAAAACAAAATACTTTCTGCGGCCCTCTAGGAGGAGCTCATGGCCCAACTATGGGCCTCGGCCCTGTGGTGAAGAATCACTGTTGTGACGTCATCTTTTCCTGGTAGCTTTTAGCTAGAGAAAATATGAGGAATTGGATGCCGTGTTTTTCCAGCAAGACGCCCTAAATACCCGATCATTAGTGCCTGTATAGCAGTAGTGCATAATGGTTTCCATGAATAGAGTGTGTCTCTCCAATAATTCAGTTGAATTTGATGGAAATTCGGGAGAAATCCTGCGGCTATCCACATCTTGTGAGTTGTGACACTGGCATTTGATTGGTCGATGCAGCATGGAAGAGCTCTGTTATGGAAGGGATGTCTGACGTTGTTGATGGGAACAAAACTCAACACAACAGAGCCAAACCTCACACCGGTAAATACTAGTGACAGGTTGAGGTTTCATGAAAAAGTGTTTCAGAAACTTGCAACACAAAGAAAAATTCCTCATAAAGTGTATATATATTAGCAAGAAAAATGTGATACAGCAAGGGATTGTATATTGTATGACTTGTATATTGTATACACGGAATATCCATTTAACAGAACATGACGAACACAGTTACTTACCCACTTGGGCATCTTCCCTCCGTGAGGGTCATGGTGGTGAAACTGCAGGACGATGACTGTGACCACCACAGACATTCCCACAATCATCATGGTGCTGGCGAAGTACTGAGCTGGAGGGGACACAAGACAGAGTGATGCTCCGGCGAAACACTTAGCATTCAAGATAAAAAAAACATGACGAAAGGGCAAAAAACACAAGATATTCCTGCCTGGAGAAATTCAGCACCAAAACAGTAAACAAAGGCAGGCTGGGTCACCACTACCTTTGGTCATGGAGAGAGTGAGCACAAGAGATCGTGATGGAAAGATAATAGGGAAGAATGATTATCAGAGCGATAACAAGAACTGTGTTTTTACAAAATGGCTCCTCTCTGTTTTTCAGAGCTATATAAAAATACTTGATATCGATAGATGTTAAATACAGACAAAAAAACCCTGAAACGTTTCAATGAAAGTTGAAATCACGAAGTGAAGTCACCTATGAGGGGAACCGAGTCGGACGTGGCCGGCATGATTTCTGCAACCAGGAGCATGAAGACAGTCAGTGAGAGCAGCACGGTGATGCCTGGGGACAAAGATGGAGTGGATGGGGATGAGGGACATTAATAAACAATTCACGATCGGGGTCACCTGCGCATGACGTGTCACTTCCTGCACCCCATTATTAAAAAGGTTTATCGTTCAACACTCTGATATTCAAGATGACACCCAACATCAATCTCATCTTCAAGCAGATTTAATGACAAGCGTCGTATTTTGAAAGTCAAGATCTCCAATGGGACTTAAAATGCATGTATTCATTGACCGTGAGATTTATCACAGTAGACTAAATATCAATGAATGAATAAATATCAGTAGCATCAAGTAGCTTCCTGTCCATGTTCTTTTTTAAATGAAAAGTGTAATTATATTTGTATTATTTGGACATTTAAGTTGGATTGATCTAGTTATCCTCTTACTTAACCCACTATTTTCATATTATATTTCACCGTCTTTCATTTTTACAAAATCTGAGGGGAATCTTTACCCAGTGAGATCTTCTCCCCAGAGTCGGCCGGCAGCAGGAACACCAGCAGAGCCAAGCCAGAGATCAGCACACAAGGGATGAGCAGGTTCAGGCCATAATACAAAGTCCTTCTTCGCATGGTGACAGTGAACGTCACATCAGGGTACGGCTCCTTACAGCAGTCGTAGTACAGCTCATTGCGCTTGGATGGGACACCTGAGACAGAGGAGAGGGCACCTGTAACTCCAAGGACTCAGAGGAGCTCGAATGCCGGAATTATGAGGGGCAGTGAACAAACAATAAAAGGAAATGCTCTGCTCCCACATATGGCCTGACTATTTAGCGAGCGATGTGTCAAGTCTTCTTGTTCAACACCATCTGGTCGGACTGATTTCCAACAATCCATGGTGTTTGAGATCTGCTGAAGTGAATCCTAAGAGTAATGGTTGGCTTTCGGTACAGCGATGAATCCACGGCAAAGTGAAAACATTCTTTATACTGTCATAAAAAATAAATAAATAAAACAGGTTGTTTGTTCATGTCATCATCTCAAGGTTACTGAGCTCCCCAGGAGTTTCTGCTCACCAGTGAAATATCCTCACCTTCTGGTGAATCACGATGGGAAAATATATATATATGTGCAGCAAATTCATGTAAAAACTGTTGCATTTAATATGATAACATTAGTCTGAAGGATTAGAAGATTGGGACCACCTGGCAAGGTGATTATAATGACCCAATTGTTGGTTTGGAACTAAATAAAGTGTCAAAATAATGCACTTCAAAAACGTAAACACACAAAAAAATGATTAATGTCATGGGGCGAGCTGAAATAATGAGCGTTGCAGATTTGCCTGGAAACACTCCAGAATAATAGAATAAAATGATGCAGTACTGGCAAACTGGGAACTGTACGTACAACCTTTCCTTATTTATCATGAGTCATATTGTCATATTAAATGAACTTTTACATCCAGACATGTATCGGTAGAAACTTGTAAATTACCCTTAAAAATACAGACAAGAGGTAAAAATGAAGGACGATGGGAAATTCGTGGGCTCGCTTGTGTAGTATTCATTTAAATTGGGTCACTTTTAAACAAATGTTATCTCCTATTTGCACCTTCCAGATGAGCAGCGTTGCTTTCTAATGAAAAGGACAAAGGCAGCAAGGGCAGCCGAGAGGAGTATGTAAATGAGCGGCTAAAAGGGTACAAGCTGCTCCCTGTTAGCATTTAAAGGGAATGTCAGGGGATTCTATTTAGCAAGAAATGATCAGATATGCTCATTTTCATTTGTTATGTGATCCATTTTATGAAGTGGTGATGAGTCTCCTGTGTCCTTCTAATGAAGATCATGTGTAAATGGAAAGCTCATCATCCTGCTGCAACAGTAACAGGTGTGTCTCTCACCCACGAGGTCCCACTCCCCGTTGGGAATGTAGGTGGACGTGTCCACATCCAGCATCTGCAGGTCCAGCAGCCAACCGTTGTGAGTCCAAGAGCCAAATTTCAAGTCACACTTCTGCATGTCGAAGGGAAACCAGCGCACGTCGATGTAGCACGTGCTTTTCAAGATGCCAGGAGGGATGTACTGACAGTGGCCGGACGCGTTGACCAGCACATTGGTGTGGAACGTGGCATCGAAACGCTCGTCAGCACTGTGGAGGACCATAAGAAATTGGCTCTATAATGCTGTTTATAGATCATCACAGCTGTAAAATGAAATATTTGGAGCATTGACTATTACATCAGTCATGATGCACTCTCTTAGCACAATCCAGTGGAAGAGGAAAAATGGGTCCAGGACCAAAACATTAGCAGCCATTTCAAGATGGAACACGTCATAGGACACAGGTTTAACACCACATTTTGAGCAATTTAAATTGAAAAATAAAGTTTTAAAATATCATTTAACACAACACATTTAACATACATTTTTTTAAATTTATATTCTACTGTATTTACAACACTACAGTCAGCCATGTTTGTGGTTCTGTCAACCATGTCGTATGCCGAGCAACATACTTGTTTTGTTAGTCAATGACTAACAAAATAATCATTAGTTGCAGCCCGAGTAGCTGGGCCTACACCAAAATCAGTGCCACTGTGGCAACATTTTAGCATCAGTCCACAATCACAAAAGCCTTTAAAACAGTTGCCCAAACAATAAACCCTGAAGGTGATATGCTTGTGTCGTTTCATTGCTTCTTTCATGCCAGTTATCAGGCTTTTCTGAGCATCTGACAACCCAGTCCCCTCCACTGTCATGCAAACTGTGTCTTCAAAACATGGAGAACGGCTGATAGATGCAGAGTACAATGAGGGTTGGAGCTATCTTTGACCTCGGACTGAAACATGGATAATGGAAACCTACTCGAGTAGGAAATTGCCAACTATGACAAAGCTTGTGGATGACGGGCGATCTTCTGATAAGGCTGACTACTCTTGCAAAGAAGATAAAGGCCAAGTTTTCCTGCACCAGCATTTTTACTCTATGTATCAACACTTTAATCAAGCAAGCGGGGTTTGCACAACATACACGTTACGTTAAAAAAAGGTTAGCATACTTGACAGCTACATTGCATTTTGAAATGTGTGTCCATGACACCACTCATTTTATTGACAAAAATATTTACGACTAAACCAAAGAAATGACCGCCAACTCTAGCACAGCTTCAAAAACAACGTCAACATGATCCCAACTGCTGAAGCTGAAAATGAGCAAATATGTGGCAGAGGACCTCTGCGAGGATCAAATAACCATATCCAATGTTGTTTCTGGAGTAATTATTCATTTTGTATCTTAATACAAAACTTATATACTTAATATACAATATATACCACATTTATTTGACTGATTTTTTTTATCAGCAATTCAGTTTTAATAATTAATTTATCTTTCTTCAAGGCTTTTTAGTATTTGTCATTCTTTATTCGAGCAGTATAAAAAATACTATAAACTTAAAAATTTCACTATTGTTACTTCATTCTTTCACCAGTAGCGATGCCCAAAACAAACATTCTTAAACAACGCAATGCTACGTTCATGTCTCAAGCATTATCACATTGTGTGAAGGATAAATGTGCAGGAAAGTGATAGCCCTGAGAAGTTCAGCTGTGCCAAAAAGCCTTTTGACACACGCTCATACACACACTGACTGTGCATTTGTTGGAAGTAGAAAAGAGACACAACATTTACGACAAAAGTCACAATGACAGGATCCTTCAGCAAGGGCCTTCAGTCACTTGTGTTTTGCTCTCCTTCTTTCAACACTGGGTTTTTAACACGCTCAATGCAAATTCAAGAGGCGGGATGAGTAGACTGCTTAAATTCAAGTAGTGTTGTTGTTAGTCATGATGTTGTTGGCCACAATGTCTTCTCCAATTCCACATTTCTGCAAGATTTATTTCATTTTCTCCATCATTACACAGCATTTATTTCCTTTGTGTGAAATACATTTTGAAGAGGCAAACACAACCAGTATTGTCTTGAGCTTTTACTCTTTGTCTCTTGATTTTAACAGATTTTTTACTGATTCCACAATTGTTTGTTTATTAATAATTTGCATCACAGCTCACAAGATGAGAGAAAATTCTGCTGGCGGTTCACTTGAGTTGGACGCCCTTTGTGCGCCTCATTGATCCTCAGTCAAGTGAGCCCATTGACTTTTACCTCTAATAGCAGAGCAGGTCGGAGGCAGACAAACTTTCACTCTTCTCTAAGCAAACTGAACAATGGAGCAGCTTTGTGTGTTAAGAATATATGAAGCAACAAACCAATGAAGTAAAAAAAAGATTGAAGACCAATTTTGACAATGAATCCAGTGAAAATAAAATACAACAAAAAGTAATTTGTCTTTTCCAGCTCCCTAAAATCTCCTCCCATGCTGTGTTATCCTAAAATGATTCTGTACTGTTAGTGAGTCAATGTTCTGTGATTTCCATCATAACTAAAAACTGCAAATGTCAACATAAATAATCACAGATGGGGAGGCACATATAGTTAGCTCAGATGGAAATATAAGATTTAGAAAAAGCTCTTTCTATTTCAGCACCGAGGGTCAAGGAAACATTTAAAGTCCCCACTGCCTGATTTCCAGCAACACCACACACAGCCTCTATGTAGCGCAGGTGAGCCTGGCCTCGATCAACACTCACATGCTGGCTGGCTTTCCAGGAACTCTAATGTGCGTCGATCATACCACCCCCTTTTTTTGATACTGAGTAGCTGTGTTTTTTTCATCGTCCCTGAGCAATGAACGTGTCCGGATTGTAAATAAATGAATCACGATGCAGTTTGCTGTGCATGAATAGGAGCAGTGAGTCACTGTCATCCTGCAAATAAACTGAGAAATTGTACCCCAGGAAAAAATAAGCCATGTTTTTCGTTTCTCTGACCTCAACGCTCACGACCTCATTAACTTCCTATTAAAAACAAAAGGATGAATCTCAAAGCCTCTAAACATCATCAGTCTGAACAACAGTGACATCAGAATATCATCGCTGGGTGTCTAATGGTGTGTGTGGCGACATTACTGTCTGCTATTGACAACTCCAAATTTGATTTTAACGCAACTTATTAAACTTATTAGAAGCTGTATAATTGATTGCAATTAATGTAAAAAATAGATTTTTTTTTTTATCAAGTTGAATTTATTGTAAAAACACACTTGTAACTATAAAAAGTTAAGAGGCCCAAACTTCACCCTCCAAAAAAAACATCCTCCATCTCACTAAAACGCGTCACTTAAAAAAGCCAGGGGATTAGATACATTTTTTTAAGTTGACCTACATGGCACAAGGCATCACCAACCAAGAGGAGAAAACTAGTGGTTGCGCAGATTCAACAGGAACATGCTCGAAGGCCGTCAGACAGGGAAAACCTACAGAACTGCAGGCTCACATGGAAAGCTCTTGGGAAGGAGCCGACTCGGCATCATCATAAGGACGACCGGCGCTGTCATTCCCCAAAAACCCACACCCATACTTAATTTTGAATGAATATATTCCAAATGGCAGAAACCCAATGGAGTTTACAATGGAGATCCAAAGCATGTGTTCTGTGAGGAGAACAGGTGAGAAACATGCTGACATCATGACTAAAACAGGTGGAAGAGACAAGCATAAACCCATGAGTGAGGAAGCTGCAGAGGCAAAAGATGGAGGGTGTCACTTGATTGAATAGAAGGAATTATAGTGAGACAGTGAGTTATGAAAGAGAAACCCTGCGAGACACAAATAGAATGAAATGAGCGGGCGAGGAGGGCTGGATTTGGGGAAAGACGCAGGGATGGGGACAGAAAGAGGTGGGAGATTAGGAGTGTAATCCCGACTGGTTTGAGAGACAAGCATTAGGATTTCGGAACAGGATTAATACCTGCACTTTATTGTCGCGGGTGTCTGCAGCGCACACATCAGCCCACTTTAAAACCAATGTGGAATTAGTATTCTTGTTTCATGTCTTTCTCATTTTCTATTCTGTTTCTTGCTGAAATATGCAGAAGAATATTTGTTTGGGTGCAAACCTACTGACCCACATTTTTAATGATTCCCCTCTGCAGCCTGTGGAGCTCTTGATGAGTGATAAACTCGTTTATCTTGAGTTATAAACCCCAAGCTCTCAACTATATGAAAGAATCTGATGGATGAACAGACAGAATTTCGTGCACTCAGCGTATTGTGGTTATTACCGCCTCATATGGTTGACATTTTGAACTGAGAGATACAAAGAATCCCACCTGTTATAAAGGAGAATGTCTGGAGTCCAAATCTGGTCCGAGGGGAATCGGAGATTCTGGACGCCCGGGTAGTTCTCAGGATTCCATGTCAAGTAGATGTCAGTCCAGTACTAGAACAAAACAAATACTTTAGACTTCTCCTGTCGCCTCTTGACAGCTTTTCCTTCCCTCTATCATCATCCTCCTGCCATGCTACATTTACATTTCCGTGCCTCAAACTCCCCAAATCACATCCTCGGAGGGAAACCTCAATCTGCTAGCTATTTCAGAGCATGTCACTTGTCGCATTATATTCCATTTTATGCAAGGTAAAATCATTAAATGTCATTCATCAAACCTCAGGAGCTCAAACTCAACCCTTGTGCACCTAAAGAGGAACTCATGTTGGGTGAAGCTCTGCCACTCACCAGCTGCAGCCAAGCGTTGGTCATCAGAACTTGATTCTTCTCATCCTGAAGAAAGATACAAAGAAAATGCATTCAGTACATTTTTTCTGAATTTTCTTCAGTTTAAAAAAATAGATGTCATGTAACCAGATTTGAGTGGAAGATGTAAAACCAAATAAATACGAGCAAAGACCTGCTCACCACGTCTATGATCTGCAGCAGAGTGAAGCCCAGCTCCACCAGTATGGCTGCAGAGTCGTTGACCACTGGTCTCTCCAGGCGGTTGTAGTTAGCCAGCAGCTCCTTGTAGAGTCTCCTCTGGTGTTCTCCCTGCTGAGACCCTGGCAGATGAGGAGCACCATGCTTAGTGGTCTGACAGTCAAATGAAAATAGCATGTTGAATAAAAGATGTTGAAGAAAAACTCATGAGCCACATGAATTTCATTTTGGTGAGTTTGGAGACTAGTATTTGTCCACATACAGATTCACAGCAGCTTCCACCTGCTAGCATACAACACTGAAAATCAACATGAAGTAACCATTTTACAATGAATAGAACCACACAAATGTCATATAAAAGATGATGAAAATGAGTTCAGAATATTTTCACTATGTCTATGACTAATACGTTTTTGCAGGGACATTGTAATGGGCGTGGCCATCATTCTGTTACACGGGAAGAAGAGGGACTCAAACAGAGGAAAAATAAAAGGACATCATTCATTGTACAAAGGATACTATCAATCAAAACTGACATGACATTCTGTCCAACCTTCTTTGTGACCACCGTCGGACGGATATTGATGCTCCAATATTAGCTTGAGTCGCACCATCTAATTTATAATAATCATAACTAATGATCTCACACTTGAGTCCAGTAGTAATTCCTCCTGCTACGACAAATTTTAAGAACACAGGCGGTTAAATGAGGAATTTGAGAATGGACTAGAGGTTTATTTCAGTGTTAAATTTTAACTACTTCATGTCACAAACTATACACACATTTGATCCAGGGGAAATTATGTTACAGATATTGGACTTTCTTAAGTAGTTAGATGCATGATGGATGGACACTTAAAGGCAAAGAAGAGAGATGACACAAGATGAAACCATTCTGTGCAAGAAACTTCTTCAATGATGATAAATATCAGCAAAACCTGCCTCCTATTTCCTTAACAAAATGATCCCAATTATACGACATTAAGGCAACTTTTCTCTCTAAATGTCAGCAGGAAATGGCGCCCTCATTCTTTAGGTTAAAAAAAAGACTTTTTTCATCTAATTAATGACTTGGCTATCCAAAAGGTAATTCGAGACGTCACCTTTTGTCCCAAGGCGGCCTCCTTTAGAGACACCCAAGCAGTCTGTAAATGCTAAGCCAGTTTTACAGTGATACACTTTTAAGTATGTCAGGGCTTCTATGGATGGGTACCAACTTGCATGTGAGCAGAGGCTGGGCCTGCACGATAAATCATAAAAAATAAATAAAGAAATCGCAATTTCGATTCACCCTCGTGTCTGATTTAATTTTCAATTAAATGTGGTGCAACACCCCCCGGTCCAAGCGTGACATTCGGAACGCTAAGCAAATTGCGCAAGAAATAAGGATTAATTTCACTGAGCAAGATGACCAGCCTTTCTCAGGTGTTCTCAGGTGACCGAACCCGTAGCTGTTTTGGAGTCGGAAACTTTCACAAATGCAGTGCGGTCTGTCTCAGAGTCCTGCTACAAGCGGCCGGTAAGTAAATACCTCACAGACATAGCAGCGTCTCAAGAGATTCACCAAACTGTGACGTCTCACATCAAATGAAATACTTTTCAGTTGTCCTTTTGACAGAATAGTTGTTGCACTCGCAACAAGGTTTTTCTATTGTTCGCCTCCTTGAAGAGGTACATAAAAATGTGTCTGAATTAAATGCTTTACTGGTTGATTTTTTTCACATCATGCACACAGAAGGTCTCATCATATTGATTGCAAATTCATTGTCAATGCACGTGATCGGTATCTGTGACCTGTGGTGATCAGCACTCTGGATGATCGGTATCGGTGATCGGCAGCAGAAATCCTGATCGGAGCATCTCTAATATTATATTTATAAATAGTGATTTTGACTTGTTTTTTCTTATTTGTGTTCATATTAATATTTTTTTATATTCTTATTTACAGTGTAATTTGGTTTAATTTTGTATCGAAAACAAAGTACTGAGTACAAAGTTACACATGGTTCCTGATCATCATGAATAACGGTGATGACTTATTCTAATTACAGTGATCCATATAATCATGATGTTATAACTGTGCAGCCCTACTGTCCTGTAAAGAAGTGAGTATTTGTCACGTTCTTTTGGATTAAAAAGGTGTTGAAGATAGATGAACTTAATTTGAACTTAGTTTCATTTCCACGTCCTGGCTCATGACCTTCAGTTATAAACGATGAGTCATGCTTCAGTCTAGTTGCACACAGAGACATGCGCTACATAAACCCATGTGTAACTCCCCGAAACATTTCATTTAAGCCTCCTAAAATTTCCGCCTCATCAAATCCTCCGTCGATGACAAGATACTATTAAGCGCTGAAAAACCATGCACTGTTAATCTTCGTAATGTTCATCAAACAGCAATCATCAAGAGGAAGTACAACTTGAAAAAAGCATGAGTCAGCGCAGGAAAATGGCCCGGCACAAATGAAAATGTAATTACAATCAGCTACAACACCACTTCCAGGAAGAGGCTGCAGTGAAAACACGGAGTTGATTCGGCTTAAAACACACACGTGAAGAAGGTGTAATACATGCAGATGGTGGTATATTTAAGCACTAAATACTTGAGGGTGACTCTGTGATGCAGATGATGATGAGTGGAAACAAACCTAGTCAGTGCATTTAACCTTTGACCTCCTGACTTTTCTAAATTAAGGTGAAGTCATTTGTTTGAAAATGACCTATCAAGTCCTCCAAGTTGGGCCTGTCCTTGTCATTCGACAGGCCAAGAAAAACCTCAATCAATACCAATCTTGAATCAATAGTTGAGTGGAGAGGAAATCACAACGTGCCGTGTCAATTTAAAGTCACATTTTAGCATCGCTGAACAGAACGCATCAGTTAATGAACTACTTCATTTCAAAAAGATTTTCTTTGTAGCTTAAAGTAACATCCCATGCAAATTGAGACCTTTATTCACCCAAAAATGCTAAAAGGATGTGTTTTTTTAAAGACAAATAATCGGCAACAATAGAAGATCAATACTCCATTACTCCAACACGGTGTGTGTCATTAGGGGAAATGTCAGGGGTCAACGCTGCGTCTGCTAGAAGGTCACCAATTAGTCTACATTATCAATTATTGCCACTGCCAAAATGTTTCAGCGTGAGAAGGTCAAATCTTCAATTGGAAAGTCACTTTGGAAATCATAACTAATAATTGGACATTTCTCATCAGTTCATAGTGGATACACATCATGTAACACAAATGTTTAAAACTGAGAGTATGTTTCTGAAGTATTCTGAAAATTAGAGACGTATTTAAAACAATGATCAGACTTTTAATATATGTTGTTTGATCAACATGCATTAAAATGATCATCGATACTGAACTCAGCTCCATCATCAGTTCGCCACGATTTAAGAGCGAATATTTATTAGACAACCATGATGCATGGTGATCAACAACTGAAAGCCATGAACAAAATTGTAATCCAAAAAGAAACTTATTCATCATTGAGACGTGAAGGAATGAACACGATTGCAGAAGTTTGTGGCTGATTCTGGATCAGGAGAGCAGGTTGCATAACTTCAAAAAGGAAAAAAAAAATCAGTATTGAAAACAATCCCACAAAAATTAAGGCACGGGGCTATTAAGTCTGTTTTTTGCTCCTCCTCCTACAAAATTAAAATAGGTCAGGTCCTGTCTAGTGTAAGAAGAACATACTTTCTCCACAGTTTCTGTGTAAATAACCCACATTTGTAATAAGTAAAATCTGGCAAATAGCTGCTTTGTTGACAATATCTGTCCCAAGCCAATTATTCATACGCATATCATTTTATTTGTTTTTGCACAACACAGACTGTAACAGGGTGGAAGGGTTTTTGGATTTTCTTCTGCAGCTGTAGATCCAGATGATCCATCACCACCAGACCAAACCAAATGTTTATCTGCTCAATGTCACCAACATTATTTCCTGAACATGAAATCCATTTTGCCAACAGACAGACAGATATCAGCAGACAGGCTGAGACCATGACGTCAGAGATACAAGCTGATGCTATGCTGTATATACGGGATGGTGAGAATTGTCCCATCAATTTCAAAGACCACATAACAACAGGAAGTGACATCACAGCTCTGAGTGAGAGTTTAGCGAGGTTGTTGACCTTCACAGACATGAAAGTGTATGAGGAGAATTTATGTAGTTCCCAGTCCTCTAGATACAAATATCTGAATTAATTTTATAGTACTATAAAATGTGAATTACTATGTTTTGGCAAGCGCATTGCACAATGGAGTTCTGCTGAGGGAGGAAGTTTTATTCTCCTCACATTAAGAGTTTGTCAGAGAGGAGAGGCAGGCGAAAGCTACAGCTTAAAAACAAAACAAACTCTGTAAACAACTTCTGGATAATTCCACAACATGATCAGTTTAACCAGTGGGGAAGAGGTTGTAGATGCACTGTTAAAATCAGGCATCAGCAGTGGCCACGGTTACTCAGGTCAAAAAAGTTTTTTTGGACCTTAAATGATTGAATAATGGTTGGAACAATCAAGATGATGACACGAATCAATAATCATGATCATCATAAGTGTCCAGTCAAGTATCAATACGGAGTTTCAGCATCATGACCATCATTGGAAGCCTGTACACTGTTTGCATCAAGCTGACATCAAATGAATAAACTTTTAAGTAAATAAATAATACCACACCCTCGGGAGCCGATCCAAAAACAAAAACATGATCAGGCTGGTTTCCAACATTTGCATGCATCACCGACTGTTTGTACCAAAACACGCCAACAGATGGTGAAGAGGGTTCTATAATGGATGCTGATGCACCAGGCCAAAAATAAATGTATTTGTTAGGGGGATTTTATGAGGAGAAGCTATTGGCACACACACACACACACACACACACACACACACGCACGCACACACACACACACACACACAGCGACAAATAGTGTACTAAAAAGGAGATAAGGGAATATTTAAAGGCTGTGTGTATGTATGAGGGACTGAGAAAACACACACATCACACGAGTTTTCCAAACACGGGTCCCATGAGGGAGTAATTCTCCCTCTCTGTCTTTTAGATGGCACACAGCAAAAACAACTGGTCGCACAGCTATTTTGGAATTCACAGCTACTGGCCACCTCATACATCTGGGTGTTTCAGCGTCCCTGATGGCAACCCTACGGCCTTCAATACACACAAGAAAATACTTGGTCTGTTTTACCAGTGTGGTTCTACAAGAATAATAGTAGATCAGAAAAGCAATGTTTGGTTGAGCCCTGTGTGAATCAATGTTCTAAATAGACATAAAAGTAAAAGTAGTAGTTTTATTAACAGAAAAAGGTCAATACGTTTTTTGTTTTTATAGAGAAACTTCTTTTTAGATCAACTTAGAATAAAGAATAGCTAAGACTCCACCTCTCCCATCTCTCATGAAGTCAGTATGCAGGTAGGTAGAATGAAAAGTGATGAGGAAATCATGCAACTTGACAATGATAACTCAAATTGCAGCTCAATCAAAAAACATCCCATCAGTATGCCGCACCACATCCTTCACCTTGGACAGGAAGTGTGCCCTTCGCAAACCTGTGAATGGATGTCCAGACATACTTCGTCCATCAGTCGCTCCCCTCTATAATGACCGAGACCTTGAGAGGCGTTATTTAGCTCTTGTCCGTGAGCAAACAATGCAAGAGGAATGCTGCAGAGTGGCTGAGGCTTTCCAACGTTCCACTCGTGCTTTAGCCATGTGATGCGAAAGGAAAAGCAGTAGCTTGAACAGATGTACTGCTGCGAAATCTTGCCCAGTCTTAATTCAAACATCAGGAGACACACACACACACACAAAAACACTCTTTAGAAAGGTATTAAATTGTGATTGTGATGTTTGTTTACTTCATTGTTAAAATACTTGAGGACAGAAAGGTGGTGTGAGTGAAAGCTTGCACGAGCTAAATTAGCCCAGATAATGGAAGCGTGTCTGTGACAAGAAGTAATGTATGAAATCAAGAAGGATGAGAGCAGAGGAGAGTAGAGAGGGAGAGATGAAAGTCGACCAAATACCGGGACGCAAGAACAAGCACAATCTACAGGACGGTCAATACTATCATTGTTTCTTGTTGTTATCATTGTTTCAGCCCTTTCCCAGCATTTACCAGGACGCCATGTCAGTGTGAATATGTGGAACTGTCATGTAGATGCGTGATATTGTCCTGCATTTTTGGAAGTTTTCCGTTGTGATGGATACTTCAATAGCATTTTTTTGGTTTTTTTTTACTAACTGTTCAACCTGTTTCTCCTTAGAGCTTAATTTACTTCTTGATGTTAAAACTGTATTTCCTTGATTATATTATTTGTTAACATTATGGTACTCATTCTTGACGCAAAACATTTACTACTAACATTAAAGAATAAATACTAAAATTTGTTCTCTGCTTGTACTTAACATGTGTAAATGTACCCTTCATTGACATTGACTTATTTTGTGTATTTTTTCATGATAATATTACGGTTATATATATTTTTGAAAGGACAAATATTTCAGTTCCCTTCAAATGTGTCACCACTACTTCAATGAACTTGTCAGACTCGTTTTACCACTTGGAAATCTTTCATTTGATCAAATCAATTCGGCTGAATGAAGGATTTAATCATCAACACATCACTGTGTCTGTTATTCCAGTCCTAGATGGATGGATTTACACAAATATGTGTGGGATCCACAGACTAGAAAGCCATTAATCCTCTATGCAGGCAAAATCAGTCCGTAATGTACAGTAACCACAGGAACGTGTTGTCGGTGTCGAGTTGTTGGACTGACGTTATGCAACCTTTTAAGCTACAGTTCGAATTTGAATGTCATTTATTTCATTCACTTGTTTGTGACACATCGATGACAACAGAAAGACCTGGGTCAGATAAATCACAATGTAGTTTTACCATTACAATTCTATGTGTGAGCAGCCTTCAGTGCACAGACCAAGTGGGCACAAACAGAATGGACACGAGAGGAAGACAACATAGATCAGAGGGAATGTACCACACACAAAAATAACAAAGCGGATTAAATTCATATAAATATAGCAACACAATTTACTTGGTTCCAAATAGTAGATTAATAGTAATTGGGATTAACCATCCTGAGTAATAGACAGACACGAAGGGAGGTGAAGAGGAAAGTGCAGAGAGGGTGGAATGGGTGGAGAAGACTACCAGGTGTGATCCATATTAGACCAGTATAGTAGTGAAGCGGGGGCCTTGGGTTATGGGGCAGAGGGGGTTCAAAAAACACTGTCATCTATGTACTTCTGCCTTGGATTTAATAAATACTGACTTTCAATTTAAAACCTTCGTAAAGGCAAATTGGTTTTCAACATATGACAAAATTTCTAGATTTTCTGACTTCCTGTTATGGTTTTATATTTACTTCAAGTTGCGGTTTCTAAAGCACAATCGACAACAATGTGGAAAATAATGAAGGAAAGTGAGCTCTGGAAACTGACTGAAACAATATTAAATGCATAAATATCCAAATTGCATCCCTAGTTCGGACATATTTGCAGACCATGCAATTGGTGAAGTGGCTCAGTAACCTGATAGGCCAGGAACAGAAATGAGTATATCAGTGGGGCAGTTTATATGGAGAAAGAAGAGGAGGAGGCAATGAGGGAAAACAACCGCGTTGTGTCAAGCATATGGACACCTGGTCTCATTAGACACACGAATAATAAAATAAAGGCCATCCAATCTTATCTAATCTAATCTATGTTCGTGAGCAAAGATGCTGACTTCCTGTTTTCGGAATTTTTGGTATGTTTGCCACAATTTAATGTTTCAGATCATGAAAAAACCTTATTCACACCACTGTATATTTGGCCGTGACCTCCTCTCACATCAATAAGTAACGGTTTGCAAGTGAACTGAAGCATTCGCTCCACACAGTGACAAAATGCTGTAGCAACAGTAGCAGAAATTGAATTGGCATGAATGAATGTTTTTTTTTTTGTTTGATTCTTTTTCTGTGACCGTCCATCCCGGAATCAATTACACTTCCACGCCACAACCATTTTGTTTTCAGTATAAAGCACTGAATTACTTAGAGATATAAATAAAACTCAATAGACAGTTACCAAAAAAAAAATCAATTCCCTCCAGCTTATTGATTGCAGCGTTAAAAAAAAAAAAAAAAGTAGGAGGTGTTGCTGACACTGGAAAAAAGTCAGCAGATTGCGAAACAGTCTGCAGAGACCGAATGAAAGAGACAGTGAGACATTGGGGGAGATGAGGCGTTGAATGGAAATGAAGCAGATATTCTTACAACATCTGCGTGGGGAAACCTGCCAGTCTTCAGCTCCCTGAGTGAGGGGCAGCTAAGGAATTGAATCCGATGGAACATGTTGTTGAACGAACAACAAAGTTTCTTCCATGACAGAAATCAGGATGCAGGAAATTTAATCAGAGCCAAATTCTAACCTGAAAATAATGAATGAAGACGATACTTTCACTGAAAATTTGGAAATCTACCAATAAAAATGTCATAATTAGATTTATTGCTTTTATATTGTATTTCCTCTAAATAAAGATCATATTCAGTACAATTTAGAGCTGCAGCGGCCGATTTTTCGGTGCCGATATGGGCATTTATGACATTATCATGATGGGCCGATCAACTTCTTTTGATTGATGATTTTATTATATATTAATTTATTTGAATAAAATGCTCTTTATATTTGTACATGATGTGAAATGTTTTTACTCTTTAAGGTTTTACACCAGAATGTAAAATGACAAAAAAAGGGCAAGCATTTCTCTGGAAAATCACACAACTTGTGATGCTGCAGAGCCGCCTGCAGAGTTTTCTATACAGTGTTGTTTAGCATTATTGTGTTTAGTAGGTTCATGTAAAAAAAAAGTTTAGTTGATGAAAAAAAAAGACAATCGGCAAAAAATCAGTATCAGGCTTTTGAGACTTAAATAAAAACATAAATTGAAAACAATTCTGATCACTGCACCCCTGGAACAAATCTGACTTTTTGAAGGCACTTGCACATCCTCCCTCCCAACATCCAGACTCAGAATCTGTCCTCACTGCAGAACAATTTGTTGGTTCACCCTCGGTAGCCGTGTTGCTGTACATAAATAACTATGGCAGAAGACAGTACAAAAGTCTTGTGAAGGTTGGCACATGAGTGGCATGAAAATCAAACCAGAGATGAGTGTAACAAGAAATAAATCAATAGCAACACCAAACAAATAAAAATACAGCAAGTACAAAATAAAATACATTTCATAGAAGTCTAACAATGCACTGTCGTAACGCAAATCACACTCAGCCAAATCAAATGAATGAATATCTCAATGTGTAAAAATAGTATGTTGTTTTCGGATGTTGGTAACATTTCCTTAAGGTCTATATCAACTTTAAAAAAAATCATTACAAGCATACGCTTAAACAGACCCATCATCAGCAAAGCTTGGTCGATGACGCTTAGTGGACGACCCAGATGTTGGGGATGATGGTGATGGTGATGATGATGGCATGAGGCTTAGGCTAGAATTAGAGTCGTCCACACGTTCATATGGAAAATAGTAAGGCAGAATCACACTTAGATTTTGAAAATAAATAAGAGGGACTGCCACTAAAACAAATACAAAACATATTTTTAACTGTCTCCACATACAAAGTATTGAGTATTATTTTTAAACCACAGCTAATGTGGAAAAAATCAACATTATTTTGACAGGAGCACTTTTTACAACATGAACATGCTATGCTAACAATGACGTTATTTCGTCTTAAATCATGTGCATTTTAAAAGAAACGGAGCTCACAACACAACTTCAGTGAGTCCGCTTCCGTGTCTTACCTTTGAAGAGAACGGCGGTCCAAATATAAAATCCAACCGAACATGTTTCCCAAAACTTGTGGCACCGCATCCTGCCGGTGTTCAGCTCTTCACCGCCCCGGCAGCGGCCTCTCCGAGTCGGCTGAAGGGGGACCTCGCTCCCGCTCTCTGGTGCTGCTGAGACTGACTGACGGCCGGTGGGGGGGGGGGAGTCAAGTGGTGCGCGTGCACGCTAACCAGGTGCCTCACGGGAGCGCGCCCCCACCAACGAATTCACATTTTAAATCAATCAAACAATGCACTGTTTTTATTCGAGAATTTTGTGCAAAATCTTTTATAAAATATGTCGGAAAGTTCGAAAGCTTCGATTTTATGCAGACATATCGCACACTGAAAAATTCAATAAAATAATCACAATTAATTAATTGAATAAATAATAACATTGTAAACACCACACCGAGCATTTAACCTTACCAGGCATCGTTAGGTTATGTCCTTCTTTTATCATAAATCTGACCTTATTTGGTCTGCAAATCCTGACTGTTTTCTTGTGGAATAATACATTGGGCAAAGTACTCCAGGTATGGAAGAGTGTCTCAGCGTTTTTTGATAGTGAAAACACTTATTTCAGTGCTTCTACTGTATGACTCTTTCTTAAACTGCATTCTAGACCTTTAGCTCCATCCTTCTCTGATCCTGACTCTGGTGTGGACCATGGCAACATCTCATCTTCCACACGGCAAATATTCTTGTTTGATCACAACAAGAAATAGAGATTGATGGGAGCAGCCACTCGGTCACACTGTCATATCACCACTGTCGAATCACATTGTCTTCACCCCTCAAGTTAGTTGCAAGACGCTCATCAGCAGCCACATTTGTTTCCTCTGCGTGCCAGACTGCCGCACAGTCAACTTTTATCCCGCTCCATAAATAGTGTCAGCTGATAATAGGATCCGACAAGCGATGAGGGGGAGCACAACACATATGTTTTCATCGCTCGGCTGCATTCTCTCGTCCTCCTCTTCATGAGATAGACCGTCATCATCTGAGAAGCAATCGTGTGTCACTGTTGTTCTTCCTGCTCTGCTTCACGACTCACACATCAAGTGTGCGAAGCTTCATTAAGGCTTTTATTATTTACTAATGCCAGAAGAGCGTCTTTGTGGGGACCACGAAGAGAAGCAGCTTGATTCTGAGATGATAACCTCACAAGTTCCTGGGATCCGAACCAGGAATATTGTGGCTGCCAACTTAAACACACAGCAGATCTCCTGCTTTTTAATCACAAAAACTTTGCTTGGAACATAGATGGGTAAACAAAACAGGACCATGCCAGCTATGTTCCACCCTCCGGATCCAGAGCTGCCAGCTAAAACACATCAAAGGCTTCTTAAAAAAAATCTGCTCATTGTTGCTGTAGAACTCAAATATGTTGCTGTGACTATGTGGCGCAGACATTTTCTTACTAGAGCATGTCAGTCGATCTAATAATTTAATAATGATAGTCTATATAATCTAAATAATTTTTTTGACAATGAGAGTCAGGCTTTTTGTGAACACCAACTGAAAAAGTGAATTATTTTACTATAGAAATTTCTCTCTGACTGTTTGTCACTTTGTCATCTGTTCTGGAAATTATGGTGTGAACATTGTCTGGTGGTGAAGGTTGGAGTTCTGAGGAGTACCTGCTTTGGTGAGAGCTGTTGTCGGACATCCCACAGTGATTGTGCAGGAGAAGATTTGCTTTCATCTGGATATGGTGGTAAATAAAAGGACTTCTTGTGAAGCACAAGATTGTTCTTTACTTTTTCATACTCATGGCTGAAGTTTTACTATTCTGGAAACACCTATTGCTCAATTATTATTATTGGGAGATGTATGTAAATCTGTATATGTAGTAATGTATTTACAAATAAATATTTCATTATATTAGCAATCAGATAGATTAGATTTAAAAGTGCTGAAGAAATTTGACAACAAATAAATAAATAAATAAATAAAATAAAGTAAGGGACTGAATTTGAAGGAGGTGAAGAAGAGAAACGGGGATATCATGGTTGATCTCTGTCAGAGGAGCAAGTGGCAGGCTTGCAGCTGGTGAATAGACTTTTTTTTACTTTTTTGCAGGTCAGGTTACAACTTTTCAAATATTTTTGTGAAATAGCTTTAAAAAATCCCACCACGAAGACATACAGGACTTGGACAAAATAAATTAAAGCTAAAAAAGCTTTAAGGTGTATCCATTATTTTTGTCCAACCCCTGTATTTGCTGTATTCATTTCAAATTATTTATTTCTTCAAACATTCTTGTGCCTTCCTTCTTATTAATTCGAGTGCTTACTCTCAGTGGACAACTAGAGTGACTTGGTCGCCCCCTAGTGGATATCGTGCTTTTCAACATTGCAGATGAAATACTTCAACGAAATCAACCGGGAGTAAAATCAATAAATGAGACTAGATCATCAATGAAGATCAGATTATTTTAACCATGGATAAGAATGAAAGTCAGTCGTATATATATCATGTGACCCTGAAACTACTAAAAGACGTTGTGTGGAACCCTGTCCCAGTTTTCTGCGGCGTGGTTAACGCTTCCCTGAGATGCTGCAGAATGTTTGTCTTCATTCCACCACCAGTGGCTTTTCCAAAAACTGTGAAAGGATCTCTGTGTCCGACCCGAGATCCGTCTCTGAGACCCAAAAGCTCAACAGTCTGCAGTGGAGCTGTCTGACTACAGAATATATTTCATCTATCAGGAGCTAATTTGGTGTCGGCGACAATGAAGTTTGTGCTACTCTTGGCCTTTGTCAGTGGTAAGTTTTTTTTTGTGTTTTATTATTTACATTCCTTATAATTAAATATTTTTTGCCTTCAAGTCGTAGTTCATCTTCTTCACTTATTACTGTAGTTCTCGGGGCAGCTTTTCCTGGATTTGACTTTCACATTCATATCAATATTTGTCTTTCAAACAGCACTTAAATAGAAGCCTGGCTAATATCACCCATGAAATGTTTTAGAATTCCATGTTTTTCAATTCTGCTGCAGGGGTTTTTGCAGCCCCATTCGTGAAGCAGGAGGATGCGAAAAGATTCATCCGACTGAAGCGTCAGTCAGGATACTGGGACCCTCATCATGCTCACAACCAGTGGGGCTACACCATTCAGGAGCAGGTGAGGACACGCCAGAGTACATTTCTACCAGAGACGTTATTTCAGTGGTTTCTCCATGAAGGCCAGTGAATACTGGACAGCCATCCGGACTGATGCTCAGTTCTACATGGACATGGGACACATGATGTTCGACCAGTCAGTGGCAGAGTAAGTACAGTGTAATGAAGCTCTCCCTTTGCTGTTTGTTTTTGTTTATTCAATACCACAGGAAATGCAACACAAAATGCCTTTTAAATAATTTTACTGATTCATTTATATTTTTCAAAACATCATTTGCATC
Source organism: Synchiropus splendidus (assembly GCF_027744825.2). Lineage (NCBI taxonomy): Eukaryota > Metazoa > Chordata > Actinopteri > Syngnathiformes > Callionymidae > Synchiropus > Synchiropus splendidus. The sequence continues at coordinate 3,576,534 of NC_071344.1, forward strand.
AACATTGGAGTGTGTCTGACATAGGTGTTTGAATAGAAGGCAATATTCCAAAAAGAAACCTAATATGATTATTTATGACATGACTAAACCATTACATTATGGTGGATATATTGGTGGATATCGACCTGACTCATCCTAGAAGAAAGCAAACAGTGAGAGAGTGTCACTTCTCTTGAGTGCTACTGACCATTGCAGACTTCACCAACAGCAAAAAGTGTGACCGAGGGAGAAACAAAACTGACCGTATTGTTTAACCATAGTGATTCAGACTATGAATGTTTCTTTTTGTTTTGCAGCGAGAACAACAGGATGTACATGGAGATGCTTCGCCAGGCCCGAGCTCACCTGGACAGCCACACTGGGGGGCGTGAATAAAATCAACTATCGATCAATGCCATTCATTTCTGAGTATAGAAATCAAAAGCTGAAGGCCGTACACAAGTGACGGGTTGATGAGGTTCCTTGAAACAGTTGTTTCAAACAAGGTTTCATAAACCAAAGATCATATGGCAGACAGCGCCACCTAGTGGCCTCTCTTGGACACCGCTTCATGAAACCTCATCGACCCATCACCATCTATCTTCGACAATTATTTTCTCTTTCTTGCAAAATAGAGTTCTTTTACTGAGCGACTTTATATGAACTGGTCTTTTTTGCCTTATACTTTCAATAAATGCATTAAATCATAATGAGTTTCTTGTTTTTACTCGTAAGTGTTCCATTATTCAACATGGAAAATGAAATTGTGGCCGATAATTTGAAGTGCTTTTACAGCCAAGTGACGATGGTGTGCCTGTTTTAGTGAAAACTATTAGGTTACTTTCTTTTTTGAATGATAAATAAATGCTTGTTGGTGGATTTAGTTCTTTATTGATTTTAAATCTCATAAACTTACAGAGTGTTTGCTTGAAATTTAAATTTACATATCATAATCTTATATTTACGTGGATATCTAAGACTGGATTTTGAACACAATCATGGAGTGCTTAGTCCCATTAAAATATCAACCCGAGTTTTGTAGCACACACTCACACTGTACTGCTATCTTTGTGGGGACATTTCATTGACTTTTCCACAACCTCTCACTCATCCTAGCGAGGTCACTTAACCAAACTTAAACCCAGGGAAAGGGAAAATCTTTGGATCCTTGTTCTTGGGCCACATCATTGGTGTCAGATGGTGGTTTGTCAGCTACATCTGCAGTGAATGTGGATCACAAGTTACCAGCCTGTGAAAGTTGTGGGCCGGAAGCCGGCTCCTCGCTTGGAGTTGGAGGAGCGACTTTGAGGAACATGTGTATGGCAGGGGTGAAGATGAGGATCGTCCCCAGTATTGACACGGTGAGGAAGGCCCACAAGAAGATCCTGTCCAGCACCTGAGCCACAAACTTCCAATCCTGCACCACCTGTGGGTCCAGAAGGATTCACACATGAATCACGTTTTCAATGGTTGCTACGGTGGCCACACGTACCTCTCTGATGAAGTGCTCCTTGCGAATATGTCTGCTGATGTATCTCACTGAATAGATGGCCTTCTCCAGCATGGTGGCCCAAGCTTCGTCCTCTTTGCCGTCGGTCTGTCCAGCGTTTCCTCTCTGACCTCGTCGAGCTCCAGAGCGTGACTTTATCTCGGGACTGTCCGGAGCGAGCTCCGGATAGTGGTAGCGGTCGGTGTGACCCCTCATACACAGCATCTTAGGCAGCCTCTGCAGGAAGAGATTTCTCACCCACGGTGACATGGGGTGGTACGTGGCTGAGGAGCGGTGGTGGACGTTGATGACAAAGACAGTGACGATGATGGACAGAGTGACGAATATCATAATGAAGAGCAGGTACTCTCCAATAAGTGGAATGACTTTCGAGGAAGAGGGGATGATCTCTTCAATGACCAAGAGGAACACAGTGAGCGACACCAGAACGGAAGTGGACAGTGAAAGCTTTTCCCCTTCATCTGATGGAAGGTAGAAGACCAGGACCGTCAGGAAGGACAGACCCAAACACGGGATGATAAGGAAGAGAGTGTAGAACAGCGGCAGCCTCTTCAATATAAAAGAATACGTGATAAACGGGTATGAGTACAATCCGTCTTTACGGTTGCCCTTGGCGCCGGTGGCGCTGAGGATCTCCCACTCCCCGTTATCAAAGAAGTCCTTGCGGTCCACCTGGTTGTCCATCAGAACCAGGTCCACCATGTGGCCGTCATAGGTCCAAGATCCGAACTTCATAGAGCAGTTCTGGCGATCGAAAGGGAAGAAAGTCACGTCCATGGTGCAAGCGGATTTGTAACTGGCAGGCGGCGTCCAGGTGATGGCGCCATTGTACTTGACAATGGCTTTGGTCATGATGGAGCCTTCAAATCTGCCGTCAGCGCTGAAGAAACAATGAAACCCAATAGTGAAGCTGAACATTCTGAAACTAAAATGTTTTACTTATTAGGGCTTAGTGACTGAATAAATGCATGCTGGAATGTTATGTTGGAAAATATTTTTCAACTAATGCCTTTTCCTGCTTCATCATGTCTTTTTCTTTACTATAATTTTGCAGACAGACCCTTCCACTGTCCTGGAATATACCATGTCAACAAGGCACATTAACTCACTTCTCATAGAGGACAATGTCTGGCAACCAAATATTTTCAGATGGAACTCGGATTGAAGTGATTCCTCCATATTTTTCTGGATTCCACTTTAGCTTGTTGTCAATCCACTCCTGTTCATTAGAAAGAAAAAAAAAACAATATTGTTGGGCAAAATATACTGATGTTTTTTTCTTCAACATTTATTCATATTTTATTCAGCTGACGCCAGGGTGATAGTGGTGTTACACAGCTACAGGAAAGCTTTTATTTGCGCTTATTTTGTGAAACATCCTTAATGAAAAACAAATATGTCTCTGGTAGGACCAAGTTTACTCACCTGACGAAGCCAAACGTTTGTCGTCATCAGCTGATTCTTCTCATCCTGTAATTACAAATATATACAATTCAGAAGTTAAATACAGGAATAATAGGATTAAAATACGATTTTTGAGACCTATATCCTTGTTGTTACCTGAAATAATTCCAATACTTACATGTATTGAAACAGTACATAGAACAAGAAATAAAAATAGAATATATTAAAAGAAACGCTAGAAAAACACATCGCTAATATAAAACATTATAACAGATTAACCATGCAACATTTAAAAATGTGAAACAGTGACATTTTTGTGACTGGTTCAACACTCTTGTTCATGACAACTGAGTCTAAGTTGGGTGCAGCAACAAGGCTGAGTGGGGGGATGAGAATAGAACCATGTGACTTCTCGCACCTCAGTGGATGCAAGTTTCAGGCTCGAGGAAGAGAATCAACCTTGCAAACGTCACCGACAGACATACAAACATACAGTATATGAAGGCATGTGTGGGCGAGCTGAGGGAATAATGGAAGGGGGAGCAGCTGTCACACACAGTTGGGTGTTTTGGTGATCACATAGAGCAGAGGTGAGTGGTAATCGAATCAAGAGCGGCAGCAGCGGCAGCAGCTCAGCAGGGCAACAATATCACATATTGCGGCCGTATGATCTCCCCCATAAAAGCTTTTTCAGCTTCAGTTTTTGTGACTAATTTCACTTTACATTCGTCACAAAGAAGCTTTGTTTGGTGACGGTGTGCTGGAGGGAGAGGACGAGTTCAAGTCTGAACAGGATGGGATTAATATTTCAGGGAAGAAGCTGGGACCCTCCATTAGGGTCCTGCCTTTCCCTTTCCTGAACACCTAAACCACATCAACCTATCAGCAGAGCTCTCTGAAATATTAAAAAGAAACACTGGTGAAATGGATGGGGATGTGCACGATGCTCCAGATCTATTTCTGGTCCTTGCACAGCAATGTTTTGCGTGATCAGCTCTGACAAAAGCAACTATACATTTTTAAAGGGACAAGACAATCTTCATAATGTCTGATTACAAGAACTCCATCAGCAATGATTTTGTTTGTTGTAAGTCACTACTGATTCGATGTGTCGCGCGTCATCTCTGCCACTCATCCGATGAGGAGATAATAATACCAAGAATATTATAAACAGGTCTCAAATATTTTATTGTGGTTGAGAAGTGCACTGAATTTTAAATATTGTTAATGCAGCTAACAACACAGTGGTTCATTCACTTTCCTTTTGAGGAGGATTTATTCTGACCTGATCATTTTCTTTCATTCAGTGACTCTGGAGTTATCTTTTCTCAAAGCAGGAAACTAACGAAAACATATCAGTATAAGCTTTAAATATTCAAGTTAAATTGAAAAACCAAAACATAGCAACAACCTAGCAATAAATGCATCATAATATTGTTAATAATCTTCAGTCTGTTTGTTGGGGAATACTTCCTGCCTCAGATTAAATGAGTAACTCACAATGACAGCGTGTCTGTGGACTGAGTAGGAAAAGAAGACACCGCCCTTGTAATATGTAATTTAATATAGGCTGAAGGCTGGTGCAGAGCAGACCCAGCTCAGACGGTGTAGAAGGGAACAGCATGACATTTTATTCCAAAAAATATTTCGACCATTTACATGCCAAGAAATTAAAGATCTAAAAATGTTTGTTGAGGGAAAACAGGCAATTAATACTTGAATCTGATCACTTAAAGCTGCTGGATATTACTAGCTTAATTATACTGGGAGAGGTAGAGAGTGAATCTGAGTTACCAGAGGCAAATATCAACACGCGACAGCTGCGAGGAACAAGAATTTACACACTGAATTTCAGGGATTTCCAAAGAGTATCAAAACAACTCGTTCTAATTCATTTCTAAATAAATCAAGTTTGATTTAGGAATAAAACAATTACTACACTTACAGAATGATCTTGTACAACCTATATTGGTTAATTGATGGCTTTAAAGTGACAGCAGGTGTGAGTGTCTTTCCGGCAACCTGATCATCTGACGTACGGTCTCTCACCCCACAAAAGCCTGACCACATTATGATATTGATGAGGTTTCATGAAACAGTTTCAGAATCATTTTCAGTGCTCTGAAGGTGGTGATGTGTGTGGTTTCATTGAAATAGTCATTCAAAGCCAAAGAATATCCAGCAGACAGCGCCATCTAGTGGCCTAAAAATTAGGGGACTGTTTCATGAAACCTCACAAACCTATCAGAATAAGAAGAAGTCAAAGGATATACACATATTAATTCGGACTGCACGTCCGTCGTGTGATGGCGTGTTTACTCACCACGTCCACCAGCTGGGATATTTTCAGTCCAAAGCGCACCCTGATTGTATCATTGGCACGTTGGATGGGTCGGACCCAGCGCTGGTATCCTTGGAAGAGATTCTTCAACAGAGCGTCCTCCATCTCCGCCAAGGACACAAACTCACTTGAAGCTGATGGAAACAGTGGTAAATCAAATCAAACAATTCAACATAAAACACATGAAATTATGTAAAAAAAAGTCCAAATCTATAATGTATAGTTTAGTATGGATCCTATGGACCTTTAGTCAACAATAGCTGAGGTGCGGTGTGCACGCTTAGATTGATGCAGCAAATGACAACAAGGGTGTTTACAGATAATGCTGCCTCTTATTCAGGAGACTGCAGGGATCTGTTTGAGCTCAGGACAGACAGGCTTTAGGAAAAAGGACGAAGACGATTGGAATTGACAAAACCATTTAACATCCTGGCAGGTTCAAGTGGAACACAAGGACAAACAACAGACAACTGTCCAGAAGTTGACAGGTCAGCACATCAGTCAGCCTCTGACAGAAGAAGGTCAACAGGGAACAGCTTGACAACAGACAGCCATCATGTGACAGACGTGGGTGCACAAGACTCCTCTCTACTGGCTCTTGCATGCTTATCTCTGTGGGTTAACACACTACCAGTTCAGGAATGTTACAGAATAGTTAGAATCAAAATGTTAGGTTGGAATAGTAGACTTGTTTCTTTGGGAGGGTGTAAAACAACAGCCCAAATTTGAAATACAATACAAGTCAATAAAGCACCACTATGGTTCAGCTCCGCTGAAGCTTGGAAACTAGGATCCGTCAGGGTCCGGACACAACATTTTGGTGAGCCTTAAGTTAGCATTGAGCCAAACATTGACACACCTATGTAGTCAGAGAAAAAGACTGCAGAATGGACTTGGCCCCCAGGCCTTTGGTAGGACTGAGTATCAATACTGATAAAGATGACTAAATCTCTTTTTAAATCCAGGGATGAACCATTTTTAATATGTGGATATTTATATTACAAGTGCTGATACCAACTGTGTTATCTTTCTTAAAAGCCAGGGGATATAAAAGAAATTCAAATTTTATTTCAAACCTGTGGCACCTGTGACGTGATTTTTTTTTTAATTTTGGAAAAAAGTGCGCTAAATAAGTTAAATACAGATAACAAGGCAATGAATAAGGGATTTTAATTATCTGTGATAACTGTTTGAGATACTGCACCATATGCACCTGGCTTCCTTAACTCCACATGCATGGTGTTTTGATCATTCCTCTATAGTCAATGCCAGGAAGAGCTCCACTAAGGTCATCGTGTTACTTAACAGAACACCAATGTGGGAGGTAAATATCATGACATTTCAGGGTGAATGTATAAAATAAATGTAATAAACCAACCAGTCAGTTGCTGTAGTGCACATTGGCGAGATTATAACAGCATACTTTAAAAAATGATTTTCTCTACCCTTCCATTTGTTTATATGATGTTTCCAGAAAGAGCTAGCATGTTTTGGCGCGTGAGTTTAAAAGCTAGAATGTTTCAGAATATGGTTAAAATCCACAGGATCGTCTTTAACATAAACCATGAGATTTAAATTAACTATTTGTGATGTTGCTATCCACGTAATAAACATAAAACAATGAGAATTTTAAGAATCAACAGTAAATGTCGAGCTAAGAAGCTGCCAGTCAAAAATGCTAGCATTAGCAACCTAGCTTCGAAAAGCGAATTAGCTCTTTCAGCAAAGGTTAAACCATTAAACACGCAGCAAAGAAAAGAATGTGAGTTGGAACAACAGCAGCAACACTATAATGTAACAGACATCGAGTTATAAGAAATAAAAACAAATAAATAAAAGGAAATTACCAGTTACATTGACTTTAGCAGCGTACTTGCGAGGTGCAGCACAGTGGCGCGGCAGGAGTGTTTTCTATTTTAACTTCGTCATGCTGAATATTTTATTATTTTTAATAAGAATAAAAGCAAATATACGCATGTTGTTACGGATTTATTTTTTGGGACTGTTCCATTCTTACCGTCGATGGCGGCGAGGCTGGGTGAGCAGGATGCCGAGAAGAGCAGCAGGAGGACGGTCAACTTCTCCATGGTGTCCCGCAGCTGTGAACCTGGTCACGGACGTCAGTTCAGCGTGAGAGGAGCGGGGTCTCCATCAGCTCCGGGACCTTCACCATGTAAACAGAAGAGGGAGGTCGGTCTGTCGGAGGACGAAGGGCAGGTGTCGGGGCGCGTGTGTCCGTGTGCAGACGCTCCGACGATGAGAGGAGAAAGGAGGAGGAGAGGACTGAGGGTGGAGCCGAGACTCAACTTCCCTGCGTGCGGTCTGTTGTGCTTTGTGGGAACAATAACGTGCGATTTATATATACTATATCTGCCACCACTCCATCCAAATCCAACATCATTCATGCTTGTATTAACGCCAGATAATGTTAAAATATTGTAAATTAAGGTTGAATGCGGGGTTTTCCTCAAAGCAAATCTGAAAAATACACGCTCTTTCAAACAATGTATATTTATAAATGATATCAGAAACACTTTCCATCTGCTTAACTCAAGAGAAACTGGCAATCAAAACAATTACCTTCTGCTAACGTCGTCAGTGATTACGTTTGACCACTAGGGAGTGCTAAAGCGGAGGTACAGTATAGCCTGCAAATGTGCAAATGAATACCAACTTGACACAAAAATGCTAATTTTAAATCACACTTCCGGCGTTTACCTTTTAATTTGCAGTGATTCTTTTTTGCTCCGAAGTTATTCTTCTCACTTCAGTGATATTCCCCCCGGTACTGTCGCCATGACATTTGCGTGGGAACCAAAAATGTCACAAAAACACTTGCATTGGCTTCAATTGTGTTACAGGCACTTTTGTTAAGGCAGAACTATATCCAATGCTTTTCCAGCTCTTCCAGTAGAAGGCATCCTGATACACAGCAGTGGTCAGGTCAGAGGTCAATCACTATTTCAAGCTGTCTTTAAAGAAGCTGCCTAAGAACACATGGGTTTTTAATCCTGGTGTGGAAAGAGCGGGGTCTTCAGATGGCTTGGTTTCTCTCCTCCGCAGTGAAGGAGTTAAGCCATCAAGTACTTAGCATTGATCTCCATTTCAACTGCATCTCAATAAGTTATAAGGTTCCTCCAGGGAAGGGTGGAGATAGGAACACCTTAGTTGAGATGGGGCTGGTGTCTCCTTCTTTCCAAGGCAAAGAACCCTCATGGATATTTAGAAGGAAAAATGAGGCCCACGTCGAGCTGCATGAAACGCCCTGCGTTAAATCAAGCATCAAGCGTCAGTGACTTCTTTTCTTTCCCTTCACTTCATTTCTGCCTCCATCCATGGGTGGAAGTGACAGAGATAACAGGAGACTGATTATCACAATGAAATTATCCTGATTTTCTGCTCCACTTGGCGTCTTGGGACAGCTGCTGCCTCCAAAATCATCCGTCCACCTCTAATCATTCGGAAACATGAAGTCTCCCGAGCTGGACACCTGCCAGCACTTGTGTGTGTGAGTCAGTCGTGTATGAGCGTGTGCTCATCTGAACAACATTATTGCAATGTGAACTTTGTTTGTATAGTTGCGCTCATGTGCAAGTGTTTATGTAAGATTTTTTAAAAATAAATATTCTGGGGTTTTTGTTCATAATTATGTAAGCAGTGAGCATTGTTTTGTGTATTTGACAGCAGATTTTTGCATGTGTTTTGCATGTATCATGTATCTTGCTCACATTTAATTATCACCCATAACTATCTAGTTTAGTTGAAATGTTAGCGTTTAAATATGGTTCATGTTACATATGTACGTGAACTAAGTATGCAAGAATACTTCTTGTTTATCAAACCGAAACCCAGTTAAACATGAAAGTTTTCTGATGTTTTAAGTCCCGTCTCATGAATAATGTTGCTTGATAAGTCACTCTACTAAAGAGACTTTGAGATTTAAATATTCCAAAAAGTTCTCTGAGGAGAAGAGAGCATTCGTTTTCTCAAAAGGTTCAGATGGAAAAATGAGTTTAGCTGTAAAACAAAGCAGAAGCAGGACGTTTTGATGAGTGGATGGAGAAAGTTGGGAACACTTGAGCTTTCTTGTCTGCAGACACACAAAATATTTATCAAGCTCTTACATGACACTTGAGCAGCGAGGACTCACACTGATTTTCCTTTTGTCTGACTGACGTCTTTAGAGGCCACGGATGGCTGGAAACTGAAGCTGGCGGACAGAGTTACAGCTCTGTCTCCTTCAGATAACCACATCAAGCGCTGAGGTGAAATAATAAAGTTGCTTGTCAAACAAGTCAAGACTAAAACGGCTGCATATAATTCTCATGCTTGTGGTCGAGTTGTGAGAAAAGGCTCAACAGTTAGGTCCCAATGACTCACCATGTGATTTAAACTGGCATTATGTCACAGTGGCTCCAGTGAGGATTTGCTGCTAATTAACAAGTAAGGCTTAATAAAGGCAAGAGATTACCATCATTTTAATGACAGTGGAAGCTTGTCCACAGCCCACTGAAGTGAGAGTTGAATCATTTTTAATGTTTACAAAGTCACCTCTGATTTAAAAATCTGCGTGAACCAAGTGCAAAACAACGCACTATTTTCACCAAAAAGAGGTGACCATATTCTGAAGAGTACAAAAATGTAAAATCGGCTTCGCAGATCCTGATGCCAGAGAAGTTACAAACCCCATGTGACACACATTTTCCAGGTCTAGTGGATAGCAGTTGAGGAGCTTGGATTTAGTGTAACGACACACAGAAATACTGCGCTTAGGTAAGACTTTTTCAACTTTTTGATCCTTGTCCCATTTCAAACATTTCCTGAAAATTTCATCCATATCCATCCATAACTTTTCAGGTCATTTGACAAACAGAGAAGCCAACGCCTTCGAAAAGGTAAAGATAAATGTTTGGCACTTACACATACGACGGCTCAGCAATAAAGTTGAGAAATAAGATGTTTCAATATTAGAATTCAGCTGCTCGCTGAACCTGATCCAGTGCACCAGGCGGCGTTTTTCCACATTTACTTGTGTTTGCCATGTGAATTTTGTAATACATAAACATTCAGTTCAATGATCTCCTCTCTCTTAATCATTTAAGATGAAGCCAAGCGAGGTGTATTGGCTGTCATTGACCTGTTTGAGGAGACCGTTTTGGTTTCTCTGCTTGTGAGGGATTTCAGGCTCAGGTCACGGTGCCAGTCGCTGTCAGAGGTGCTGAAACTGCATCTGCGGGTTAAACGCAGCTGTTGGTGGAACTGTGTCGGCTGAAAGCTCGAGTGATCGGGTTTCACTGGCTCTGATTCGATTCAGAACTGCTGGAGCGCACACTCACACACCTCACACAGCAAATGTTCAACACACTGCATTGGTAATAGTACATTTATATTGCACACTGTGTCTGAATGCCAGCTCATCATCATGCAGCCATTCTAATAATCCATCCACCTGCCTGGCGAGTCATGTCTATTTCTGTGTGCGGATGCTCTTCAGTAAAATATAATTTCTATATCTCAATTAAGATGTTAAAAAAATGAAATAGCGGAATGTTGTTCATGAGGTTGCCTTTTTTAAATATGGTTAAGAGATGAATGAGGAGTGGTGGTCAAATTTTATTTGAGACACGACGCAAGTTTCATGGCACCATTATGCATGTGTTTGATCCTGACTCAAATCTTTGTCTCTCTTTCAAGTTATATGAAAACATATTTTTGAAATGTGGTTTCCAGATGAGGCAACTGCATGATGCTCTCACTCAAAGCAAAAAACACACCATCTTGTTTCATGAAGGCCCTAAGTGGCGCTGTTTATACAGCATGTCACTGATCCCATAATCCTTTGTGGGTTACAAGCTTTCATGACATCAGTTCCAGTTACATAATGACAACTGTAGGTAAAATGATTTCGCCAAATGGAGCGTTATTTAAATTTCTCAGAAATGGATGAACATGGTTATTTCACACTTCCATGTATGGTGAGGTGAAAGCATGATAGCGCCCCCTTTATGGTTGGTTAGGAAACCAAGGACCTAAAGCAATCTCTCATATTGCCATTCTGATGTTCACCTAGGTTTTCAACACGGTCCTCTAAGGGACGAGGTGGTGCAGGTTTTTGTTGTAACCAGTCAAGCACACATCAGGTAACCAATGAGGTTTCACCTGAAGAAGTTTGTTTTTCGTTGGCCCTAAAAGAAGAGGAAGTTTGAAGTCTGGAAACACTGAAGTCACAACAAAGGAGACTGGTGTAGGAACAGCTGAGAAGTCAGGTGTGTAGATGACTTGATATAGATGAAGTGATATGGTTGGTAGCATGAATTTATTTGACAAACCAAAACAAAAGAAAATGTGATGAATATTTTTCTGTCGATTTTATTCATTTTTTTTTGGTCAATCTGCATTAAAAAGTCTATGAAATGACGCCAAAAGGTCAAATTTTGACTATGTTTTCAAACAGCCGTAAACATTGCAGTCTCACGGCAGGCACTGACTTACAACGACCCCAATGCTAGGTTTAAAGACAGGACGTTTAGCGACACTCTTCTGCTAAAAATACAGACATTTAAAAATACTCTTTTGACACTCAACCATAAATATTCATCAGAGGGTAAATTTAGAGTCTGTACCATGTCTTTGCAATATTTTAATTCCAGAAACAAACACGTGTGTGGACGGGAGGATGTTTGCGTGTGTGTGTGCGGAAGGCTCCCATTTGGAATGAATTATTTAAAGGAGAGTCTCCTTTACTTATCCTCGGTTGACTAGCTTTGGGCACACTGTGTTCTGCTCTCAACGACACAAGAGACTCGCTTAATTCACCGGCCTTCTGCACTGTGTCTGCATCACAGAGTCCCACCCACTCAGGCTTCCCTCTGTGTGCCGCCGCCCATCGCCCCTTTGGCAAGTTTGCCCTCCTACAGAGGGAGACACCCAGAGACGCAACCAAAAAGCACATAGAAGGCAGAAATATATTGTTGGGTGAAGATGCGGATATTTGAGCAAATCAACATGGAACCACACGAACATCACTCTGACTGCACCACCCTATATTCCAGGAGTCAACAGTGAAGAATCATGTAAAATATTCATCCATGTGACCGGCTCAATAATGTATAATCCTCCGTTTAGAGCTTCCCTGCTTCCACACAGACGTCCACTCTCAGCTTCAGAGCTGTCCCACTGTTACAAATTTTGATTATTGACACTACAGCGCTCAGAGGAAGTCATTTCGGAAAGGACGAGGGAAGGAAATGTAAAGTCGCCTGTTGATGTCAATCGATTCCACGCCTGACTTCAGTCACATACTGTCCTTCCTGGCATCACTTCTGACGATTCACTGTTTGCACTCGCTTTAGAAGAGTTTCCCTTTGTGTCTCATTCCACATGGTTAGTAACCACTTTAGGATTTTGAAGTATAGTGAAGCATTTTGTTAAAAACTCTGAACTTTTTGTGTTAAAATGCTGCAACTCATTGCTTTCGCCCTGCTTTGGAACACAACCTTTCACTCTAGATTTGCTTTCTCTTCTAAATAAACAGTATTTGTGTTGAAGCCAAATGGCACATGGTTACCTGTGTGGCGTGTGAAAAAAAGTGGAAGTTGAAATGTCACACATGAGCACAAGTGCTTGTGAGACACCTACAGTAGTTGCGTTGGTCACATGATCTTAAATTCGATTTACTGCAGCTAAGCTCGAAGCACTTCCTTGGTCCAGATATGATCACTTTCAAAACCTCTGAACCTTGTGGCAGCCATTGTGAGAAGTCCACCCCCTTGGCACCTCATCAACCTGCGCACCGAGACTGATGTGAGGGAATCAACAATGGCATCCTCCCAGACCCACATATGAACTCACATAAAAACATGTCTCAATACTCCAAGGTACTTCCACAGTGTAATCATTCTCTTTCACACACACACACACACACACACACACACACACACACACACACACACACACACACACACACGCATGTCTGTCTTTCTATCTTACTGAGGACCGTCATTGACATACATTCCCTAGCCTCTAATCCACAACCTAACCATTCAAAACAAGTGGCCAAACTTAACCTTTACTCTTAACCAAACTAAAACTCAATTAAAATGACCCTCAAAATGAGGCTGAACAAAGTGAGGACCGGCCAAAATGTCTTCATTCTTTTGTTTAAAACTCATACTGGTTCTCACAAGGCTAGAATTACAAGTACACACACACACGCAGGATAACGTCTTATGTTTTGCCATAATGTTTTCTCGTGTCTCTCACCCTAAACCTATCCAAAAGAAATCACTAAATTTAACTAGGACTCTGAACCAAACTTAAAATCAGCCTCCCACCCAACAGTAAGAAGCCCAGGAACTGAAAGATCCAGAGTTAGAAGAGAAGAGTCAGGTAGCATGTGATGTCTAATGAAGGAAGTGGACAATTGATAAAAAAAAAAGCTGTCGCTGTGCATCATGGGACTTGAAGTATGAGCGGGGGAGCTTTTACTGACGGAATAGTTCACTAGAATGAAATATGGGGGACACATATAAACACATCACAGGCTGGAAGTGGGGTTTGACATGTCTGAATTCCAATATCAGACACTGCGCATCAGCCATATTAATAAGCTGATACCGACGCTTTTGTACAGCTAGAAAGAGCAACAAAACCAACCAACCAAGTTTTAGTATCAAATTGCCGGTTCACCTTGTGGCGCTTCTCTGGCTCACTTTATGAGTCCCACAAACCCGTGTCCTCATTTTTCAGGGCCAATATTGCTTATCTTGTAGCCTGCAGCTACGTGTGCATTGGCTTTTTGTAAATTATGACTGGAATTGTGCCGACAGCGGCACTTTCTGCTCACCAAGGATGAGGGTGGAGAGATGTCTATGAACTTAACTCACCATCAGCCCATACAGATGGTATCAGTCCATGAATGGCTGCTGTCATAGCACATATCTCCCATGTATACGGGCCAGTTGGCTCCTACAGTGACCCCTAGTTGGTGCAGCCTGTTTGTACGTACCACATTCAGTCAATGCTTGAAGCTTTTTTTGTTCCTCTTTGTCCAAAACTCTCTGGACTATAGATATTTTTTCTCTCATAGGCAAGGAGAGAAGTCTACCATGGTCATGTGACATTCCTAAAGGTACAGCACAAGGCAAAGAATGAGGGGATTGCAGCCTGCCTCCACTAAACGGAGGCACAATAGAAGCCTAGAGGCTGATATGAACAGTTCATATCTACTATGAAAACAGCAATTTATTGGACTGATAACATCTGAATTGGGTGCATGGTATTGTGGGTTGATTTTGATAATGCCTTTTCTCTAAATAATCAGAGTTAAAGCTTCGCTCAATAACAAAAATGTGTTCCATTGTGGAAGAGTATTTTAAATTCAAGGAAGGAAATCTGAGAGAAACAAAAACCTTGGTCTCCTATTTTAATAGTCTAACGTCAAACAAAAAATACTGACTTGATTTTGTATGATCAATTTTGCAACTTGAAAACGAAATAACAACATCAAGGCCGGTGATTTCTTTCTTTTCCTAACCTGTCTCTGCACACATCCTTTGTTTAGAAAGACCCCATGCTCATCTGAAGGAGGTTAAAAACATAATTCAGCGCACACATCAAGTTTTCACACCTTTATTGTGCAGGTCAAACTGGTTCTCTACGTTCTCTTTTACAACAGGTGCCATTTTTGTTGGAGATTCTGTGGCTACAGTTCAGCCATAGATGGTGTTAGCATCACTCATCTGTAACAACTCACATACATTACCACAGTTCATGGATGACCAATGAGTAAATGATATTATTCATTAAATTGTGCTTGGTAAATTGTGCCAGGTAAATACTTGTTACATGAGAATAACCCCTTTTTTATTGATTAATTGTGACACAATTTGTGCAAATAACAATATTAATTTCACATATTACTGTATATGAAAGGGAATGCATCTGATGGATAAAACGTTATTTGCATATATTTTGCAAAAAATGTTATTTTACCCACCATTCATGAGTTAATTATGTTTATGTTGTATTTATTTGCTGTAAACAACCATGGCTATATGTTGTGTGTGAGCTGGAACTTTACTTAAATCTGTGCTTTGTTTGACACCATGTCATTGATCAAAAAGAAAAGATGGTTAACAAATCAGCAGAATACAATGTTATGACACAATGTCACCCTCAGTAAGACACAACAAAGAGCTTTGTATTTATGCCACATGCTTCCTAAACCCATCCCATGACATCACAGTTGCACTCTAGTCACTTTATCTCATGAAGCATAATGCAGAGCGACCATTAAATATACTGAGATTTTCTCAAAGGTGATTAAAAAGACATTTCAAATAAATAAATAAAAAAACACTGCTAAGGTTTTATGAAGCAACTCATACTAGATACCTTCATGAGTACAAGCTAATGACAATAACATCAATACCTGCCCCTGAGACATTTTTTCCTCTTTAATATAATTCATTTATTCACACTGCTGAATTATTTGTCTGTACATTGATAAAGGCTGAGTGGACTTTTTTCTTTCTTTAACACACAAAGAGAAGGGAAACAAAGAGAGAGGTCATGGCGACAGAGTCAACAGTTGAAGGTTGCACCGAGGGAGGGTGAAGTGCGGAACAAAGGGACAGAAAGGAGGAGAATAGATAACAGCTTTGCATGAATATTGAAGAATAAGGCAACGGATGATTGAGTAAATCTGGCTAAGCGAGGAAACGTCAAGGCTGATGAATCCTGCACAAGAGGGCAAGCGCAGCAACACGAAGGCTTGTGCTGAAATAAAAGCGAGTCCGGTTTTCGGTGTGAAACAGCTGAGGAGGGATAATTCACAGACCCTAGTGGTTAAAAGAAAGAAAAAATGGGGGGTAAAGTCACTCATTTTAAGAAGCTGATGAGAGGCTGCAGGAAAAGTCCCAGAGTTCCGAGCACACACACCGTCACGAAGACCCACAAGAAGATTCTGTCGATGACCATCGCTACATACTTCCAGTCGTCTTCTACCTGAGAGCAGAAGAAACACATGTTACGTGGATTTTTTTCAATAAATACATTCTAATTCCTTAAATAAAACAAAACTTCCTTAGTCTCACAGGAGCAAAGTGGGGCCAAATGCGACGTTCACAGTAAACCCACCAAAGAAATAGTAGTTTTTTTTCATCATTAATCATCTCTTGCTATGAATGCTATATACTGTATGAATCAACAGCTATTTTGTAGTTCTTTATCTTGTGTCTCACATTGTATATCTGCGTTCTCACTCCTTTCACAGTTATAAAAATAAATATGAATATAAATAAAATGAATTCAATGAATAGGCCAGTGTGTTGGCAATGATACAGGAGTGGCCATACAATACATCGGTATATACTGTGACACTCTAAGTTTAGTGCTTATTGTTATGTCAATCCAGTAAAACTTAAGTTAGAGTAAGAGTTAAGTAAGACTTAAAATTCCAACAGAGGAATGTATGGCTTATCAACAAAGTATCTCCAGGGTACAGAAAGAAATGTCACAAATGCAGCAGCATATCTATGCATTAAAAATCGATATAAATGAATATCAATATTTTCTTACACCCATATTAATATATAATGCCATTTTAATACAATTCATTATCCCTTATAATAAATAAATCCAGACAGAATGCATTAAACTTCTTTAAAAATTCTAACCCACAGTTCTGTGGTCATGATCTTCGATTAGAATATGAAATATAAGAAAATAAAGTCCCTTCTACTCTAATGTTTCATCAACAACAGCTACATTACAGACTCTTTTTCGCCTGCCCTGCCTTTTTTTCTTGATGACCCCTCACACCATAGGCATAGAATTTGGAGGCTATGGCTACATGCAGCTTTTGAACACTCATGAGCACAGTTTAAGAACAGAAATAACATTGAAAACATGAGCATTGTAGAGTAGTGGTTGGAGCCCTAATACACCCTTCATAATATTCTTTCGCTCAATATTATGCAAGTTTTGTTTTTTCTCTCCAAAACTGACTCAAGTTTCTCTCTCCTGATGACACATTTGACATTTCATGTGACTCAGTGGGTAAATAAATTTCCCATCTCTGATCAAACGCTTCCCTGAGGGAGCACAGAGGGACAACCGGGTCAGCAAAGAGCTTCTTCAGCAGTCAAGCCACACGCCCAGAGCACCTCACGAGGGAGGCCTCCTACACTCAGCTGGCTGCTCTCACAGTGGGTGAGCCTTGGCTCTGATCTCAGCCCACTTCAGACACACAACTCAGTAAACTCATTTCCAGCAATCCATTTTTTAAGACCAGACATGAAACAAGACAAGACACACGCATCTTACAAACCTCACTGTGGTCTATATAAAGAGAAAAGGAGTTTTGTTTTTCATTTTGCTGTCATCATAAAGCAGCCACAGGATGTGTCTTTCCTGGTCAATCTCTGCTCTAAAGATAAATCCTATATCACATGTGAACATTTAAAAAGCGCCGTGGTAAATGTGTGCTTTGTGTGCGGGTGTTTGATGCTTCAGGTGTGAGCTGTGGGATCACGGCTGCTCCGGTCATAATGCCTTTGTGAGCTCAATGGAGGAGCCAGGACGGCTTTTCTAAACGGATCAGTGATGATGCAAGCTTTGCAAAGAAAAGACAGCACAACAAGCATATCAGGACCATCCAGAGTGTGAAGAAGAGGGCTTTCAAAGCCGTCCGTCTGCTACAAACAAGCTGCTTTATTCTCCTTTTATAGCCCCATGTAAATTCTTTCAGCTCCATTTAAAAAGCTTTTGAATTAACTGGCTCAGATAACGCACGTGTGTGTGCTTAACTCCTTCCACAGCAGCGTGTCTGGGTGCATCTCTGACTGCCTGACAATCTGCTCCTCAAAACAACAGTCGATTCCGAGAGAAATTGAAAACAATCGATGACGTAGAGGCATAAGCCAACAAGGCATCGAAAATGAGGTGGACGACCTCAACCTGGCTGAATTTTTTTAAACTTCAACTTCAAACTTAAAGGGTTTTCATTCTCCTCCTCAAACCGGATGTGATAAGGTCGATCTATTATAACCAGTACTGTAGAACAGTGCCTTCCTTCCTTACCTCTTTGGCTTTGTTGCGGGTCCTCATGTTCTCCGCAATGTACTTCACACTCTCGATGGCCTGCTTGATCTCCGGTGAAACCACTGAGAATGCCACCACAGCATTCACCGGAGATGGGGTGTTAAGAGGCCTCATCACTTTGGGCATCTCTGATTCAGCGGGCACCTGAGTCTTCGGGGCCTGAGAAGGAGAGGGCACCATTGGCGGCGGGACGGGGGTCGGGACTTCTTTTCCTCTGTACGGGTACCTTCTGTTAATATGCCGTTTCAAGTCCCGGTTTTTATCACCGTACTCCACACAGTTCATGGAGCCACCTCCAGAAGGGGCACCTCCTCCACTTTCGTTCAGGGGAGGGATCGCTACGCCTCCTGTGATGCCTCCGACGCTCACGCTTCCTGATCCACTTCCCAGGCTGTTGTTTCTCTTCCTGTTGGCCAAGCTGCCGCCTCCAACTAGTACGGTCCCAGCGGTCAGGCTGGGGGAGGAGGAGCAGCCCTGGTCAATGGGCCTTCTCATCAGCATTACCCTGGGCAGGACCCCGAGGAACACAGAGCGCACCCACTCAGGCATCGTGTGAGTCATTGGAGTGCGATAGTGCACGTTGAGCACAAAGACAGTGATGACAATACTGAGCGTGACGAAAATCATGGTGAAGAGCAGATATTCTCCGATGAGCGGAATGACCAGAGAGGTCGAGGGAATGGTCTCGGTGATGACCAGCAGGAACACGGTAAGCGACAGCAAGACGGAGATGCAGAGAGTGACCTTCTCTCCACAGTCGGACGGCAGGTAGAACACCAGCACGGTGAGGAAGGAGATGAGGAGGCAGGGGATGATGAGGTTGATGGTGTAGAAGAGCGGCAGCCGGCGGATGTAGAAGGAGTAGGTGATGTCCGTGTAGATCTCTTCGCAGCAGTTGTACTTGATGTCGTGTTTGTAACCGGGAGCATCGATGATCTCCCACTCCCCACTCTCCCAGAAGTCTTTCAAGTTCACCTGGGAAGCACAAACAACACAGTAACAGTGAGAGAGGAGGAAGCAGGGAATGTCGGTGGAGATTGGGAGTCGACCTGATTGACTTTGTGATTCACTACCAATCACATGGAGACTTTGAAGATGTCGAAAAATGTAGATGCTGCTTGGCTACCCCTCCACTCTCACTCCATCCTCCCTTGCGCACACTTATCATGCACACTGAGCGACAGGAGAAGATCCCCACGTTCACACTTGCTAAAGAAAATGACATGGATCCTCCTGCCTGATGAAAACAAACAACCGCGGGCTACACAGGCGCTGCGTGGGCGTTGGTTCAATGACACACACATCTGAAGTGAGACGGCATGTCTGAAAGTCATGTTCACAGACATGCGGCTCGATCTGATAAAACAAACTCTTTGCCAGACAAAATCAGAACTCGACATCCAGGAAGTTAGCTGGTGAAGGTGGGATGAGTAATGTTGCGATAAGTAAGTTTGACCCGCATCCAGATAACCGAATGATTCTTTGATAGTGCATAAATTATTGCACAAGGCTGGTCTACTTATCCCACAAATTTCCATGTGAAAAGGGCTTTAGTGGTGTCTGGCAAAGACCTACGAGTCACAATTGGCTCTATGAAAAGCAACTGACAAAGCTGGGACCTTGACTACCAAGGCAAAGTTCACCCAGCTAGTCTTACACCACATCCGAACAGACAGTGCTAACACCTATCTGACTTCTCCTGGCTTTCTATACCTTGAAGTTTGAAGTTAGTACAAAGCGTTAAATGCTGCAGAACCTTCGTACAGACTGACCTTTTCCCCCTGGAATTGATTTTCAGCGGATCTTTTCAACAGCTCAGTGGAAACACTCAAAGTTGTGAAACATTGAGAGCTTTAGCTCGATGATCAAACAAGAGAGAAAACATAGGAGGGCATCTAAATTTCATCCAGAAATGACCTCGAGCTGTTTGGATAGGACTTTTTTTCTGTCTGGCTGCAGCACACCCCACTACTGTTCTTCCCTTCAAACTCAGGCACAGAGGCTGAAAAAGCCGGCTAATTGGATCTCGCAAAATCCAGTTGCTGCATGCATTTGTCACAAAGCTGCTAATGCAACATGTAAAAGGATTGTCTTTTCATGTATATATATATATATACATTCAATTTTAATAAATATACAGACAGAAATACGTCCGGACTACACAAGGTCTTGGGTCACAATTATCCATTTTAAAAGGCCCCTATTTTGCTAAGTCTGTTCCTGGTGCTCTGCACATGCAACATCAAATGAAATATTAAGACTTCACTATAATAACTCAGTTACACTACAGAATAAAACGTTCATATACAACTTATATACAGGGCTAATACAAGTAAAACACGTTTCCATTAAATCACAAGCAAATTCTGTCGCTTACCTTAGATCCAATGAGCACCAGGTCGATCTTGGCCTTGTCGTAAGTCCAGGAGCCAAACTTCATGGAGCAGTTCTGGTAGTCGAAAGGGAAGTAGGTGATATCCATGGGGCATGAAGACTTGAAAATTGCAGGTGGGATCCAAGTGATGGTGCCATCGAACTTCAGCAAAGCTTTCGTCTTGTCTTCCACCAGAAAATCTCCAACCGCGCTGCAGGGAAAACAAATGAGCTTTTGCACGGAAGGATGAGCAGCGAGATTCAGCTGCTGCCTTCACTCAAACTCACTTGTTGTACAAAACAATGTCCGGCCTCCAAATCTTATTCGACGGAACTCGGATGAACTCGATTCCATCATACTCAATGGGCATCCACTTTAATTTGTAGTCATTCCAGACCTGAAAAACATTTTTACGTTGTCAGAATAAGCCAAGCTGCAGAGTTGTGACTTTCACTTACATGTCGCAGCCACAGATTGGTTTCCATGATTTGATTCACCTCGTCCTGTCGGAGAGACAGTGTTGGATATAAAATCTTAACTTGCATTCTCAAGGGTTTTTTCTCCGCTAATGTACAGTACTTTCTTACCACTTTGACCAGCTGAGACATGGACAGCTCAAACGCCACTGTAACTGGATCCGAAACATTCTCCACTGGACGGATGAACTGATTATACCTCCGGAACAGCCGGCGGAATAACCGATCTTCTGATTTGGATGAAAGGCAGCCTGTTGGGAATAAATAATAAAAAAACAGCATATCAAAAACACTTTGTCCGATGGAGCACAAAGGGGGTCGAAGATGGAGTCAACGGCTCATTTTAAGGCTGATACCATATCGATATCTGGTGGCTTCGGAAAGCCCATAACCGATATTAGACCGATATTCTGGACCGATATTTGGTTACGATCGAGGTGAGTTTCCTTTGCGTGTGGTCTCTCTTTTAGAGAGTGTGATGATGGAGGATCTTTTCGGGGAGAGGGAAAGTGCTACCCCTGCGACTTGATAAATAAAATAAACAAATGCCCAGTAGCCCCATCATATTGCTTTGGGGACACTTCCAGGTGGAGGAGAGACCACGCAGCCAACACATGACCATGCAAACATTCCAGAATCCTGAACTCAGAGCCGGTGGCCGCATGATGTAAAGAAACTGCACTGTATACTGTGAACCGTCCAGTTTAAATTGAAGTTAATGAGTGAATACTCAAGAGAAGTAGGCCATGGATGCTGAGCGGAGAGAACACCATGCCACCACAGCGTAAAGAGGACACTCACCACAACTCCTTAATAAAGAAGACCAGGTGTCGTTAGTCCAGTCCAACTTGT
Organism: Synchiropus splendidus; assembly: GCF_027744825.2. Lineage (NCBI taxonomy): Eukaryota > Metazoa > Chordata > Actinopteri > Syngnathiformes > Callionymidae > Synchiropus > Synchiropus splendidus. The sequence continues at coordinate 3,598,574 of NC_071344.1, forward strand.
TCTTTGCTCCCCAAGGAACTTATTAGTGTCCGCTATTTCCACTTCCTCATGCTTCACAGAGCAGGGCAGTTAGAGGCTCCTGGAACTTCACCTTCTTACCACTTCATATTTCAATCAGGTGTTAAACCTTCCTCTGATCATTTGAGACGCAGGTATTTGCATTCGGAAAACACATTTCAATGCAATGTAATATTTACCAGCAAAAAAGAAAAGAGCTGAAAAATTAGCTATGGTAGGAGCTATGGTAGGTTGGTGGCTACTTTACGGAGGAGATCATCCATCTTCCCATTCATCCACACAGAGGGTGTGCAAAATAAAGCTGCTGTCAGGGTCTCGCTATAAAAAGAACCAACGTTGTTGCTTGGTTGGCACATTACCATGTGCGACCTCACTTTGACCACAAACACATGGCTGTAAACCTCAGAAGCCAAACGCTTCTGGAAGCTCCTCATGACTTAAATACAATACAGAGCAAACACAGCACACAACAACTTAAACCCCTTTTATTTTTGCCCTGAAAACATATTGAACAGACAAAAAACAAGACAAAACGCAGGGTCGCAGGATCCACACACCCCTGAGAGCTGTGACATAACATTTTTACTATCAAACTCAAGGGATTAAAACTAAACTTGGCAGCATAGCTACACATCAGCCAAGGAGAAATGCGTTGGAAATTATCAGCTCACGGACGTCTGCAAGTTGAGGACTGGAATTTCCCATTGGCAGCTGGACCACTTCTGTCTGTCCATTCTCTGGTCTGTCAATTATGCAGGGATCAGAGCAAAGTGTGGACCGATTTGTAATATGGTGTAATTGATGTTTACAATCGGATCCATTCAAATGCAAGGGGGGAAAAAGCATCTCCAACGTACAATTATCTTTGACGCTGCAGCCACAAAATGGCACACAGAGCATGTTCGTCGGAAGATATGCAGATTGTTATGTTTCATTATTTCGCCTGGCAAATAACTACAGTGGGCTTTTATGTCCATGGAGCGACATCCAGCATCACATATTTGAGCGGCTGCCGTTCAAGATGATAAGGCTCATGGCTCTTTGTGCTATCTGTCTGTCGCCATTTCACAGGATTTGATAGCCATGCAGTTCACGGAGCGGGCACTCCCTCTGGAGACCATGCCATTTATATGTCTTATATTTTAAGAGCTGTAGCCAGCACATTCGTAACAGGAAAATGAAGAGAAAAGTAGTGATGTGTGGATGAGGTTTCACGAAACAATGTCCTAATTTTCCTGGAATGCAATCCATGTTCTTCATGTAATGGGCGTGGATTTTGTTGTTTTCATGCAGCATTCGCCAAGGTTTTCAGGATTTCTGTTCTTTGATAAAAAGCATTATTTATGGTCTTTTGTGTTCCACTTCCAACCCAGATATTCCACTTCAAAAGAGCTCTAAGGACCATATTTCAAACCTACAGGTGATGTGTTTCCATTGGATTTCAGACTGGAGAGAATTGGATGCTAATGCTGGCAACATCCAGAAACTGGGATTATAAAAAAAAAAAACACCCCACAAGCTTCCCATTTAAGAAAAAGGACAACAATTCAGACAGCCATCAAGCAGGCACTTACTGAGGAGCGTTTTCCAAGATGGAAAACATCACGCCCCACTCCAGCACAAATGGCCCACCATCCACATACTGACAAACAGCTACCTACACGTTCGCTAAAAATGACAACAACTAAATAAACCATGCGCTATTAAGTCGTCAGAGCAGAAACCTTTTTCACTTGGAATTCATGTTATTCCCAATTCTCTGAGTCTGGAAATCCTATGGGATAAATGACCAATCCATTTAAAACCATTTAACCGTTGAATTCCCCAACATGTGTTTTACTATCTTCAAAGTTGAGGTGGGCAATAAGACCCCCCCAAAATGGATTATGTATTTATTTATTTATGTATTTATTTATTATTAACACTTTACTAAATGTTCACTTTCTTTAGTGATGGAATTTAAATTGTGAAAGATTTGCAGACTCTGTACGCTATAAGTCAATCGCTATTTATCATTAATAGCGTAGCAGTGTTCCGATCAAAATTAGGATGTCGGACTAAACAGTCATGTGACTGTCAGAGCTGTACAGCCTACAATGCAATCAATTTTTCCGTGTGTTTGTTGTGTCTCCCTCGCAGAAGCACCTATACTCCAATCATGAACGAAACGGCGGCTGCACCACATGATGCATTGTGAGAAACAAGTCGAGCTCATTTGCTCAGTTGCCGTCAACTGGTCGCTGGCCTTTATTTTCTGCGATTAAGAAAGGCCACTCTTCTACTGCAGTGAAATGGTGCTCAAACACCACTCGGGGTCTCTCTGTGTGTCACCACCATTTTTTTAATGGTAGAAAAAAACTAACTTTCTCTCTGATTATAATTGTTACTTTTTTTGTTTCTGTCGAAATTAATTTCTGTTGTACACTTGGCTGGAATGTGCATTCATATTTCTATATAAATTTGAACTCTACTCTCATCACGAGTTGTTCATACATTGATATATAGCATTTTAATGCATTTTTGTAAATGTGACTGTTCAAAGTGAATATCGCACTTGAAGAAAATCATGCACCAAATCATAGTTGTAATGTCAGCTACAAAAATGGAAACTAGGAAGCTGCTGCATCTGGTTGTTTGGTATGTGTGTCTTCAGTTGACTGGCAACCTTCCCTGTTTTATATATAATTCATGTCATGAGATGCTGAGGTTATATCAGACATGCAACAGCGTCAAACAAAATCTCACGAGTCAAACCATTAACAGACTAATTTGTGGCTCAGACAGAAGAAATATTTCATATTAAAGGACGTGTCTGACGGTGTTAAAAGTGAAACAAATCAAATTTAGGTGAAGAAAACATGGCAGATACAGATCCATTTAACCTCTAAATACCACGGTGATCCAGCTGATGAGAGGTTCATGTGAGAGGCAAACCTTTCCTCTGGGTAAATTGATTTTCTTGAGGTCACTGCTTCAACTGTCCACACTAAAAGGCCCTCGCAATGTTTTATACATACTTTCCAAAGTCATAAAGCAGCTCCTGCATTTATTTCTACCGGGACCAAACCTAAATAGAGAGCAGCCAGACATCCTGGTTTCCGGTCTGTCTAGCCTGGTCTTGTTTGTCGAGCAGGGACCAGGGAAATTAAAAGAAATGAATTAAAGCTCTATGTTAGAGTGAATTCCAATATCCAAGAACATTCCGAAATAGAAGCAAATCAAACATGGCTTTTATTAAATGGTATAAGAAGCAGTGAGATGGAAGCAGGTACAGTGCATATCTGCAAAAGAGCTCCAGAACAATGACGTCGCCAACCAATTATGTCAATAATGGGGTCAAAAAAACTCAGTGGGAATGAATGATGGATGTAAGAGCCAAAAACAATACTATAGTAGTCAGACTATTTGGAATAAACACAAGCAGAAAAAAAGTGCACCCAGGGCGAAAATATAAAAAAAATGTTTTCACTTCAACTGAATGACAGTAGCATCTCGCTGTAAAAGAACACAGTGGTCACGCAGTGAGGACACTGAGATGGTCCTTCAGTGTTTAAAGCTGGCTAAAAACTATATGCAGAACCAAATCAAAATGCAACGAGAGACAGTCTGGTCTAGAGGTTTGTTGCAATAAGTGTCTGACTCTGTTATCTACAGTACGACTTTCAATTTGAAACCAATCATAACAGAAAATTAAGAAAAAAAAAAAAAGAACATGAAAATAATGTTTGCTTTAAGACGACAAAATGGGCTCCTGCCAAAAGAGCATGTACTTGCGCACCACTAAGGGTCAGACTGTGCCCATCGATAATAACACAGAAGGGGAAAATGCACCAAAAAAGTAAATTACGTTTTACTTCTCAGGAAAACTAACACTTTCAAAAACTTCGACTCCGCCAGAACATAATCCAAATGATCATTTAAAAAGTCTCTGAGCTATATTTTGGCCCCACTCCTGGCCTTCACATGTTTACTTGAGAGTTTACTTCAGTCCCCAAACATGACTGCACCTCATTATTTTCAGCTGCTGGTTTAAAAGTTTGTTTTTTTTAATTCCAAAACAAAGTTGGAACGATTCAAACTCTTGCTTCCAAGGCTGAGCAGGTTTGGTGTGGCGTCTTATTAAGTTCTCTGAGGTCACCAGCAGAGGCGAGCAGGGGAGCCTTAAGACTTAATGAACAGCTTCCCCCCAGAGACTGGTGGGTCATTTCCACGCTGGCTACCTGCTTTTAAGGCCGTGCGCCGCGTCCGGATTGGCTGCACTTCCTAACCTCTAATTGGCTCACGGGGGAAACCAGGGCAATTATAATCTGTCAATTAATTGGGCCTTTTGTACGCCGTCACAAAAAATGTAAGCCAGCGAGTTCTGTCTCTGCCATCTAGTCTCCACCAGCAGATTTAATTATGACCTTTTCACCTCTGACAAAATTGGCTTGTGTTGTGTTTAATCAAGAGTTGAGGATGCAAGAAGTCCAGAGTGGGAGTGTGTGACTTCAGCGATAAATGTTTCATGGGTTTGGATGTTTCATGTGGGCGAGCCGCTATCTTTAGTCCTCCGAGCAGCGACGGAGTTGCACTCAACTCCGAGGGAACAGACACGTGTTCACAAGGCAAAACCAAGATGAAAGAAAAACTGTTTATATTTTTTAAAATGAGACATCATTGGAAATAGTGACTTTGATGCTTCATTGCATAAAATCTAAATATTGATAGAATCTAGATGATAATATTAACAATCAAAACAATAATATTTACTAATACAGGTGTTTTAAAATATTGGTAAATCAAACATTGCATCCAAATACATTGACTTTATAGATTATAATCACAAAATGGACATTGTCTTTTCATATTATATCTGGGTTAATACATGGTGGTTGAGCGATGAAATATGGATTTAAATGAAAATTGCAGGTGCTTTTGAAGAGATGATTCTGTTCTGGATTATGCAAATTGGTGCATTGATCTTTTGAACGGTAACCCCGACGTATGTCGATCAGATAAATGTCAGGTGATAATATTGGGTGATAAACACCACAAAATGAGTGGACATGGCCTGGTGGCGACCTGCGCTCTCTCACTGCCTTTATGGGATGTATTTTTTTCAGTCAGAGCTGGACTGAATAAACTGGAATTCATTTGAGAATTTTGCTTGGACTCCGTTTCAGAGCAAACATGGATTAAGTTAAGAGCAAGCAAGACTGGCATCTTCCAAGAATATGTCTTCTGTCACCTTCTTTGAGTAGCGCTTCTGACTGCATGAAAAAATGAGTCACCTTACCTCTCATGAACAGGTAGTGGAGAACAGAAATCTACAACTTTTCTGGGTCGTCTATTTCCAGCTCCATTCTCTCATTGCACTGGCTCTGTTTCCCAGCTTCCTATGATTTGAATGTTCGACGTTTGTTTTGATTTGAAGGAGGCCCCGCTCTCCTCATATCTCCTCAACCCTTGGAAAGCGCTAGTAGACGGGACGGCCTCTTTGATCAGGCGTGTGCCTGACAGGACGAGACTGCGAGCGGGTGCCGGACGCGATGAAGGAACTAATTCCCCTCCGATATTGCATCACGGCCAGTCCGTGTTTGTGCAAGATAGATGGAGACAGCCGCGAGACCAGGGAGGCGGAGAAAGTGACAGCGAGCAGAGAGAAAACTACGTGGCGTGGCTTTTCTCTCCAGGGTTCTGATGGCCCGACTGTGACACGCCACATGACGTGCGCAGAACATCCACAGTCATTACTGCAGCTGCGGTAACAATCCTATTAGACCTATAGCCGTCTCCATGCAGGAGAGCCTGTTGACATAACTCACCACGTGTCCGCGCACGTACCTATTTATATACGATACATCCCTTCACCTTTGATTTGGCTCAACTCCTGACTCTCACTGATGCATGAAATGTGGAGGCTCCTTTGCTCGCACGCTCATCTCAGCGGATGTTTGATATGTGAAGTTGAGTAGGAGGCGTGTGAGTTGATATCTGACATGGCAACTTGTTTGTTGACTCCAGCAAGCCACAGCTGCAGTATTTAAAGTGCATTTTGACAAATTCAGTTACATATTCGATACTGAGGATGGGGCCGATAGCTTCTACTGCTTCAGCCTTATTACAACGTGACGCCTTTAGTGGTATTAATAAAAGTTATAAATTGTATTTAATAAATGTTTGACACACCATGGAAAAATCAAAAACAAAAATTGGATTCTTGATAAAAAAATTGATGCCAGATCCAGTCATTTCGCCCTACAGTAAAAACCTGACCATGCTCGCACTTTGAAAGTCAACAGTGTCCTTGAGGTGTGAACACACCTGCTTATGACGAAATCACCTGACACCGGTCGCAGCCTGGTGATATAGGGGGCGACAGTGGGCGGGACACCACAGACTGAAGCGGGAGATACCGACCCTTGACTGACAGCTAGCTGCTAGCGCCTGCTCTTAACAAAGGCGTTTAATCGCCATCAGGAGGAGACATCCATGATTCAACATATTGAACACATGTTGTCTTCAGAACAAGACAACATGAAAAATACAATTAAATGAAAACATTATCTTCTGCACCTCATTCATGCGCTGACATAAAGCTGCAAACATCTTGGACACACTCACCGCCTCACCGAGCCACATCTTAACCCTGAAATAAAACTAACTGAATATAGTCTGTGGCGTCATGAACACCTGAGCCACAGCAACGTCCCTCACACAGGAAACACTGAGGGACATTTTCAGACCATCTATGAATCCAAATAAACCGACCGAGAACTACTACAGTAAAGGCCACTTCTAAGTCCTTGTCCAGCCAACAGCCAGTGTTTTTGTTGATTTCCATTCTTCAGTTATTGTGCATACAAACAAACAAACAAACAGACCCCTGATCCACAGCAGCTGCTCCTCCGTGGTTGGTGGTAACTGATCCTAAAAGCATCATCCAGAACACAGATCAGAAAACGTACGGCACCACCCACTCGCACAGCCATTCACAAGTCAATAGTGCTTCACTTTCAGGAAAGGCATCAGAGTCTCTTTCATGTTTATTTAAATCAGTTAATACAGAATTGCTCGAGCAGCACACGCCTGCTCAGAGCGGCGTTTTCCAAGTGCTTCAGGTAACTCGGTAATCGCCGCTAATGAGCTCTGCTATCAGCTGCTCGGAGACTCGATCTGATCACATGACCGCAGCGATTAGAGAGTCAGCGGTGAAACAAAGTGCTCTGACGTTTACAAAACATCTGTCGATGAGCTTTGGAAATGCTCCATCAAAGGCTTCATTAATGCGAAAGCTTTGTTTATCTTCTCTGTTGTTGTCAGACGGAAAAGTTCGGTGAAAGAAAATGATGTTTTATTTATGACCAGGCCTGGGCTCATTGTTCTGATCGTGCTCTGCTCTTCCACTGAACAACTCTCTGGCCACCGACCTGGTCCAATCCTGCGAGGCAGATACATTGGATTATATTCACGTTTCATAAATATTGGTTTGAATTGATTTCAAGATTCTATCAACCGCCGAGGCCTTGATCCCTCCTTGAGGCTGATCCGATGACCCTTTAAAGCAGCCACCCAGGCAGCCTTGGACCCCCAGCCATAAGTGTCTTCCTCAGTCAATGCTCAGAACAGTGAGACCATCATGCTGCCTCAGCGCTGGACCAGCCGGCCCGCAGAGATAAGGACCATAAAGAAAACCCATTTGATGGACTTGATGCCAGTTGCTGTTATCATTTTCATGGCGTCTTATCCGTAACTCATGCAATGATTTGGACTGAACGTTGAAGTTATTGTTTTATAATTGTTCATCTTATCGCTAAGCTACATTGCAGTTACACGGCTAATGAAGCTCATTTCACGGCTTGTGTCTCTGATCTCATCCGTTTGGCCCAGCGAGCAAAAAGCCACGGTGTCAGCTGTGGTCGTAGGTGAAGATGCGACCAGATAAACATCTCACTTTCAAGTTGCTACCTAGTTTTGCTGGTATATTTTGTATTTTAAATTAGCGCAGCTGTCAAATTAGCCGCAGACAAGTTCATTAGTCGTGACACCATCATTGAGGAAAATTGGCTGAGAGTACGCGACCATCGCGACTCAACACAAACATCAAAGGTATGGGACCATGTCACAAAGGACACATACCTTCCAAACCAGAGTTTGAGCAATTAAAATTCAAATGTGAAGTTTCAAAACACTATTTCATAATTTACAAATGTATATATTTGTCTACCATTTACAACACTACATTCAGAAATGTTGCTGTGTCAACACGTGCACATCATTTTCTGACTAGTACCCGGTGACAAGTCAACTATTAAAATAATAGTTAACTGTAGCCTCGTATTAAATATATACATTGTTTACATTTTCAGAAAAATAATGATCATCATAATTTTGATTCAGATGTTCCTCCCACTGTTCTGAATTTTAAATTATGTAGCACTGTTAATGCAACTATGCTCTCTTTCTGGATGAACAAAACCTCATTTAAATGTTTGTTTTAGCGTATTACTGTTCAACATCATGTCAATTGGTGAGTTCAGATGCGCAGCGATTCCATGTGGTTTGTTCCACAGGCAAAGTTTTCTCAAACTTCAAAGTTGGACCGTTACGCCATTCCAGTTTCATTATTGTTAAGTGTTATGATAGAATGTTCAGAATTTTATAGTACATACAGACAACAAAAAGTTTCTCACTCTCTTGGAGACCTAAACAACGCGCCCTGGTGCCCCGGCTCCTGCCAAAGGTCATTTTGTCGCCACCACGCACAGACCCCGTAAGCCATCGTAACCCAAGTTATTTTCTGTAGGATAGATATTTCTGATGCTTGTGAACGCACCGCGCGCGTCAGAGAAATGTAGGGGAGAGCTTTACCCAAGATAAATGTAGAAAAAGCTGTCAAAGATAACAGTGTTGCATGTAAAAGAACCTATTCCCCGCATTTTTTTAGCCAGATCGGCTCAAACAGATCGCGCTAGTATCTTATTCTACGGCAGTCTGAAGGTACAAAAAGCAAGTCTCACTCAGAGAGATTTGTGAGAAGAGAGTAAAAATAATAATAACAATAATAATAATTTCCTCCACTTAATAAAGACGAAGAAGAAAGAGAATATTTATAAGTTGTTTGGTGCTAAATGTTTTAATTTTTGTGCACTTTTTTAAACCAACCATTTAATTATGTCATTTTAATTGAATTGTTTTCATGTGGCAGCATTAAGATTCAGGCCAAACAGCGGACTAAAATGTGATAAAAATGCAAGAGACAGAAAAAAAGAAAAGATTGAAAGGTTAAAAGGTTTCTGAAAATGCTGCAGAGTTGAGTTCACATCCAGGCGCTCTCCATCCTGAAGCATGACTGGGTTCATCCCCAGCACTGAAGACTATAGACTGTCCCGAGGGTGGGAGGGCTGGACTGTCTGGAAGTGCCTGTGTGGTGGGGAAAATGAGTGTGTGAGTCCAGGATGATGGCTTAAGCCATTCCATAGGGAAGAGGGGACTAAGGCCCCAGCTTGTGCCTGTAGTGGTTCAGTATGTGTGCGTGGGAAAAGAGGGGTAAGGGCGGCTCAGGCTGCAATGATCACACGACAATCGCGTTAAGAGGATCCTCCAGCTACTGCGCAGTCCTTAAGCCACACAAACACACACACACATTCCCGCTGATTGCCTGTCAGACTTTAATGCAACTATATTGCTTCTGCGAGGGGAAACCAGAAAGCTGCTCAGAGGAGCGTTTAAGTCGGGCCTCGTGGCCAATTCGCTAGCCAACGCTGCAATGTAGCTCGACAACTTCATATAAGCAGATTAGATCGAGTGTAAAAGGCTTTAAAAGAGCGGTGTGATTGCAGAACAATCGCAACTAATTTGGCTTAATACGCATGATAACTTTATTTGTCTGCAGCTGCCTTTTGCAGCAGGGGGATCCTCTCCTCTCTGTCGACATGCAGCTGCAGCCCGTGAAAACAAAGTGAGATAAAGGGTCAAGCGTGAAGAGTAATGCAACTGAAATCAGTCTAATTCCTGCTCGGCTGGACATCGCGTTTCAGCTCTTTAAAGGGAGATGCCGCAGGGTGCAGCCATGGAATGCAACTCCACTGATTCTAATCACCAAATCCTAAACATTAAGAGAGCGGCAGTCTCCACCAATATGCTGATGTGCGCCGCTATCTAACCCGCCGGCTGTTGCTCCATTTTAAATGTCATAGCGCCAACTAAAAACCTGCTCCTTCAATACCTCCGAGCTGTTTTTACTAGATTCTATTTTCGACTCAATCCTACTGACTGCCGGATCAGCGTTTCCACTCTTTGGGGTAAAAAAACACCCAGTCCTGGATGGCGGGAGACAATACCTTCTGCAGCTCTCTAATCGGACTCCCACTGGGACAGAGTGTGTTTTTCTGTGCGTGTGTCTACGTGTGTTCGTCATTCGTGGATTTGCAAACAGAATTCCGTCCAAAATCATGCAGCGAGCGTGGATCCAACACCCCAACACAACATGCCCAGCTATTTGCCGTTAGGTAGCGATATTCTCATTAAAAAGTGCTCCGTTACTAACATCTGTCGACAAACATGTGCTCACTGCGTAACGACTAAACGCTGTCGGCAAAGCAAAACACGTTAAAATAGCAGGTGATTTTTGGAGAAAGTTTTTTGTATGTAGTGGACTGAAAGCTGGCTAACAAAAATTGTTACTCTCCTCCTGAAGTGGGCACAGTTTGCAATGGTAGCTCACTCCGAAGTACAAGACCAAGTTTGTATTAGAGCTGCAGAAAATTCACAACCATGCCACGAATCACTGAGGCAATTCACAGCTGCTGCACCTCTGCTTCGGTTTGCCACCGCCCTACACAGGGTAGGAAGTAGGGCAGAGCTACAAAATAAAAGCCAAACCATAGATTTTTGTTCTTTACGCACAAAGCTTGGCCGGTGATCAAATGTGGTGCAAATGAGATTTCGCCAGTCGCGCTGCGCCAAGTACCAAACGCAACGCAAGCTGTGAAGTGAACTCAAAAAATTAGTTTGAAGTGAAAAATGATCAGGAATAATAGATCAATCTAAAAACCATAGCTGCTTTTTCACCGTAGCTGAGAGCCTTGGGCCACTGAGGTTATCGATACCAAAGGTAATATGTCTGAGCCACTTTGTGATAAGGACCGACCAACTACTGATGCTTCACGTGGTTTAGAAACCTCTTTTCCAACTGAAGTGAAGGCATCAAGATTAGCAGAGCGACGGCAGTGAAGAGTAGGATGATGGGTCGACCAGGTTTCATGAAACAGTGTCTTAATTTTCAGAGGCCACTAGATGGCAGTGTGTTTTGTATATATGTGTTATAGCTTCGAACAACTATTTCAGTGAAATCTCACATCATTTTTAAGCCAAGAGCGCCACCCGTTAAGCTCTGAAAAATAGGACTCTGTTTCATGAAACCTCATTGACCCATCACTAGAGGCACACTTGAATAAAAGACTGACATGTGTTTGCCCAACAGCAAAAAAGTTCAGATCTGATCAATTAAGAAAGACAAGCTAGCAGTGCAAATCTGCAGGATTTATGAAGGAAGCAAAATGTCACAATGGAGTATGTGTTAAAATCATGTTGTCAGACTCCATATGCAACCTGTTTCTGCTTTAAGGAAAGTCATGAGTGAGGAACGTCTAGTCCTAGAGGTCACTGAACGACATCATCATCACCTCCATTTGCAAAATGACATTGCACATGCGGGACCCATTTTTCCATCTGGGGATGGAGCAGTGCTGAATACCCCGCACTCTGACCGCAGACGGAGCTGATCTGTGACACTTCAGTGTGTCACTCAGGTGTCACACTCAGAGTGCCAGTGACACCTTCAAAATAAAAGTCGCCAAGAGGGTTTGGAAAGTGGCTAAATTTAGCCGCCACGCTGGCAACACTGCCCAACAGTTGTTCAACACAGAACTGAACCAAACCTTACTATGTTCAAAGGACACATATGAGCAGCAATATAGTCTGTCCATCCCGACTGACTCAAGACTACAGAATAAACATGGGCCCCTTCGCCGGGCCGATCAGAGCCTCGCCATTGGTTAATGTGCATCCAATTTATAGTGCATCTGGCCTAATTGGTTGAAACCAGAAAAGAACGAGTGAACTCAGGCTGAAGTTCGAGAAGCCCCAGGGCAGCGCCGACTGTGACTTTTATCATCTTCTTTTTGAAGAAGCATTGTCTTGTAAAATCCATCCCCTTCAAGGGCAAAGCATGAGAGCAGTTGAGCGAGGCAAATCTCCTCAGCCGAGGAGTGCGAGACAGTTCAGTCACGTGGTGACTCCTGAGCGGGCGTCAGGTTAGCGCATGTGCAGTACCAGCTCCAGTCACACAGCCACTGCAGCGTGTTGACACAAAGGCACTTGTGTCGCTCCCAGGAGGGGCGGCGCCGGCAACACATGTGGGACAGAACCTACTTCTGAACTCAGTGACAAGTTTCAGTGTTGTCACGAATCCTCGTGGATTGGTGTGCTGCTCATTAAATCAGAAATTTGCAGGCCCTTTGATGTTTATCAGCAGCAAACATTCCTTTAGAGAGCAACCAAAAAGGCTTGAAGCAACATTTTGGAATTGATTTCAAATTTCCAGCAAACAAAATGACATGATGTAGCAGATTTTAATGGAACCATGAGAGAAGCAAAGACGTCACCTCAAGGGAAAAAGACAAAAACATCCTGCACACTCATTGACACCAACCATTTGAATAATCCACCACATAAGAAAAGACAAAGGCAAATAAAAGGCAGCAGTGTTTTATCAAGCAGGTTTCTTGGAAATTCAGGGTAAAAAGAAAGCTTGAGCTGAATGTAACTTTAAGCAGAACGGAAGTTAACCTTTGAAGCGCTTAACGCACGATCCCCTGAGATCCACTTGTGTTCTGAGGTACTGACAGGTCTAAGCAAACCTGGAGATGTGCCGCAGCAGAAGGGAGTTTTTCAAAGAGAAGCAAAAAAAGGACGACTCAAACTGGGATCAAAACATACAAACAACCTGCTGCGGCGACCCACTTCCCATCATTTGATATTTAATCAAACAAAGACTGGAAAACCCCAACTTTACTCTCCCAGTGAGCCAGGCTGAGGAAATATATACAGGAATCCAAACAGTTTTAGTCAATCACCACCTTCTTCATTTTCTCATAGAAAACTGGAGCACCAATATTTGGGCTGACAATCGCCAAGCATCCTGTGTTAAATCAGGAAATTAGGAATTAAGAAATTCCAAACAAACAGAAGACTATTGTGGGGCCATGTAGTGTCCCATTTCTATGAAAACAAAAAAATGAGATTGTGTAAGTTGACACTTTATAGTGGAAGGTGGCTGTTTATAATGATCGTCTCATAATCTGTAAACAGACTTTCACAATGCAACTGTGGTTTCCCTTCGTTTTACATGCCTGAAACGACGTGCAGTCATAGGGGTGTCCATCACAAAGACACAAGGGACCAGAATGTGAAACACTGTCAAAGCCCAGCAGAATGAATTTTCATTGAAACTCAGCAGGATGCAACATCACAAATAGTCTTAATTCTTTTGAATTCTCCGTGGATACGTTTAGCCTACTTCTCTACCCGCATCTAAAGCAATACAGCCTCATAACACAAAAGGCAGAGAGAGAAAATCGGAAATATTAGTGGAATTATATATTTTTCAATGTACTTTAAATACAGCCAAGTGCTGCGCTACATTATTAAAATATTATCAAAATCAGCATTTTAGCCAGTGATGGGCCAACACAATACCTTGGAGCGTGCCATTATCAGCCCAAAGGCCTTGACTTTGACACCAGCTGTCTGGGCTCTAGAGTGTTACATAACAAAAATATTATTCCGCACACATTACTGTAGTGCACTGCTTATAAAAATAATTTTCTTCTGCCTCTACTGTATCTGCTTTTGAAATGGTATTGACAGATGAAAAACATTTGACTTCGCTAGTGTGTTTTAGAGAAATAGAAAACACGATATATGATGGAATGATCTATATTCCCAGATGGCAATTGTTTCAAATGATCCGAGAATTGGCGGCGCTTTAGTCGGGTTGAGTTCCATTTACCGGAGTCGGCTGTTTACCAGATTATTGCTCATATAATGACACGAAGCGCAAAAACTGGGGCACTAGCTACTTTGCCAAAATTAGCGTCCTGCTGAGGGGAAGACACTTTTTACGCAAGCAGCCATCCAAACTATTTGGTGACGGCTGACAACTTTACGCGTCGATAGCGACGGAGACGGGCGTGGAGGAGACAGTCCGCTTCATGACCGCATCACAGACCGAGACAAAAGTTGGCAAACTTCCGGCACCGTGCGTTCACGCATCCCACACTGACTCACCGTGCGCTGCGAGCAGCAACAGCAGCGGGACGGTGGAGACTTTCCCGGCGAGAATCATCGATACATCCACGGCCAGCGACTCTGTCTGAGGATAAACGACGAAGGTGGCGCCGAAGAAGAAGGGGTGTTACCGCGGCCCCGTCACTTCTCACCGTGGTCTGCAGTCAAGTCTGTTTTCAGGGAAACATTTCCCTGCGCGCGCCGGAGTGTGGAGATGCTGGTGCGCTCTGGCGACATGGAGAACTCGCACTCGTCCCGCCCTCCTCCTCCTCCTCCTCCTTCCTCTCGTCTCTCTCCATCCCCTCTCTTGCCTCCCTCTACCCTCATGCCACTCTGACTCACAAGTCATTAGTTTGCATTATTTACAAACGTGACAGCTTGAATGAAACCTCTGTTTTTTATTAATTCTTTATCCTCCTCCTTTGTAAAAGCATTGGCTCCCCGACATGTTTCTGAGGTGACACTGGATTTATCAAGGGTAAGAACTGACTCACTGTCGCGCTGTAAATGGCCTATTTAGTCGCCTAATTGATTTTACATGCACAACAATGCTCACGCAGCTTAAAGCAGGAGCTGATCCGTATTGCAGTCCAGATGAGGAGGCCTCGTTTAGATTCATATAATGGAAGCTATTAATACCCGGCAGCAGTGGACTGGGCTCTTCCCAGTGTCTGAGCTCGGGAAGCGGGGTTGATTTGTAATGGGGATCAAAGTCGTGGCGAAGACACATCACACCACACTTCTGTGTGGACCAGTCGTGTTTCCCTAAAAGGAGTGTGTTAACTGGTCTCTGGATCTTTCACTGCTAGACTATTGAGGTATAAGTAAAAAATATCTGAGGATGATGGCTCACTTATGGTCCAAGAGAAGACCTCCATCGAGTCAGGTTACCCACCTAGACTGGACTGGAGATCATGGTGATCTGGAACTGAGAAGATTGTTGACTTCAACACTGTTGTACATCATCATCATCATCTGGTACTGTGCTGCAACTGTCTGATTTTCTGCCTCACAATCTGAAGCACAGATTTTATGCTTCTGCTCTGCTACTAAAAGCGTTATCTTTTAGTCTGAACTGACCCATGACGCAACAGAACCTTCCATCTTGTCCTCCATCATGTCTGCACCCCGACTGGATTGAGCTGGACAAATTCTCTGATAATGTTTACATCAAACTCGACAGCAATTGTTTGTCCAGGCCCTTATAAATATTTGATGATGCAGAAACAGCTGACTCTCAAAACACATGATAGTTAATATTTTATTAAACAAGTGTATGTGGACCATGAATCTGTTGGCCTTTCACTGGTCACAAGGAAAAACACATCACTGTTTTAACACTGCTTAGAATGTAGATCAATAGGAATTACACATGTTAAGTGGAATAAATAACATGAGCACTGTTGTGTATAATGTACATTAAAATGGAGGTGGAGATACATGTTGGAGGGAAGTCAGAAGAAGTAGGCAAACTGTGAATGAAAGGGAACCAGATGGAAGAGAAGAGAAGAGAAGAGGAGAGGAGAGGAGAGGAGAGGAGAGAAGAGGGAGAGAAGAGAAGAGAAGAGAAGAGAAGAGGAGAGGAGAGGACAGGAGAGGAGAGGAGAGAAGAGGGAGAGAAGAGAAGAGGAGAGGAGAGGACAGGAGAGGAGAGGAGAGAAGAGGGAGAGAAGAGAAGAGGAGAGGAGAGGACAGGAGAGGAGAGGAGAGAAGAGGGAGAGAAGAGAAGAGAGGAGAGGAGAGGAGAGAAGAGAAGAGTAGAGGAGAGGGGGGAGAGGAGAGGAGAGGAGAGGGAGAGAAGAGAAGAGGAGAGGACAGGAGAGGAGAGAAGAGAAGAGAAGAGAGGAGAGGAGACGAGAGGAGAGAAGAGAAGAGGAGAGGAGAGGAGAGGAGAGGGAGTGGGGGAGGGAGAGGAAAGGAAAGGAGAGGAGAGAAGAGGAGAAAGGAGGAGAAGGGAGCAGAAGGGAGGAGAGAAGAGGAGAGAAATGAATGAGAGAATGAATGACAACAATTATAAATATCCATGTAACAGAAGGATGAAATGGCTCTTGTCAAAGTCATGGTGGTCAAACGTGCTGGACTCGCGTGAAACAGAGCAAAGCGTGTGACTCGTCAGCAGCTGTCAGGTCAGGAGGTGGCTGACGACAAGTCCTCCATCCTCAATTTTCTGCTCAATTAGATCTGTGGTGGTGAGAGTGAATTCGAGCGCGGTTGTTTTGGCTCAGCGGACAAAAGCTGCCGTGATTAAAGGCTTCAGATCAAGAAGTGTGTTGCCTCCAAACAAGCTCAGACAGGAGCGACTCAGCGGACAATAGAGAGGGAAGATCCTTCGACCCGGGATCCATCAAAACCTAAAGAAGACAGCCATAGACCTATGGACCAACCAGAGCAGGAGAAGAGTTTAAAATAAAAAAATAAAAAAAACTAATACAAATGAGTATGTTTTTATTATTATATGCAATATATTAGCTGTCTGTCATTTCAAATGAATGTCAATACAAGAATGGGAATAAAATGTTGTATTTCACCTAGTCATTTTAAAATGTGTATTTTTGGATTTGCCAGTGAGGTTGTGACAGAAAAGGACAACAGAGAGCAATGTGAAGGTGTGGTGAGGGTCACCGTGAGTCCGGTGAAGCAGAAATAGGTGGCGACGACACGCGAGGCCCAGAGCTGGACTCCGACTCGCTGGTGATTCAGGACATTTTCCGGTGAACATGTCAAAGCTACAAATGCTCACCCTCCAATCGTGTCAGTGTAGATCACTCTATATTAGCTCTGTTTCCGACTCCTGCAGCCCGGGACGTCACACCTCGCCACATCACCAGGCACCTGCTCAGACGAATCAGAGGGTCACCAGAACCTGTAGGGGACAGCCAGGGAAAAGGTCAAGCTGAGCAGCTGCAGCGTGCCAAAACAGAAACTTCCTCTCTCATCCACATAAAAGTGCTACTTTCTGGTTTCATCTGGAAACGTTGGACCTTCTAAACTGCCCTTCTTGATCATGTATGGACCATCGGTAACAGATCTAGAACCTTGGACCTCCTATGTCAGACTGGAAACATCTTCACCAGACCAAGACCTTCTTCATGAGAGTCACATTATGTTTGGATGGTTTACTTCATCCTAGGACCTTCCTGATCAAGCCTGAACTTTCTTTATTTCTAGCTAGGAAGTCCTACATCAGACCTCCTGCATTAGACTTCCTAAGAGTTCTCACTGAAGCTTGCGTGTACAGTCATCGGGTCACGGGGGCAGCAGCTTTTGACTGGGGATCCCGAGACGCTCCCAGGCCAGTGGAGATATAAAGTCGGACCACCAGGTCCTGGGTGAAATCCTAAGTCTGGCCCTTCCTGAAACATTTCCGTGCCGTGGGGGCTTTCTCATAAGATGCCCAAACCACCTCATCTGACGCCTTTCAACAGAAGCAGAACCTACAATGCAATTTTACGTTTTTTTAGGCAATACCTTGTCATACTTGATACCTTTAATACATTCCTCTTTACTAAAACAGATAACAGTCAGCAGTGTTTTTCAGGCGTCACTTCCCTTATTTCCTCCAGCTCTCACAGATATTTCCTTCAAATATAAACATGTTCTGTTCACCTCCAACTATTATAATGAATACCATTTCAGAATGTTTTAGGATTCAAATATGTACCATTTCATGCATTTTTCTAAAAAAAAAGTAAAACAAAATTAACCATTTATTATTTTAAGTTTGATTTGGGTTTTTTTTTAAACATATCAATATAATATTCTTCTCTCTTGAAGTCAAGATGTTAAGCTTTTTATTTAGATTTAAAATAAAATAATTATTTATTTTGTTAATTGGTACGTTTGTTAGATATTTTTCCCTCTGGATTTTGTCACAATATTTATAGACTGTAACTGCTTTGTCCTCCTCCACAGTGGACAGAAATTGATAACTAAAAACCAATACCGCTTGAAATCCACATCAAAAGCCACAGCCAAGTCAATATCCCCATTTTTTGCGTGTTGACCTTTGACCCCATTTAATATTCTGCTTTTTGATGTTTCATTCACAGCGCTTCTAGAATCTCCAGCGACTCCGCAGCCTGTGACCCCATCACGACCCCCAGCATTGACATTCTCCCCCAGCACCGTCGCTCCGGCTGCTGCAGTCAGTCCCTGTGTTGTTATCCTCTCTCCTCACCCCTAAGTGCTGTTTACATGCTGTCTGATCGCATCCAGCCGACATGTCACACGTGCCATCACCCTCCTCACCGCCATCGCTTCATGTCACACGATAGTCTCTCATTTAGCTCCGTGCGGCTCCTGTTTTGTCTCATACTTCCCATCACCAAGTGAATGAGTTCAGTTTCCAGGCATCTGTTCATGACGTCCAACCTCTTGCCTGTCTGACAATATCATCTTCATCTGGATTCATCTGACTGATCCCTAAATGACAGTGAATATTGAGCAACTTTTGAACTGGATGGAATTTAAATAATCTCATCCTGATTCTTATCTAAAGCGGTTGCCGAGCCTGTTGTGAATTCGCTTCAGTGTCGGCCGTTAAATCCTGTGTTTGTTCATCTGGGCCCCTCTGGCTCTGGTGTCTAATTAATTTGAGAGATTGTTTCAACAAGATAATGATGCAAGTCTGTTTTCTAATTACTAAACAAGTTAAATCGAGGCCAAACTGTTTGTTTTGAAATAAATCACTTCAGTCAACTCTACGTTGATTCATCTTTTGTTCATACAGATTTTTTATAATTGTGATTTAAACACAAAATAGGAGCATGATGATGCAGGAGTGAATATGGGTTGTGTGTATTATTTCATATTTATTTGCATACACAAAACATCAACACAACACAACAGTCAATCTGCCAAGGACCCAAAATTACTCAAAAACAGTTTTTGTATAACATGTATTTCCAGGAAAGACTTGGGATTTAAAAAAAAAACAAAAACGTTTTTTAGATGATCAGGAACCAGGAAATTTAAAGCATAAATCTCTGTCAGTCTCAAGAGCTCCAGCACAAAGCTTCTTACTGGTCCAGTGTTTGTGTTGTGCCAGCAAGAGGCGGAGCACTACTGCCACCTGCTGTCCAATCGATCTCATTGCTATCAACAGTCTTTCAAATTTCTGAAATGGTGTCAAATTATGGAGCTAAAATAAATTCAGGACAATTATTTTGTGAGAAAATACATCACAATATAGGCAAAATGAGTGACTTAATGGAGTGTTTTTCTTTTCATGTACTATACTGCTGTATACAAATTAATTACAATCGATTTTAATTATATTGATAGACTTCAATTACTATTTTTATATAAAATAAAAGGATGAGATTATGACTGTCTGATCATTTGTCAAATAACTTTTATTCATTTTTTTCCTAATGTTCTCAAAAATCGCTTAATAAAAAGTCAGCGTATAAATGTACTAGATAACATGAATGACATGAATATTTTAATATTCAAGAAGTTGTGTGTGACCCTCTCTAAAGTAATCCTGAATTATTGATCTGTGTTGTGTTCCTACTCATTTTTATACCAGGATGAAATGCATGATAAATAAAACACTGTTCCTGCACTTAGATAACAACCTAAGGGAAGATGACTTTTTGGAGGGAATTTGGGATGTCGATGTCACCTCTCCTGCATGTGAGTCCTTCAACCACTAGCGAGCAGCATTCAGACGCCGACACTGAGGTTGTCGACCGAACAGCCCCATTAAAGGCCTCTGAAATTCTTCAGACTCCATCCGTCCCCTAAACTTCGGTCCCATGGCTGCAGCCAGCGAAGGAGGATCGATGGACTCCAGTGCAGTCCGGCTACGCGTCAGTAATGCAGTGATGCGGTTCATAAATATCGACCAGGGTGCTGAAATGGCAGGAATAAATCCTGGTGAGGGTTCTGGGAGATAATGGACGGCAACAGTTGATGACAGGAAACACATCAGCTGCTGATGCTGCTGAGCTGCCCAGAGAATTAAACTCGATGCAATATTTTCGGTTAAAATATTCTTGATGCACGTTTTGGTTTTTTATTCTTGATCTGGTTTTGAAAACGGCAGTGCTGACTCACATCTGTGGTGAGATGAGTGGATGAATATTGATCTCACAACACGAGGGGCTGGATCACGGACACCCACATGCTTCTTGTCATGACATGTTGCTCGCTGCAGCCCAAATCTTCAATCCATTATAGCTTTCATAAATCAGAGAATAATTTTACTCTCACCAATTTCTTAACAATGTCACCATAGTTCCAATACTTGTGCATATTTTGGAGCGCTACACGAACTTCTGTCTTCATTTAGGTCAACATCTGTTATGATGACTAGTTTGTATTTTATTTTATCATCCTTTACACCTCATATTGTTACGTGGTTTTTTTTAATTCAAATGCAATTTACTCAAAAATATATAGTAAAAACTGACATCTTGTCTGTCTCCAGTAGAATCTCAACTGCTATTTTCCTCCGTCCCTTCACTCAAATAAGAGTGCACACAATTCCCCCAAATCTCCACCAACATTTGGGACAGAACCAACCCTGCAGACAGCACGGATTGACCCTCCTTTGGTTCACCTTTGATTGACAACTTCCGACAGCACGCAGACAATACACAGCTTAAGGCATGTGGTCATAATGTTATGTCAGATTTTGAGTCATAGCTGAAAGAATCCGATCAAGAAAACAAGAGTATGCTTTCTGTCTTTGCGAAGAGGCTGCTGTTTTTGTTCTTTTCAGGGCCACTAATAATTCCAACTATGCACTCTGGCTTGGGAACATCACGGAATTCCACAGGTCGGTCATGGACCGCCAAATAATTTTTCATCTTACTGTACTTTTGTGTTATGCTCATCCGTCCACGGCCACAGCTCAGATGAGCCCTGACTCCATGGATAAAGCCCGCATGCCTCGAATAATCCTCGCCTTCCTCATTTGGCTGCAACTGTAATGGAAAATTGATGGAGATGTCAAGAAGCTAATTTATGAGCTGTGAAAGTGTGTACTGGGCAGGGGAGGATGCAAACATGAACTCTGTTTGGATGACTGTCATCTGTGGGATCATGCTGCCAAACTCTGTGTGTCTGCGCTGTGTCAGTCCCCAGAGGACAACCACGTACTCTTTCTGGTCTGTTGTGCTTCTTGTCTATGTTTATATGAGGATTCATAAGTGCACGTGCAAGTTCATCTTCAGACTCTGGTGTTGGTGCGTTTCGAGGTCAGGTTCTATTTTCGGAGGAAACAACACCTTCCCCTCATGTTCTGACCTCCCTGAGCAAAGAAGGCAAAAGAGACAGCTGCAGCCTTGTTTGGATGGAGGGTGACGTCACCGTGCCAGGAGCACTTCCTGTCTGCTCTCACCAGGTTCCTCACATGACATTATCAACATTAGCTTCCAGATAATTTACCTGCAGACAGTTGAGGAGCTCAGTCGTCCAGGGCAGATGTGGAGTCGAGCTGCTCCAGCTTCTTGACTTTCCAGCAGGTCCAACTGAGGACCAGCGGTTAATAAAGCAGAACATGTTTCAGGGATGTAAAAAGTCTAGTGAAATGTGGTGATGGTTTGATGAAACTTCATGAAACAGTATCCTCATATTCAGAGGCCATTAGATGGCACCGTCTGCTGTAGAATCTTTGGCTTTCAACATTAATTCAATGAGACCTGACATCATTTAGAAACCAAGAGCGCCACCTACTGAGCACTGAAAAGTAGGTGACTGTATCACGAAACCTCATCAGCCCATCACTTGGGTAAACATAGTGTAAAATCTGATTTCCAGACCATGTGACCTTCAGCACATGTAAAGGGAAAGACAAACAAATAACAACAAAGTAAAAGCAGATCTGTTTGTGATTGATATTTCCCATTGATGGCATCAGAACATTAGCCAATGTAGTGAAAACAATGGTGTCAACTGGCAGAAGACAGTCTGGACAGTGAAGTGGCCTCCCAGTCCACCAGAAGACAAAGTCCACTCTTAGAAATGGATTGTAAACCTTGTGGAGCCATGTGAATATGCCACATGACATGAAGAAGAGCTGACTCTCTGTGCCAATAAATTCAACAGACAAGCAGACGGAAACACCACAGCATCAGTGAAAATACTGCAGAGAACACAACGAAATATTCATTTGAGTTCATGTGTGCAGCTGGAAAAGCACAGTGAGGGGTTGTCTGCTGTATAATTAAGAGTTGTTTGAGCCTTGCTTTTACACAGTATATTCTCAAGAGTGTGATGTCACCACACTTTTAATATTAAACATTAATGACGCCGGTCTGTGAATGCTACACTCCATCAACAGTAGAGGGCGCTACAGGACGATGGGACTCGCAGTGATTTTGAGATGTGAAGATATATATGACAAAAACTGTGTCAAAGAATGACACAGTTCACAACAGGCACCTGTCAATCAATAGGTAGTGATGAATTAACAATCTTAGTGTTAATGTCAGACCACTTTTTTGGGACAGTGTTTATCTTTTGTTTTTATATTTGTAAATATTTGGTTGTGAAATCATTTTAAAACAATTTAATAATGTACACCTTCATATTGATATTGACGTTTTAAACTTGTGCTTCAAGATCATTGAAACAAAGGTGTATGTACGGTTATATATTTTTTTTAGATTTTGTATTTTAAAACTGTTCAACATGGACTGATAGATTTTACACAACCATCACCATTTCACACAAACAAGAGGTGCAGGCTTGCTATCGTCCCTCTTCAGGCTACTTAACAATGAACCCAAAGTTGCTCTACAATGTGGCTGAAGATCAAAGCTGATCCTCACCAGTGCTTGTAGTTTTTATTCAGGCGTAAGTTTCCATTTGTTTGGGTGTCATTATCATCAGAAATGGCAACCACAAAAATCGCGTCAGTCTCAATATTGATTTCCAGTGTCACTGCAAATCTGCAGCGAGTCAAACATAAGGTCCACGTGTCTATTCAGGCCTGCGACACAAGGAAAAGAAACAGCACAAAAAAAAATTGGATTTTGTCTTTATTAACAAACGGCACTTGAACCACTCATACAAGTCCCATAATGCACTACAACAGACAAAGCTCTTATACTCGTAATTGACCTTCCTTTCAAGGAATGCAATCCAGATCGGTCACTATGTTTGTTTGTTTTTTACCTACACTGTGATCATGACACATGAAAGGCATAAAAATAATTTATCAGTGACCGAAACACCACAACATAAATGGCGTAAACATTTATTAATAATGTTGCGTCCAGCTTTCGCACCGCGTTCGATGGGGGAAGAGTGCTGATGTTAAATAACTGAAGGCTTCCATACATTTGCTATACATATTTTAAACATTAAATATCTAGATTTCATACATTTTTGCTGTGTTTTTATGACTTTAATAATTTAAATATATTTGAGGTGAATCCCTTTTTGTTTACTTATTTTTCAAGTGTTGGATTTGAATTCATAGTGATGTGTTTAAATGTGTTTCTGGTTGTTGTGGGGGCAACAAGGGGAGTAGATCTGTGTTTCCTTTCATTCATGCGAACCACTTTGTATGAAAAGTGCTTTATAAATGAAGACTTGAGCAGAAGGCTGAAGAGGGGAGGAGCTGAAGAAAAGTAGGAGCGGGTGCAGGAGCAGTCCATTATGTTCATACTCAAGTGAGTGTTTTCACCAGAGTTCGGCTGAGAGACACGCGCTTGACTTGCGTTCATGTTGAGGTAAAGGTTTTCAGTTTTGATCCATGTCCTCAACCACCGGCGTGTTGTAGCTCTGGAAGAGCGGCTGCATGAAGAGGCCGAGCGTTCCCACCACACACACG
The DNA here is from genome assembly GCF_027744825.2 of Synchiropus splendidus. Classification (NCBI taxonomy): domain Eukaryota; kingdom Metazoa; phylum Chordata; class Actinopteri; order Syngnathiformes; family Callionymidae; genus Synchiropus; species Synchiropus splendidus. Next base: position 3,622,713 of record NC_071344.1, read on the forward strand.
AACACAAAGATCCAGAGGAAGAGACGGTCGATGACCATGGCCACGTACTTCCAGTCCTCAATGATCTGCAGGGAAGACATTAGATCAATGTGAAACCCTATTTGTAGATTTGACTCCAAACCCAAGTGACGTCTGCGATAAAGTGGTGCTTTATGTTATGTCTTCCATGAAGAGGATCTGTAGTCCCGTCTCCAGCCTCATGACAGGGAGGCCGAGACTGGACTTAAGATGAGAATGGATCTGATGATGCGTTCCTCACTGAACTATATGAAAGACATGCACTGAAACAAACTAGTATCCATCAGTGCTGGCCCAAACGGTGAGCTGCATTTTTACTTCATGGATCTGGATCTTTGTTGGTTTGAGCAGAGAGATGAGCTGTCAGGGAACTTTCTGATTGTAACTGGTGATGGTAAAATATGTCAATAATATTCCTGAAAATACAGAATTCATGGAAAAATATTGTGGCGCACCTACCCCTTCATCATCATCTTCGCTCTTCATCTTATCGGCTATGTAGCGCACACCATCAACAGCGTCCTCCATGTCGATGTTGCACTTGAGCGTCGATCTCCTCCTGATCTCTGTGTTCTCAGACGAGTCGCTGATCTTCCAGCCGTAATGTTTGGCCGACTCCTCGTTGATGTAGAAGGTTGAGGAGGAGTCCGCCAAGCCTCCGGAGCACCCGCTCCCGCTGTCCATGCCACGCAACTTCTGCTGCTGGTACTTCTTGCGAAACTTCTCCCTGATGTTGGAGCTTCCAGGTCGCCGCATGAAGAGGAAGGATGGGAGGCGGTAGAGGAAGAAACGCTTGACCCACGGCGGCATGGTGTGAGTGCTGGGCGAGCGGTGGTGGACGTTGAGCACGCAGACGCTGGTGACGATGGAGAAGGTGACCAGCACCATGGTGAACATCAGGTACTTCCCGATCAGAGGCACCGCCAATGACGTCGGAGGGACGATCTTTGAGATCAGCAGCAGGAACACAGTCAGAGCCAGGAGGACAGAAATACACAGAGTCATTTTCTCGCCACAGTCTGACGGGAGGTAGAAGACCAGGATGGCCAGGGAGGTGATGAGGATGCAGGGGATGATGAGGTTGATGGTGTAGAACAGAGGTTTCCGCTTGATGATGAAGTCGTACGTGATGTCCAAGTACCGGATGTCGTTGGGGTCTTCGTTCTTACGGCCTGGCAGCGAGACAATGTCCCATTCGCCGCTGGGTTTGAAGTCATCCCGACTGGCGTAGTCGCTGAGGAGGATGAGGTCGATCTCAGTGTGGTCATAAGTCCAGGAGCGGAACTTGAGGGTGCAGTTCTGCTGGTCGAAGGGGAAGTCGCGGACTTCGATTTTGCAGGCTGACTTGTAGATGGCAGGGGGGAGCCAGTTCACCTCCCCGTTGTTGGAGACCACAGCGTTGGAGTAGAAGGAGACCTCGTAGGTCCCATCAGCACTAGAGACAGAGAGAAGTTACTGAGGGAAAATGAAAAGGAAACAGGTGCGTGTTTCATCCAGACACGCTTGAGTTACACCGCTGAGTCAGAGTTCTCGCAACACCAAACAAGATGACGGGCCTTGCTGTCCATCTGGGCCGGAGTCAAGTCAGCTTCAGAGAGCAACATCTGTGAGCTGAACTTGCTGAGAATGACTTTTCCTTTGTCTTTGCGCGGCTGCCGGTGATGCATTATAGATACATGGCGGATTAATTATAGAGCAGGTCAGGAACTGGTCTTAAATGGTGTGAATAAGACCAAAGTGAAACACGCTGACCTTTAGAGCAGATGAAGAGCTTAACAGGACGAAGGGTGACCAGAGGGTTATGCAAATAAAAACTGTATCTGAAGCATCTTGTGAAACACAAACAGGAGGGAGCAGAGCCGCCGTACTTGTTGTAGAGGACGATGTCCGGTAGCCAGATGTGCTGCGATGGAAGGCGGATTTTCTTGATGCCTTGATAGTCTTCAGGGTTCCACATTAGTCTGTAGTCATTCCACACCTGACAACAGACAGTGCATCACAGCAGGGCTAAACATCTGTGCACAGGTTTTCTGGCTCTAATGAGCCACATGAATGGGGGAAGCTAGGCGAAGGGAAAAACAAATGATGGCTCAGAAGTGAGGAGGACCGACCTGAGAGAGCCAACAGTTGGTGGTCATGATCTGCTCCCTCTCATTCTGAAACACAGATTTACCCAGTCAGGGAAACCACCGCCGACCTGGCGACAGCTGGGCTTCTCTCTCACCACATTGATGAGCTGAGCCAGGGACACCTGGATGTAGATGGTGACCTGCTGGCTGTTGTTGACCGCCGGTCTGATCAGCTTGTTGTAGCGGTCAGCTGACAGGAGTTGATTGACCAGCTGCTCCTCCACGTCGGCGCACAAGGCAGCTGAAGGAGAGAGGCAGCGACACTAGAGGCGTTCGAACATTTCTCACGGATACATCTTCTATGCAGAATACACATACAAGATTCATCTTTTCACAACCATTTATGCTGTTGCTTCGTTTTTTTTTACTGCATTAACACAACCAAAGAGCACACGCAATGAGGAACTATGAGAAAGTTTAGAACCTCGATATTTGTTGTAAAACTGTATCTGTATTTGACGGCTTTTGGATGTAAGATAACGGTAGTTTTGAAGTACTTAAGTATGTGAAAGAATTGTCCCTAACTAAGGTTAGGAATAAGCACAGAGGTCAAGACTTTTCTTTGCCATCAACAACCGAGAGACACCATCCACCAATTATGACCGCTGAGAAACCCAAAGAGGGGAGAGTAAGAGAAACTTGAAAATAAAAGTGATGACATCATGTGTGATTATGAAATTAGACTGACTCCAGGACGGTCACATAAATACAGTCAAAGGGCCGCATCTGGCACCCGGGCCGCACTTTGCCCAGGTCTGTTCTACACTCCACTCCAACTTCTCCTTCAGAGACGCAGGTCCCCCAGTGAGCTCCCACTCACTCACAACACTGCCGAGGACACATGGGGTGATTGATTTGTGATGGAGCATAGATGTACTGAAGCTCCAGTATGAGACTTAAGTTGCAGTGAAGGTCAAAGATTTGGCCGAAGATACAAACACTGGTCCACAGATCATCACGCGTTAAGTTGTCACATCACGTTTCAGATTTTTTCCACTTCAAATAAACAGCCTTTCCTTGCAATTCTTTCTTAAACTGTCAGCAATTCCACAAAGATTTCATTCCTTATCCAAAAGCTCTAAACCATCTCAACCAGCAGCAGTCGCCTCTCTTTTTTTAGCCGTGGTGTGCACGATATTCGGACTTATTCAAACTCCAGAATGTCCTCTGGCACTTATGTAATCTCATTCTGTTGGCAAAATGTCAAAGCCCGCTCTGAACAAACGCCTCTGAAGGAAACCTTCCACTTCTTTGATTCTGACGTCCCTAATTTCATCATCGCAGTGGAGTGAATATTGAAATGATTCAGTCAACTCAGGCGAGTGTGGGGTGTTGTGGGAACCTGACGTGGCACAGCGTGACTCACTCTGCGATTGTATACGCTGACGGGACACCTGTGGTCTGGAGGCGGCCGCATCTGGGTGAATCCTCATACGCTTGGGTCCAATGACGTCATGTTATTTTCAAATAAACGTCACCGATAAGGTGGCTTGAGAACATTTGGAAATCAGGTCTCAACGCAAACAGGTTTAAACAGTGGTTTGAAACAGACAGTACATGTTCTTTCCTCAAGGCTATTTGTGTCAAGCTTTGGGTCATCACAAGCTCAATAACTTGATCTATCAGGTTTCACATCGTCGCCAAACAGCAACGTTTCCGAATGATGATGTCATGCACCGCCTCTCTAACCACAGCTTTTTGAAGATTTTAGCAAAATCTGAACTTGGTTCTCCGCTCCCTTGCCATGTCTGTGTTCTTCTTCGGCTGTTATGCCACGCTCTCGTGTCCTTTTTTAGGTAACAGTGTTACAGCACCACACGCAGGCCTGGCATGTGCACTACACCATTTCAGTTTCCTGACAGTTTTCTAAACAGTCAGCCGACAAGACCACAAACGGGGTCTGAGCTACAAATGGTAACACAGGCAGGATACCATGCACATTGAAGTTAAAGTGAGATGTAATGTATTTACTGCTTCTGAAGCTAAAGGAGCAGTACGCTGAGGTCGTATAGAAAGATTCCATATTTTCTGCAGGTCCAAGCATTCTTACTGGTAGCTCACATCAAAGCTGACATCAGCAGTAAATAGCAGTGATGCCTCTTGACAACTGGAAACTGCACAGTTAGCAGCCTTGAATCTGTTGTGTTGTCGTACCAGCCGTCATATCAGGAGACGTCGATGTGAGAAATGTTTACTGAGACATGACAAGCAGGTCTACTCAGACGACTTGGTCACTCTGGATCACGTCGAACCAGCCTCTTCACTCAAGAGCAGACACGAGATGTGGTTAAGATCTATGAATCCATGAGACGACAACAGAGCCCGGGGCGGAACAGCAGGCTGCGTGTCGGCCTCAGACGGCAGGAAGTCGATATGGATCTCCGCAGACACAGAAAAACAAAGGAGGGAGCCCATAGGCTGCTAGACCAGAATACTACAAACCCCGATGATGAGTTTATAAATGTGTTATAGAGTTCAGATGCTGTGCATGTTGTAGTTAAGTAAAGAAAACAAAACTAGAATCTGGAAAATCAAAACTGTTCACACACATCAGGATCGTGTAAAGTTGACCCACACCTCCCCAGAAATGCCCCATCTGACCTTCATATGGCTCAATATGTTATTCCAGTTTCAAAATTACGCTTTGGAGCCTCAAGTGTCGTCAACCACAACACGGAGGAGTTTTGGCTTTGGAGAGTTTGAGATTTATTTTAAACACTTTTAAAGAAAAAAATATTTTTTCTTTGAAAAAATAAAATAATAATAAATAGTAAAATAATCAATTAATAGTCTTTTCACACTTTTATTTATTGACTTTTGCATCACTGGTTTTCATTCCTCAATGGGCTGCATCACATGGAACAAAACTCTCTACACCATGGATGACAGCTATAGATTATTTTGGAAGAAGTTGAGAGTCAGACAGAGATATATTTGAAGAAAATCGCCCATGATAAATAAATAAATGTCTGCTAAAAGGCCAAATCTTTAAAAAAAAAAATACTATTAAATCATCACTGAGCATCCTTGCTGTGCTGTTAGAGTATAAACTCCAACTGCAGGTGAATGATAAGCGGACATTTTTTATTAGTTGTGGACAATCATGGGGCATTTATTATTTCTTGTGGCAATGAATGGAGGGTTTTTTTTATTATTGTCTGTTTGGGGTTGTTGTATTGATTTTTGTTTCTCTTTCAAACACCGATATACTGTACAACTTACTGATGTGGACCACAACTCTTGGTTGTTATCTCTGTTTTTCTTTAATCATTGTCCCATTGTGACAGAAAAAAAAAAAAAAAGATATGAAGTAAGTAATATGACTTGTGCGCTACAGTGCGAGAGGGCCTTTTTTTCATTTATTTTTTGTTGTTGTTGTCCCGCGATTTATAATGGGAATCTCTTTTGCGTCCACACTAGATTGATTTCTCAAATATGCAAATTTGGAGCCATAAAAACAAAAGCAGCTGCCAAATGATGAAGCGCAGGGAGAAGAGTGGCTGTTGGTACCGGAGCGATGGCACGATGGCTGGTGCGCAGTGATGTAGGGTAGTGGGTCTGATGTGGGGGGTAAAAACCAGTTGAGGAAGTGGAGGAGAAGTCTTCCTGCAGGTCCATCACACACGCTCACACACTCATGCACCTCGCTGCACTCCACACACCTCAATTATTTATTGCCACTAAAATAAAAACGCCATCATCTGAAAAAGCGGAACACAATCGAAGACAGTTCAGGCGTCTTCCTCGACCGCATGAAGCCAAGCGCCATGTGAGCAGCGTCCAGAAACCTTTCAGGCTCGCTGCAGTGTTGCAGATGGACGGAGAGGCTGCAGAGGGAGTCATGGATCCAAGGAAAATAAAAGTTTTGAATATAAATAATTTAGTCCACTCACTGCCATCTGCCTCGGCTTTCTGAGACCAAACCATCCCTCCGTTGTCTGAGAATCTTGTTAATTTTTTCCTTTTTTTCTGAGGGGATTCTTCAGATTAGTGGCGACCCATGTGGCACTTCCATGCATCAACAAGCCCATGGTCAAGCACTATCATGGTGACAGTAATGAAAGCTGGCAGCTCGCGGAAGATTCTCCTCAACCTTCTCTTGACCCGTTAAAAAGAAACAAGCACTGCTTACTTTCTTCCCATTTGTTATTTTAATTCGTTTCCTGAATATTTATACATTTATTTACTTATTATTATTATTTGCCACATCACACTCTCCTTGGCCACAGCTCTCCTCCTCATTCACCACATCCATCATTGGGAGTCTCCTCTTTGCCAGGCATCTTCATCTCCAGCAGGCCGCCGTCTTTCCTCTGCCACCCTCATGTAGCCATTTCTAATCCTCAGGCAGCTCTCACTACAGTCCTATGAAGCTTCCTATTGACTCTATGCCACCCTCCCCGCACTCTCCTCTTCAGATATGTTCAGAGATATTCAGGACCGTAGTAATGACTGTTTTTTCCTGTTAGAAACAGATACAGTTTTATTCAACATGAGCCCCTAGCTGTGCATGAATAATGAAAAATGAAACCCTGAGCCACGTAAACAACCTCTCCAACCAGATGCCTGCTCATGACCCCATGTATATTCAAACGTAAAACCATTCCCCTCCGACTGCCTGCGCTGTTGTGAATCTTCCCGTCACAGCAAACCAAGAGCTGCGTATTTACATCCGCCCACACGGCACGAGCGTTTCCACCCTCAGGACGTCGACACACAGGTTCGTAGCTTCGTGCCAGAAGCTGATGCTACATGGCGTGTGATTGACTTCTAGCTCTGCCGGGCATTGAACAAGTGGTTAATGAGCAAAACATCTCATCAGGCCTGGGAAGTGCACATGAGCCCTCCTTTGACGGGATGAAGCTCGCTCACATGGAAACACAGGGAAGTGAGCAAAAGTATTGCTGGATGTTGGAGACAAATATAGTAATGGGGCCATGGGTTGCTGAATACAAATGTTTTGGGGCGACGAAAAGATGCAGGAATTCAAGCCGTTTTGTCGGAAGTTGCAAAGTTGAACGAACAAATTTATAAGTGACAACATTCAGCCGCTCTCCCACCCAACATGTCCCACCCCATGCAGCTGCCTCGATGACCCAATGAACAGTGACCATTTCAGATGCTTCAACGGTAGAAGGCAG